>NC_044322.1:240337617-240670197 GCF_007399415.2 Gopherus evgoodei | reverse complement strand
GCATGGGTCACTTGCTGGTGGATTCTCTGCAGCTTGAGGTCTTCAGACCACAATTTGAAGACTTCAATAACTCACACATAGGTTAGAGGTTTGTTATAGAAGTGGATGGGTAGGGTTCTGTGGCCTGCTTTGTGCCGGGGGTCAGACTAGATGATCACATTGGTCCCTTCTGACCCTAGAATCTATGAATCTACTGCTACACAACCTGCAGTGTGAGGAAAATGACTGACTGTTGAGATGCTTTTTGACAATTGGCTATTCTTAATGGGAAAACATTTTATGTTAGTAAATCATAAAATGTTGGTATTTGCCATTTTTGCCTCATCATTTCGGGGGGGGGAGACACTTTCCCATCCAAAACCAATACAAATCTTAATATCTTGTTGGGCAGCTTTGACCAATAAACACAACATTTAAGGTGTTGAAATTAACAAAACAGTAAACTGTAGTCATGACGCATTTTGGGTCCTTGTTTCACCTTGCCTATAGGTTTACAGCACTGGTTGGTAGCTCTGTATCATACCTCATCTAACGATACAGAGTGGGTGTCTGCGCATTAAACTTTAAAACTACAGCCCTTTTTGGAGAATTGCTGCATGCCTAACAGGAGTACGTTGCCACTGCTCAGCTAACACCTACTCAGAGGAGGTGATAGTACTATAACTCAACCTTAAAGACAGGGGAGACAGGGCTTTTGTAGAAGGATATGTAGTATGTTTGATGTGACTTGTTCTGAGAACTCCCCAAAATTTGCTTTCTTATTTTTCATTGGCTTTTATATTACATATAGCTTTGCACTTCTGGCAACGGTAGTGTCAAAGCACTAGCCTGGGGAGAAAATCATAATGGTATTAAGTCCTTGATAAGAATTAGGAGAATGAACACCAAGCTGCAATGGGATATTTTACAGCAGTATTCCATTACAAGGAGCCTAAACTCCCACTGGCTTCCAGGAGAGCAGGATAGGGCTTACAATCTTTCACTGTGGATTCCCTTACTTTAGGTGGGTGGCCTAATCCAACATTCCTTGCCTGTGCTTTTGAGTGTCTCCAGCACAGTATTTAGCTGATTGTGGAATTATCTAATTACACTAACAACATTCATTACATAATTTGTGTAAATGAGCAATAACTACATAATTATACCATCTAATTATATTATGACGTAGTGAGAAGTTGGTAAAAACCATTATGCGACTTGCTACAAAGGGTGGCCAGTGCAGCTGCAGAACACAACTTTCAGGGCTAGCTTTAGAAAGTTTAGTCTCCCACTTTGTGGGCACAATTTGTCTGCATTTGTTTAATCCCACAACTATGGAGTGGCTTAATTCACATCTACCTGATTTGCTAGGAATGAATGCAATGGCTACTGCAGCAAACTTTTGCATCCACTTTATTTGCAGGTCCCAAAATGTGGGTCCAAGTTTAGGGGTGCAGTTTATGCACAAAGGACTGAAAATGTAAGCTTTAATCTTCATGTGCATTACTTGTAGTCTTAGGCTACCCGCCGTATCGGTGGGTTAAAATCGATTGCTTGGGGATCAATATATCGCGTCTCATCTAGACACGATATATCGATCCCCGAGCACGCTTATATCGATTCCGGAACTCCACCAACCCCAACGGAGTTGCGGAATCGACAGGGGGAGCCGCGGACATCGATCCTGTGCGGTGAGGACGGGTGAGTAATCCGATCTTAGATATTCGACTTCAGCTATGTTATTCACGTAGCTGAAGTTGCGTGTCTAAGATCGATTTCCCCCCCGTAGTGTAGACCAGCCCTTACAAACCTGTGCTTTAAGTTAACAGGAGTATAAAACAGCACTAGACAAGCTATAGCTTTATCATTTTAACTAAGAAATTGGGAAAACACTTCCCTTCTTTCTTGACATCATGTTTGCCAAACTTTAGCCTAGTGAAAGTTTTTACCATCAAATTATAAAAACCACCACCACATCTGGTCTTTACTTCTAAGTATATACTCAGTACTCTAACCAGACCCCACAACAGCTAGTGCGCACTGGACAACTGACACAGAAGGAAGACAGTCACCACATAGATTAAGATACACCAATCATATTTTCTGGTCCAAGCACAGCTAGAAATGTTGTATATTTCCCCCAGTGATTGTGCAATACCGATGTTTCCAGTGCTATTTAAATTAATAAATAATACCTAGCTGTTCCATACCTGCTGGGAGGTGGGGGGAGGAGGAAGGATACTTGAAGCTGAGCTCCATTAACCCTAAGCATTCACTGAATGATACCCCAAAGGTCTGAGTCTCAGACATTTAGAGATCAGCCTGAGGCCCAAAGTATGGAGATAATCTCTCAAAGTTCAGCAGTGTGAGGACTCAGGGTTTTGGTTCATCCCATTCCACAGCTAATAACTATGTTCATATCCCTCTCTGTTTTACACAGCTACTGAAGCTGTCCAAAAAAATCACCATCTGACTGTTTGTAAATGGAAAACTGAGACGTGGTCCAGGAGGGTGATGGATCAGTTCCTCAGCACCAACTGAATTAGCTGGACTAGGTGCCTGGCAACTTGATGGTGCTGAGGCACAGAGCTTCTCCCTCCAATGCTGCATATCCATTTGAACAGCCCTTGTATTTCCCTCCTATGCAGCCACTCCAGTGGCTCTTGCTGTGATCTTGACATTTTAACTGGAACTGGCCAAAAAGTTTCCAGTGAAATTGAATTTAAACAAACATGGAGAGAAATAAATTGCCCTCCCTCCCAACATCTTCCAACCACTTCTCGTTTAAACACCTCCAACCTCCTTTCTCTCCTAGATCATGGCCTACAGTTATCACTCTCCCATTGTCAGCAGTACATAGACATTTGCATGAGACAGCCTCATTATACTGAAGTCATGATTGCTTTTAAATACCCCTATGAAAAACAAACAATACTTCTCCATTCAAAACCACCCCCCCCCGTGACAAACTCCGACTCCTCCACAAGCTAAGCCGTCTGCTTCTCAGCACAGGAGTGGGATTTTCAAATTGATCAATTCAGCACTTGAGGTTAAAAGGTAGTTTGATGCCTTTGTTAATATATTAGAGATGCGATTCTGGAGCACCCGCCATTAGGGCTAATGTAAAATACATTAGTGCATTGCTCTGGGAAAATCTGACTGCTGGCATTAGAGGATTAACATGTACTATGAATATCAATACACACATTGGAATAAATATTAATACTTAACATACGTCCAAAGTTTAAAAACGAAAAATTGTTGGAGGGGGAGAGGGGAAACTGCACAGGAGAGAACTCTCTAACCTGTAATTTTATCAGTCCATGGATTTTAAGTATCGACTTGTAATGCGATAAAGTGGAAACAGATCAAAGGGTAACTTTTAAATGCTTCTGCCACTACGTTCAAATGGCCCTGCATTTGCCACATACAGCAGCGCACATAGTTTTACTCTGATTTTCTGTTCTTTCCACCCTATTGGAAAGTGCAGATTCAATATTTCCTTGCAGCATTCATAGTCGAGACTGGGGATGTCACAGACAATTTGAAATTCCTATATACATGGCTGCTCTTCTGTCCCTGCCCCATGCATGCCCGTATCATCTCAGGACACCATTACATTTCTCATATTCAATAAGACTCCATTCCAGCAAGGCACTTAAGCACCTGCTTAACTTTAAGCACTTGAGTCAAAGAAACTACTCTCACATTTAAAATTAAGCAGGTACTTAAAATAGCAAGTGAAGTTAGCTAGTGAGAATGAGCAATATATTTAATTAAAGGCTTGAACAACAATAAAAGATCAGCCAGTCATCCGAAGAAACGGTGCTCTAGAGAATGAAAAATGCACACAGGGCCTGGTACACTCTGCCTACATCCTTTTCTGAGATATAAATATACCAATCCTTGGTCATATTCATAAATCAGCTTCTGCTACCATAGATCCTAGTGGAAGACATCAACAGTGGAAATCTGGAAGGGAGAGCTAGGGGCTGTGCCAATTTGGCATCTCTCTTGAACAGCCACCTCTGGTGGGGCTGCTCTGGATTCCTGACTATGAGTGAAATCTACTTTCCCCAGTGGAAACCTCTGGAGGGAGGGTGGCCATGGCAACATTGCCATCTCTCCCTCAAATGGCTCCCCCTAGGCTGCCAGGCAGCTGCAGGAATGTAATTCCCTGGGAATCTAAACTGGTGCAGCCATCACAAAAGACATCCTCCAGCTTTTCTGATCACCACAGCAGCTCCTCTTGGTCTTTTTAATAGTTCAGTGGAGCAGTAGGAGAAAGAGAGCTAGTTTTCAGTGCTGACCCTGTATTCTGTTACTCAGCAGGGGTTATTTTACTGGACAGCAGCCCAGTGATCCTGGACAAAGGAGCAGTAGCAGATGTTCTGATCCATGCTCTTTGGGCTGATTTGGCTAATGAGGGGAACCCACAGAGCAGTAGAGCCAATGTAAAGACATGCATCTGACGAAGTGGGTATTCACCCACGAAAGCTCATGCTCCAAAATGTCTGTTAGTCTATAAGGTGCCAAGGACTCTTTGCTGCTTTTACAGATACAGACTAACACGGCTACCCCTCTGATAATGTAAAGACTGTAGTCTTTATCTTGTTCATTATGATGGAGATTGGGCTTTGCTATAGTCCATCGCAGACAAATAAAAATGTCTTTAAAAATAGAGATCAAAGCTTCTCATTGTTAAGGAAAAAACCCATCCCTGCTATATCTGCAAGGAACATCTTTCAACTGCATAAAGCACAGCTCACGCACATGACTCACCACAATCATTTGAGCCACATAACTTTCAGGACCAGTGTATTCGGTTGGGTCTTTCACTTTGACCAGAACGATAAAGTACAAATAATGCCACATGTTGTGTTCTGACTTTATGTGCTCCTCAAATGAAACGGTCTTATTGTCAAACTTGTCTCTCTCTAGTCCTGCAAGAGACAAAACATAACGTGATATTCCACCTGATCAACATTTATCTTCATTGCCAGTGTAAAAATAAACTCTGAAAAATGTCACAGAAAGGATGTTAATTTAAAAGCTATAATTACAAACAGTGACTGCTATGCAAGACCTCTGGCCACTAAAGCATTTCTGGCAAAATTATTTCAGCCCCATATTTATTCTTTCATGATATTCCCTCTTAACAACAACAATATAAATTAAATATCTAACGCTTATATACCTCAGGATAGAAGGCACTATAAAAAGTGCTTTACAAGCTTTGGCTCTGATCCTGCAAAAACCAGACTATAGATATGAGCTGTGCAAGTTAACATGTAGTATTGCCACATAGGCCCTGATCTTGCGTAGATTTATGAACATGCTTAGTTTTAAGCACATGAATAGCCCTGCTGAAGCTTCAGGGGGACTGCTTGTGCTTAACGTTAAACGTGTGCAAGTCTCTGCAGGATTGAGGCTCAAGTCATGAGAAAAACTGTTCGTTGTAACCACTTGTGCAATCGCTTAAAAACTGTGGCTGGGTGTCATGGCCAGGGAGGACACGGATGCATGGAATTATTTAAACTGTTACAATTTCCCCAATCTGCTCTCCAATGGAGACCTGAGCAGAGATTAAAGCTTCCCCCCAGTGAAATCTTCCAGTGGGTATAGGGTCTCTTCTTAGAGTGGGGAGGCGTGATTTGCATCTCTCTGCACCAGCAAGGGTGAACCATAGTCAGAAAAGTTCTATGTAATAACACCTCTTATTCAATTTATCTGCTCCTGTGTCTCTTCAGAGGCACCTCTCCTTACCAGGTGGACAGGCTGTGCTACAATTAACGTTGCGGAGCCTGTACTGCTACAGAAGAACATGTTGTATTTTTATCTGCTTAGCTATTCAACAAAATCAACAGCTGTGCTCCAACTGCAGAGCCTTCATTATTGGTGACGGTGCAAACTGTGGGATGAATACAGCTTGACTCTCAGATCCCAAGTGGAACTCACAGAGCCAGTTGTTAGAAAAGTCATCTTTTGACTTATAAACTGCTGCCAGGAAGGAAAAAATGTAGAATCCCAGTTCATTATTTTTACAGTTACTTTTCAAGGGATGACTGCCCTTCAGACTCACTCTCATTTATGGAGCCGTATTCTGTTTTATTGCTTTCCCCACCAAATGCCTCTGTAGCTCAATAGCACCTACCACAAATAAAACAGGTCGTCTTTAAGATTTCCTCTTTCTTCTGTTTTTCACTCCTAAGGTCAGCAAATGTATCAATGATGACTCCAAAGATGAGGTTCAGAACAATAATTATGACGATGAAATAAAATAGAAGGTCATAAACAACTCGGGCAGCAAACAAGGGCTCCTGAAACAATAAGAAGGTTTCAGTGTGATATAAAAATAGCACACAATTAAAATTAAACCACCAGATACTTTTTCAGAACATTAATGACAGTAAAGCACGGTACAGATGCATGTCTTAGGCCAAACCCTGCACATCTTACTCATATCAGCAATCTAACTGAAGCCAAAGGGGTTACTCAAGTGAGCAGACTAAGCAGGATTTGGCTTTATATGCTTTTAACCCCTCTGGATTTTCTGTCGTTCTCTATTGCTGCCAACGTTCCCTGGTTCCATGTTGCAGTAATGTTCCTTCTGAGCAAGGCTGGATTGGACTCTTAAGAGAACCATAAGGCCCTCTGCCCATTCAAGGCAGTGACTCCAGTGGACTATGAATCAGGACCTAGGTTACTATTACCACCACAAGGAGCTCTTCCCACCCCCAGAGCTGAAGTGCTCTATCGCTGTAGCGCTTGTCATCCCTCGCTGTTTGGTTAGCAAGAGGACATACTTGTGAACTTAGACCTGAGCTCTGCAGTACGGCGCACCAGCCACAGGGCTGCTATGGTGTCCTTGCACATACTGTGCATTCTGAACTAAAATGTCATTTTGTTGAAGCTATTAATTTTATTTTAAATGTATTGCATTAAAACAAAAGCAAGTCCCCTTTGCTTTTTTAACTTTTGGAAGTTTATTGGTGTATTTGAAAATCTTTTTTGCCTTTGTTAGCAGAGTATGTTGCTTGATATGAGTAAATAGGATCTATTCCAATGCAGATGCTAGACTAAATCTCAGTTAACCATAAACCTGATACACTATACCCAAGAGTCTTGACATATATGCACCAATCAACCCCATTCAAAAGGTTTGCATTTGATTCCTACTGTAATGGGAAACTGATCCAATCTGGCAACACTTCTTAGCACTGCTTGGAAGGTTATAATATGCTTCCAGAAAGGTAACTAGCACCTGGAGTTCCTTTCTTCATGTAAAATCACTGCACTGAGCTTTTGCTCTCCTCATTGAGCATTCCATCTGGTATGTTAAAATTACATTTGATAAGTCATCTGAGTGACATTCGAGTCGACTAGATAAAAATATTTCCTATATCCTGTAAAAGTTGATTCCAGAGCTCACGAGGCGCATGAGAAAATATACTTGCATTCTGTTAGACAAATGCTTACATCTTTGGAAGGCTTTCTTAGCACATCCCCCACACCACCGCCATTTCTCAGGCCTTGGTTTAATACTGTAACGATGCACATTAGCAGAGTGTCACAGGTCCTCTCAATTCCATTCTCCTTTTCTTCCTCACCTACAGCCACAACAAAGAAAGGCTTGTAAACCAAAGCATCAACTGATCACTTCCAATACAGCAACAGACACTCTGTTTATTAGAAAAAGTGGCTGCTACAGTAATTTGCCTTTCATCATTCTACATCTGTAATTATTTATCATCCCTATCAATTTTAAAGCCACAACATTATAGCTTTTTTGACAGCAATACACTTAACCTGACAGAGAGGTGGTGAGAATCCTTATTTGTTCTCCCACAGATAACTCCGCTAATAGCCCAAGTCTGCAAGCTTTATTCATGAGAATACTCTTTACTCATGCGAGTACTCCCACTGGCTTCAGTGGACCCCTAAGTGCATAGCTGACAGAGAGAGAAGTGATGTATGGAAATTAGACGTACATTCAAAAGTTTGTCTCTTGTGAAATCATATCCCTACATATGCTCGTATAAACCAAGTCATGCTATCATTTCCAGCTATTAAACAGTGGCTGGCTTATGTGTGACTCATTCTAGCAGTGATCGGGATTAGGGCAAAGAACTAAGAGCATGCCCACTGAGTAAATGAAGGACATCCACTGACCTCAAAGCATGGATTGGGCAATATAGGCCTGGAAATCTGGGTTCTATTCCTATGTATGCCACAGAATTGTCGAGTCATTGTGGCCAAGCCACAAAGAAGTAGGTTGAGCCTTATGCATGAGTGTGCACAGCGGGGCGGGGAGGGGGGGGATTGCATTGTCATAGGAATCCTGACTGACAGCCAGAATCTTCCCGAGACTCCTATGCTGCACTGGCAGCACGATCAGGTTTAAAAGAGGACAGTGTGCTGTGGTGACTGGCGCAGATGGAGTAGAATCATGGCTGGCCTTTCTCCTGCCTCTAATCTTCCCTCTTTCTTTGGGATGCACTTGCTCACAGGGCTGGTGCAACCATAGGGCGCTGGCATTTGGAGGGCGCCATTTTCTTCAGCAGCGACCGTGGCGGCCAGATCTTCAGCCGCCCCGGTCGCCGCCGGCATTTAGACAGAGGGAGTTGGGGCAAGGGAGCACGGGGAGGGCCGCCTGCAGCAAGTAAGGGGGGGGCAGCACGCAGGGGAACTCCCTGCCCCAGCTCACCCCTGCCCCACCTCCTCCCCAAGCACGCCGTGGCTGCTTCACTTCTCCTGCCTCCCAGGCTTGCAGCGCCAATCAGCTTAGGTGCCGCAAGCCTGGGAGGCAGGAGAAGTGAAGCGGCCACGACATGCTTGGGGTGCTCGTACATGGAGCAGGGATGAGCTGGGGCAGGGGGAGGGGTGCCTCAAGAGTGGAGGGTGGGGAGTTGCCGCAAGGGGGGTGCCTCAGGACAGAGGGGGGAGCTGCCGTGGGGGGGGGGGGCCTCAGGGTGGGGGTACGGGGGGGAGGGCACAAGGTGGAAATTTCGCCTAGGGTGCAGAACATCCTTCCACCGGCCCTGCCTGCTCATGCTGTGTGCCTGCCTTGTATAAGATCAGCGTTTCTCCCATGTGCTGATTTTTAGTGTGGGGCTTTCAGAAATAACACAATTTAATAAATGTCAATTTTCCGCTTTCCTGGTTAACTGAAATGGTATACGTAAGAAATTACTGTGAAGGCGCCACACTTTGGGCTCTGAGATCTCTTTGATTGACTGAAAACCCTTTGTTCAGTAAACCAAAAATTCACATTATGGATAATGCCCTACATCAATATTGATTTAAATAAAGGTTAGCAGAATGAAAGGCAAAGCAATGGATGGTAAGTCCCTGAACCCAAAGACTTATGGCACTAATACACTATCGGTATAGATATTTGTCAGTCTTCCCTCCTAGAGTGTGATAATAGTATAATATCAGAAAAGTGGTAGGTAAGATCCTATGGGAATTAAAACTAAGGGAACAAGGAGTTCAGGAGAGCTGCCACTCTCAAAGGGCCAATATTAAAGGCACAGCAGCAAGCTATCCCAATATGAAGGAAAGATAGGAAGAACAGTAAGCAACCAATATGGCTCCATCAGAAGCTCTTTAATGACCTTAAGACTAAAATTGAATCCTACAGAAAGTGGAAACATAGATAGGTTGCTAAGGCTGAGTAAAAAAGAACAGCACAAACAGATAGGGAGAAAATCAAAGGCCAAGGCACAAAATGCGTCACATCTAGCCAGGAACATAAGGCAATAGAAAGAGGATCTATAATACAGTAGAAGCAAGAGAGACAAAGGAAAGTGCAGGTCTACTTCTTAATGGGGAAGGAGAACTAATAACGGACATCAAGAAAGGTGAGGTGTTTAATGCCTATTTTGCTTCAGTCTTCAATAAAAAGGTTAATGGTGACTATTGCTTAACACAATGAATATTAACAGCAAGGAGGAATGAATGCAAGCCAGAATAGGGAAGAACAGGGTCAAGTTAGATTTACTCAAGTGAGCAGGGCCTGCTGAAATTCATCATGGGTGTTTAAGGAATTAGCTGACGCAATCTTGGAGCCATTAGCAATCATCTTCAGGAACATATGGGCCCTGGGGTGAGTCCCCAAGAACTGGAGAAGGACAAACTTAGTACCTTTAAAAAGCACCATAGTATCTTTAAAAAGGAGGAAGAAGGAGGACCTGGGGAATAATAGACCTACCAGCCTAACTTTGATACCTGGAAAGATATTGGAACAAATTAAATAATTTGTAAGCACCTAGTTATAGTCAACTTCACATCCTCCTTTGACATAGTTACTGGCCTTATGAATGGGGGGAAGCAGTATACTTAATATATCTTGATTTTTAGTAAGGCTTTGGTCACAATCTCACGTGACATTCTCATAAGCAAACTAGTTCGCTATTTCCCCTCTATAGTTAGTTTCCTCAGTTGTTTTTATCTCTCAGCAACAGGAGAGATAAAAACATACTTAAAGTCACTTAATGCACATTAGTAGTGGAGGGCTATAGTATGTGAAACTACTTTTAAAGTGGTTTTTTTTTTTAAATTGACTAGATTTCATGCTGACAATGTCCCTTTAACTTAGCTTTTCAAGCTGAATTGCATCTGAGATGAGGACTGCAGACAAAGTGTATTCAGACATTCAGTGGCATATGCTGCCTTCCTAAGACCAACTTATGAGATCCTAAAATGGAGCTAACAGCTGCTTTCTCACTAAAGGTAAGGATAAAGCTGATCAGCTGCTGGCTTTTGTGATCCATGAACTCAGCTAGAAGGAAGATATTTGTAAACGTCAGTATTAAGATTCAAAATTTGATTTTGGTAACAAATGTCCGTGTATTTGGAAATTAGGTGTGGGAAGCACTCGCACGCTAGGCAAGTTGCCCGCACAGCTCTCAGTGTAGAAAAATGTGGCCACTTCTGACTTGGAATAATGATAGTCAATTTTCCTGACAAGAAAAACCTCTCCTGTGTAGTTGTAAGTTACAAACACTTCTACTTTAAATTTATCACGAATTGGGGGGCGCTTTTGTACTAACCTGGGTTGGTAATAGGTAGGGCAGTAGAGCAATTTTCTTTTGCACATGTTTCCATCATGGATGTTAGAGTTGTGGTAGGAACTTCACCAATACCTGACAAAATGAAAAGCAGGATATTGACCAAGAGGCATATGCTGTAAAGTACATCTATTAGACATACCAAACGCATTGACACAAAGTTTAAAACCACAAATCTCTTGAAATGAATTCTTGATTTATTAAAAAAAAATCAAGAAGAACAAATTAGGTCACTGCAGAAAGCAAGCATTCAGCATGAACAGCTCAAAACTATCTCAAGGAAGAATTACACACTATATTACAGTTACAGTACATCACAGCTATTCCACCATTACATTTCCGTAAATTAATGAATCTACATCAAATGCTGCTACTTCTAATTGGAACAAAATGTATTCAAACAACGGTCAGATATGAAAATGTCCGTTTAAAAACCATTAGATAAATTATTCACAAAGGCTGACACTGAGCTGATAGTCAGTCTTCATGAATCTAGAATATTCAGGAGTTTTCAAGGATAAAAACGCAGTTTGGTACTCATTTGTAAATATGTATGGGTTTGAGTAAAACACTAATTTAACATTCCCAAACTGGGTAAATGTGTACATTAACTTGATTTTATCAAACACCAATTTCACCATGTGCATTGCAGACAATTTACTGCATTTCTAATCAGTTTTTCAAAAAGTTTAAGGAGCAAAAATGATGGCAAAAACTCATTCATTCCAAATAATAGTCCAAAGTATAGTAGGCTGTTTAAGCAGTGAAAATGGATTCATTCTGACTTTTTCCCATCTGAGGAGCGTTAAGCTAACATTTTAAATGAATACAATAATCTGCTAACCTGAGATCTTCTAATACCATCCATATATTTTCTTGACTAGATTCTCATGTATGAATGCTAGCAAGAACACAACAAGCCACACAAAATCTCCAGAGAACCCAACAAGGGGAACACAAAAACAGAGATTGCTACCCTGGATCAAACCAGTGGCTCATATAGTCAGGTATCTTGTCTTCAACAGCGGTCACAGGAATTTTCTGAAATTAAATTTCAAGTTCTTGATCTCGGCCTGGAACTTGTTGGTTTTTTAAATTGCATACAAACCAACTCAACCTTTTCAAGTGATCCAAATATGGAAAACAAGGTGTAGTTAAGAAATGTCCGATAGCTCCAAAATGGCTTTAATCAATACTTCTCCCTTGGTATGCCCAGTATCCTGAATGAGCTTTGCCTTATTTGAATACATTTAGTTTTGAAACAACAAAGTTATGAATGTTTGGATAGTGTACAGAGTATGTGCAGTATTGACTAGATACTGCTAGGTGCCAAGTGCCTTTTGTTAGGTATCAGGTGCTCAGCGCATTCAAGGATCAGCCCCTAAAGGAATTAATCGCAAGCCCATATTGTTTGGTCTAAGGGTAAAATTTTGACTCCATGATTTTAGTAGGGCCAGGATTTTACCCTTCAAGTC
Source organism: Gopherus evgoodei (assembly GCF_007399415.2). Lineage (NCBI taxonomy): Eukaryota > Metazoa > Chordata > Testudines > Testudinidae > Gopherus > Gopherus evgoodei. Next base: position 240,657,671 of record NC_044322.1, on the reverse strand, counting down.
TGTGTATAGAACTTGCAGTGTACTTAACAGAAGTTCTATGAAAGTTCCATACATGAGGTGTAGATTTAACAATAAATTGCCACTTAGATTTAAAAAAAATAAAAAAAATCAGTCATATGATTTTAACAGATTTAGTAGACATATACATAGGGCAACACGCATAAAACAATACATTCTGTGTACAAGATGCATTAAAAAGCTATATTTAACTAGCTATAAAACTTACTCTTCTTGAACAATAGTGAAGTGTGTAGTGTTTCTTTAAAATTCCAACGTGAATTGGAATGGGAAAAAAGTAAATGAATTAACTTGTGATATTTTAGTGATATTTCAAAAGATGAGCCTAGGTCCAAAACAAACCTATGGAGAATAATTTTACCTACTAGAGTTAATCTATTAACGAGTCCTATGGCACTGATTCTGTTCCCGTTGGAGTCAATGGAAAAACCCTCAGACTGACTTTAAAGGGAGCAGAATTATCCTCATAGAAATGCTAAATTTCAGCAGGATGATGATAATTTGAGGTAAAAGCAATACCTGCAATAGGTGTTCTGTTTTTCAATCGGTCCACTTCCATGATGAAGTCATCCTTCAAGAACAGGAACCCAACAATGGAGAAGAGGTAGACCAGGATGAGAGCTAGCACTGCAGTAAGGATAATGGAGCGGCCATTTCGGGTAACACTTTTTATGACATTGAGCAAAGTCTCCTCTCTGTACACCAAATCAAACAGCTAGAAAAAATACAATACAGGAAAATCTGAATAAAGACGACAATATGCAGATGCTAGTTGGGAACACCCCCTCAACTCAGGAAACACACTAGGCCAAATCCTGACATCAGATACAGGCACATACAATTCCCACTGATATCTGTGGGCAAAAGCCAGAATTTGGCATATGATAAACTTTATTAACACACATTACTGTACAGCCAACTTAAGAGGAATACTATACATCAGATATGGGCTGATCCAGACTTCGATAACATTCAGAAACAGGATCCAAACTTATTAATTTTCCCCTATATGTATAATGGGCTAAACCAAAATCCCAGATCCCAATGTCCCCACAGTATGCAGAAGAGTCCAGATCTAGATTTAAAATTTTGCATTTTGGGCCCATCTACTGTATAAATACAGTTAAGTCCCTGATTCTGCAAACATGCACGTGAATAACCTAAAGTCCATTGAGCTGATGGGGCTACTTTGGTATTTAAAGTTACACATATGGCAGCAGGCTGTACTTTATGAAAATGTAAAATTTGTATTATTTGTGTAGCATAACCTGTGTTGCTAGGATTTAACTTTGAGGGGAATATACATAAAGATAAAAAAAATTCAATGTCAAGTTCCTAAACATAACAATTAATGATGATGAATTCATTTAAAGAAACTATAACTTTTTTCTTTTATAATTCTGGTTTGTATTGGTGTTCTATAATTCTTTGGGTCTTATCTTCAATATATGTATTTCAACTCCAAAATACACAGATTACAGCTATGAGATGACACAGAATGATTTATCAGAATCGTCCACATCAGAAGGCATTAGTCAGAATTCATGAGATCTAAAATCCGCACCCATGAGAGGATTAATAATAGAGGAAAAAAATGAAAAAAATTACCATTCATGCCATAATATACGAAGCTTAAAATTAGGAACAAAAATAAATTTTGAGTATTTCCACTACCAAGTGAATATATGTGTAAGTAACTAGGGAATATTTACAATTATACCATGACTGAATCATGGATATTTGTCATTCAAAACCAGTAAAAACTTAGTCATATCAGTATTTCTTAAACTTTTTCACAGTGAGGTCTATATCTTAGGACTGAGATCCTTCCCTGGACAACCTCCTCTCCTGATAGACTGCTCCTGATTCCATATTACCTCGGTAGCAGCTGCTGTAATCCATATTATAACATAGTGACTTTAGGACAATATTACAAAGGCAAAATTAAAATAAATTCTCTTTAACGCCTTGTGTATAGGTGGTCAGTTACAGTCTCCATTTTGTCTCCTTGCTGTTTGTTTATTCTCCCTGGATGCAGGATTTTACACTATTGGAACAGAACCGCCTTTCATGTCTTGTAACGCCCCTCTGAATCAATACAGGACACTTGGAACATGGTTGTATCATCTGGGGTGTTTGCTATGGTTATATAATCTTGGTGTTACCTAAAAGTTTGATCACAGTTGAATGTATACCAAATAAAGACCCTGTAAGTCAGATCTTCACAAATAACTTTACTGCCCGTTTTATGCCCCACAAATGCAAAGTTTACATTTCATACTTCTTTTGGTTAAAAAAAAATTCTCCAATATTAAAAGTAACTGCTGGTCTGGTGAATCTCTCTCAGTTACACCGTGTTTAATGGTCTCTTACACTGAGAATGTGAGTACTCACCAGCATGAATGAGTTACAGCTGGGACGGGTGGGGACTTTCAATGGGACATATACTCTTTAGTCACTTGGGTACTTTTAAAAATCCCACCCTATATAACAAATAATAGACTCTTCAGGAATATATTTTTAAAGCCAGGCCTTATATACTGTTTCAGGAACAAGAGTCACATTAATTTTAAAGCAGCTAAAATCCTGGCCCTAATGAAGTCCATAGATGTTTTGCAATTGACTTACTGGGGCCAAGATTTCATCTGGAGAGTCTGTACCACATCTTGAAAATGTACACCACTGAGCCTACTTATGTCCTCACATATTAGCACAACTCCTGTTAACTTTAGTGATGATAGGACGGATATATGTAAGCACAGAACTAGATTTTGAAAATCTGATTTCAATTGGGTTTTTAGTAGAGCAAGGACTGAAGCCCTTTAGCGTTGAAAGCAGAATCTATATGAAACCCTATAAATACTGGACATAGACTCAATTAGTCAGGAAACTGAGAAAAATATAAAACTGAGTATATAATGAAAGGTGAAAGCCACTGAACTGTACCAGGGTTTATTAAATCTGTCCAAAAGGTTTACACGCCACAGAATAAAATGGAAGTGATTAAAAACTACTTAAAAGAGCATCAAAAAGGGCTTTTATGAATGCTCTTTGGCTTAAAGAGTTGAGTTTCAAGATCATATTTTGTATGGAATTACTTTCAGTACACCTGTATTGTATTATGAAAGGAATTCCACCAGTATTAGTCGAATTGAAGAAAATGAAGGAAATGTATTTAAAATATCTTCAGGCTACATGTCAGAAGCATCCACTCTCTCACCAACTGCAAAACAGTCCCATCAATTTATTAAAATAATTAATTACATTTATTCCCTACTGACTAAGGACAAACTGAGAAGGACAGCCCATTGTGCTAGGCACTGTACAAATAAAGAGTAGTAGACAGTTCCTGTCCTGAAGAGCTTACAGTGTAACTAGACAAGACAAACAGAGGGTAGCGGAAAGGATACAGCATACAAACAGAGTTGGGGAGGGATGGGGACAAAGAAAAGGCTGTTAGATGATTTTCTGGAATGAAATGTGTAGACCTCTGTAACATAGACAATAAGTCCTAACGAAAACAGTAGCTTCTAACGGGCAGCCACATAACGGTATGCTAAAAATATCCATGATTTGGCATGATTGTCAGGAAGAAATCAAAGACAGCTGCACGGGGAATGGTATTTTCTATTTTTGCAAGGTCTCCCGCTCCCCGATGGCACATACTCACCAGGAAACTATAGAAGAATTCATGCACACAGAGGCCCAGCATGCAGACCAGGACGTACGCTACGTGGTAGAGAAAGGCCATGTCCATAACGACGGCTCTGTAACCTCGAGTGAATGTACCACGGTTTCCAACAAAGCTCACTAGAAATACTATTTTGTTACAAAGCTGTGGGGAGATTACAAGGCCAAGTTTACTACATCAGAACAATATCAGCATCATCGGTTCATATTGTGATAGCGCCTCAGAGCCCCAGTCATGGACCAGGATGCCAGGTGCTGTATAAAGAGATTAAAAGGACATTCCCTACTCCCAAAGAGCTCACAGTCGAAGCGTAAGACAAGAAACGACAGGTGCAGATGGCCAGACTTCACTAGCAGTTTGCAGAGCCATTTTGCACAAAAGCTCTTGTCTTGCCCTTCTACTTCATTCTAAATATGCACATGGACATTATTTAATGTCATATAAGGCACACACAATACACTGAACAACATTTCTCTGCAGCAGCCACCATTAGGAATTTTTTCACATTGACTGGGTGAGACGAAGTGGGACTGTTCTTAACGTTTTCTCTGAATACTGTGTGGGTGCCTCAGTTTCCCCTATGCAGTTCTTAAGTATCTAGGTGGTGGGAGAAGGGGGTGTGATTGTTGCAGAGCCCTAGAAGGCCAATGTTATGCTGTCTGGACAAAAAATGGCCGACACTCTGTCTCCTGGCAACTAATAACCTGGGCCCCTCCTCTACAAAATATGCCAGCTGCAGATCTTGGAAAACAAAGGGATCAGGTGACCTCCTGGCCCGGGAAAGGGACAAAGCCCAGAGGAGAAGGTCTGGAAGGTGAGTCAGTTTGGGGCTGGCTGGGGACGTGGAGTGAAGTGCAGTGCAGACTTGATCGTCTGGCTGACTGCCCCCCAAAATGGACCCGGCGGAGGAGTCCTGTTCTCTGTACCTACAAGCTCTGTTTTAGACTGTGTTCCTGTCATCTAATAAACCTCTGTTTTACTGGCTGGCTAACAATCATGTCTGACTGCGAAGTTGGGGTGCAGGACCCTCTGGATTCCCCAGGACCCCACCTGGCCAGACTCGCTGTGGGAAGCGCACGGAGGGGCACAGGATGCTGAATGCTCCAAAGGTCAGACCCAGGAAGGTGGAAGCTGTGTGAGCTTCTTGCCCTGGAGAGAGTCTGCTCACAGAGAGACTTCACCAGAGTCCTGACTGGCTTTGCAGGGAGCAGTTCCAGAGCATCGCCTCGGGACTCCGTGACACTAGGCACCTAAATAGTGTTACTAAAGCTGTCCTCTATATTTAATACATAGAATATTTAAGGGGTGCTGCAAAATCAGAGGTAACCCTCTTTAGGTGCAAAAGCAGGTGAACTGTCATTCACATTATATATATATATTGCTGTATCAGTCATGTGTAGCATACATATGCCTGCACATTAGGCAAGAAAACAAAGCCATGGAATGGAAATTACTTTTGATATAGATTAAGTAACTATTTTGGTAGCCTCAAGCCTGGTCCTGTCCCATTAAAGTAAATAGCAAATCTCCCATTGATTTAAATGGGTGCAAGATCAGGTCCCTGTAGCATATATTCAAATTAAAAATACTGCATCTTAGCAGGGCATACAATGCCAATAGTTTTAGACAGCATGGGCCAGAACTGGATCTCAGTTATAAAGCGTATATCAGGAATAACTCCATTAAAGTCAAGGGAGTTGTTCCAGATTTAAGGAAGCATAACTGGTCTGCTGTTTACTATGGAATTCTTGGTTCTGTTCTTTCCCCTCCAAAATTTGTTTTAGAGTATACAGCCAATTTTATGAGTGCTCAGCACCTACCGGTGGGTCCTGCCAATCAGTTCCTCCCTCCCCCACCTGCGGAGGTGCTGAGGGGGAGGGAGAGGAGTGGGGGCAGCATGAGGCAGAGCGGGAACAGGAGGGGCAGGGGCAGGACCTTGGGGGAAGGAGTTGAGTGGGGGTGAGGCCTGGGGCACTGTGGTGGGGTTGAGCACCCCCCAGGAATTAGAAAGTTGGTGTCTCTGTATATGGTGATATTCCTTTTAAAACTTTTCGGTTATCTTTGTAGTTAAATGTCATGTCAGTATTTGCTCAATTTCTTAGGCATTCCTTTTACTAATTACAGGGAAGTTAGGGTTTAATGCAAATACCACAATAACATTATCTACTTGAAAAGGCCAAATAGTAAAGTTTTTAAAGACAACCACTGTATGCATCTTGATATTGTCCCTTGAAACTTAAACAGAATCAGGATTTGTGAAATGTTTTGTTTCCAGTACAATACTGAATTTTTAATAGCATTCCTGCCCTTTTCTTTTAGTCCCCTGGCTCAGCTTAAGAAGCTCATCATTCCTCTTAGCTGTATGCCTCTAACAACTTGCCATTTTTGGTCTTTGTACTTTCAATACCTGTCTGATGCAACAGTATATATATGAAGTATATCTATACAATGATCAGTTCCCTGGGGTCATGGCAAAATGTACTTAGTTATTATGTGATATATTTCCACATCATTAGTAGGTTGCTAGGGCTTCTTTCATGCCATAAAACATTAAAAAACAATTAGAGAAGGAAATCTTTTCAAAGAATTTGGAACTGAACCAGTGCTGCAGTATGTAGATATGCCACCATGAAATGAACAACAGGACTGTAATCCACATTTGATGGCTGTGGGACTGTCTTTTTTTTGCAACTCGATTTTTAGTTACAATACTCTTTAAAAAATTATTCAATCAAACTTCTGAACTATAATATTAGAGCTACAGGGCCAGATTCTTCACTGCACTTGAGCTTGGTCAGGTATGTTAGGGTGGGCGGGCAGGCTGGGGGGAAAGGCAGGTGAGACTGCTAGGGGACTAGTTGCAGTTACCCAATCCCATCCCAGCTCTGATGTACCATAAAGCTGCTGTGATTCAACAGAAATTTAAACAGATACTTATTAGAACTATTATGAACCCAGTTGTGCTAAATGTGTGCGCAAAAGCAGATGTGAAACAGTACACAGATCTCAGACTTTGCTTTTTTAAAGTGTGGTCCTTAATATTCCTGCTTCTATGGAAATGGAAAATTATGATACTTTTAAAGTACTTACATTAGCAGCACCGAGAAGTATTAACGTAGGCCCAAGTCCTATTGTGTATATAGACCTGAGAATTACAGACACTAAAAAGGGTCGGATACCAACAGGCTTGGAGAAGAAAAACAACATAGCTGTACAGATTGCCACTGCTATCCAAAGGAGGACTGAAAACAATGGAGAAAGTGTGCCTGGAGAGAGAAGAAAGGGAAACGTTAACCCTTTTGGAAAATCAGTTGTGTGTCAAGAAACAAATCTGACCAAAGCTTGATTCCTTGGCCAGTTTACCTACCAAAGTGAATGAATCATGCAACATAATTTCTGACCACAACTTTGCATGATCATAGTGGAAAAGACTGTTAACATATTAGGGTTAATTTCAGACAGCTCCAATAAGGGTAGGTAATAAAGTCTTCATTAAATCTGTGGATTGCTTGGAAGAGACAACTTGCCAGTCTGTTGCAGTGATCTGCCAATCAGTTCCCTTTTGCAAAGCTCATTAGGGCACCTTAGCTCTAGTGTAACGATTGTACAAATACAGAAATATCCTATTATGTCCTACCATGAAACAGTATAGTCAAATATTTGGACTGTGTCAATATACTACACTTATTTTTCACATTATCAAGTGCACAGCCAGCATGGGTGTGGCGAAACGGTGGTGGCTGGGAAATGCGAAGAGGGCAGTTAAAATAGACTCAGAATAGAAACAATGGCAACAGCTCCAGGGCTAAGTAATATCACTGGGATTAGGAAAAAACCAGAGACAGCCCCTGGTCTCCAAATTCAGAGTACATCCAAACTTTCTCCAGACAATAAGGTGTTTATATGCTGGCAGTTGGTTTAAGTCCAGCTCTGTAAAATGATTTTGCTACCAACTAGAATGGGAAACTTTAACAAATCTGGAATATACCTTTAAACTCAATATTTCTCCCCCCTTCTCTGTTCAGGTCAATCAATTTAATTTAACAGGACTTGCACCAGTAACAACATGTGCAGACATGCACAGCTGAGGCAAGGAGCCGTTGTCTGAAGAGCAGTTTCACTTATATCATATGATGCTGGAATTGCAGAAGTAAATTAAAAGAACATTCTTAGGCTGATTAGGTCAACCCGAGCATCTCAGACACATGGCTATGGGCTGATTTACTCAAGAAGAAGGGGGAAAAAAGGTGAAATAAACCCTGGCTCTAGAGTTAGTTTTCTTTGGAGGGGGAGGAGGGAGAAAGGAGTCTGTTTCATGATTATTCCTGCTTGGCCACACCCATGTTTGTTGTCAATAAATCTCTAATTAGATCTACAATTGTCTGGAATGATGGGATTTAGAAAAATAACCTGCACTGTCACCGAAACCACTGGATTATTGGGGCTGCTTAAACTAATACTAGACATGCTTGCAGTTCAAACTAAGTGTTAATACCTACTGATTGCAGGCCAGAGGATTTTACAGAGTGTAAAACTTTCAGATAGCTAAATAGGTCTTAGTTTAAAGGGTTTAGTTTTAACTCTTTATTTCTTCTCTGTTATTCTTTATGGTCTGGAACACATACATCTGAAACAAGTTTAGACTTTAGGAAATTGAAAGCATTGGAGACAAAATCTTCTCTATACAGAGCAGGTATATACAGGAGGAATCTCAGCTCTAAAAGCGTCCATTCATATCCCTGCTGATGTGCCTGTGCTGTAACCTGCAGAGACCACCTCAGGGGTGAAAGGGCAGTTCAGTCTCCCTGCCAATTCACTTTAAGCCTCTGCCTCGCTGTTGAGTCTAACAACCAGACCCATCTGTTTGTGCCAATTATAGCAGTGGTGTTTGGGAAGAGCACGTGTACCCAAGACCCTGGACTGATTCCACCCACTCCATTCCCATGAGTCATCAGATGGACTGGATGTGAACCAATGACCTAGAGGTGAGTGGCTCTCTATTCTGTTACCAATCTCTTGAGTCATCCAGTCCCCTTTATCCCCATTAAGCATGTTTAGGCTATAAACAAGTCTACAGTCATTTGATGGAATATATTATGCAATATATTTCTTATGATTTATGATGAAACAGAGGAAAAAAATCACTGCTTTTAAATACACCATTGCTTTTTTTATCTACTAAATCTATCATTTGCAAATGATGTGTTTATTTTATCCTCATAAGCACAGCAGTGAAAAACTGACAAATGAAACATATTTAAAATCATTTCATTCCATATCATGCTCTCCTAAATGGCCACTGAATATTTCCTTACGTTTTCAAAGAAATGCAGATGTTTGATCAGATGCAAAACCCTCTGACATCAATGAAAAACTTCCCATTCTCTGAGGTTTGGCTTATATTTGAGGATTATATTATATTCTCTGATGTATGGCAGTGTTGCTTTTTTTTGTTTCACAAAGAGTCCAGATTACACATACAAAGACACAAGAGAGGATTAAATAAAACTGAATTTCTCCAAAAATTTTGAGGCGAGAACAAAAAAAGTTTCATGTTTTTCACAAACTTATAACTGTGTGATTCCTTTGCCAGTACTTCAATTTTTTTTCTTAATATCCATTTAGTGATTTATATAGCACCCAAATGTCTGCTAGAGGTTTTTTTCTGTAATTCTGGTCACCAGTATTGTCCTTTTCATGTGATTGATACCAAATACCACACTGGCAACTGCCCAAACCCATAGCAACAATTAATACTGTCTAACAATTCCAGCACATTTTTTCCCCCAGGAGATTCCCACAATATATAAAAACACACCATAGAATCAACTCATATATCATACAACAAGGTTCAGGAGCAAATAAGTCTATCTAACAGGATTTTCAGCTGTGCCTGTGATTTTGGGTGCCCGACTTGAGACATCTTATCAGAGCCTGATCTGCAGAAAGTGCTGAGCGTCCTGCCTCTGAAATTCAGGTCCCATTAAGGTGTTCCAAAATGGGCATCCAAAATGACTAGTGAATTCTGAAAATCTTAACTGTTCTGTTTATGTTATTCAAGAGCTTTGCAAGGCAGAAGGAGAGAGTCACAGGAATTGCTGTTTAAGATGTGACGGCTTGTGTTGCTTAAAACTGAAAAAGTTCACTAGTATAAGGAAGAAAAAAAAAAGATCACTTGCCTTCATCTCCATCATCTCCAAAGGGGTAGAAGAGAGCAACTGCTAAATTGATGAATACAGCTAGGTTGAAGGAAATGCTCCCCCAGAGGGAGATCTGTCTGGAGAACCAGAACAGGGCTGGGTTATCTAGGAAGGAGACAAAAGCAGCATTGGAGAAATGATAAGGAGATGCATGAGCTTACAAACAACCACTTCATGCAAACAAGAAAGGCAGCTTAATGGAGAACAGTAAAGTAAAAAATAAATATTCAGGGTCCATAATGAACTCAAAAATTAATACTTAATACAGGTTTAATAGTCCTAGTATATTGTATTTACATGGCACTTTTTCACACAGAAGGATCTCAGTACCCTTTATTCTACATTATGACCCTCTGGGGCTTACTAATGACCGTTTTACCTATGTTAAGTTTGGAGGCCTGGACCTTTTGTGAAGGAATCGTGTCACTTGACACTGAAAGGAAAGGGGAAATCTGTGGACAAATGACTCCCTGTATGCTGCACAGGAGTGGAGGGAAGAGGATGTTTTGGTGAAAGATACTAGAACACAGACCCTCTGTTACAAAAATGCAATGGGTTTTTTATGACCTCACAGAACAGTCAAGTCTTTTCCAAAAGACCCACTGAAACCACATAAATCACAATTTACCTAAGGGAGAGGGGAAGGATCAACCCTGCCAATAAGGTTCTAGGTCTTAGTATTTTACATGCAGTGCTCAGGCTTCCAAGTCCTCCCTCCTAACTAAACAGATTTGTTCTACAGCAACTCCCTGCTTAATGTTGTAGTTATGTTCCTGAAAAATGCTACTTTAAGCAAAACAATGTTAAGCAAATCCAATTTCCCCATAAGAATTAATGTAAATTGGGGGGGGAGGGGGATTAGGTTCCAGGGGGGGGGAAATTCGTCAGACAAAGACTAGAGAGAGAGAGAGAGAGAGAGTGTGTGTGACTGTGTGTGTATTTATCTATATACACACACATATATATATAATCTATATCTACAGATATATACACACACTCTCTCTCTCTCTCTCTCTCTCTGTTTTAAACAAACAATTTAATACTATACACAGCAATGATGATTGTGAAGCTTGGTTAAAGTGGTAGAGTCAGAGGATGGAAGAGGATGGAATATTTCCCAGGGAATGCCTTACTGCTAAATGATGAACTAGCACTTGGCTGAGCCCTCAAGGGTTAACACGTTGTTAATGTAGCCTCACACTCTACAAGGCAGCATGAAAGGACGGAGGGGAGACAGTGACACACATCGTGTGTGTGTGTGTGTGTGTGTGTGTGTGTGTGTGTAAGTGAGAGAGAGATGCACACTGCCCTTTTAAGTACGCTGACCCCACTCCAAGTACACTGCCTTTTTAAGTAGATCAGCAAGTTGAGACAGCAGCTGCTGCCAGCAAGCTCCCTCTGTCCTGAGCCGTGTTCCCTCCCCTTCTCTGTGGAGATGGGGTAAAATAGCGGACCAGGGGGAACACCCTGACGTTAGCACCCCTCCTTCCCCCCTTACTTTGCACAGTAAGCAGGAGATTCCCCAAAGCAGCTCCAAGGCAGAGGGCAGGAGCAGCACATAGCAGTGGGGGGAGGGACAGCTGAACTGCCAGCAATTGATAGCCTGCTGGGCCCAGGGAACTTAGGCAAGCGAGGAGCTGATAGGGGGCTGCCGGTCCACCTGGTTCCAAGCCCCCACCAACTACCTCCAACAGGCTGCTCTTCCTGAAAGCAGTGGACAAAGCAGGTGGCTGCCAAACAACATTATGAGGGAGCATTGCTCAACTTTAAACGAGCATGTTCCCTAATCGATCAGCAACGTAGCAACGTAACAACAAAACAACGTTAACCAGGATGACTAAGTGAGCAGTTACCGTATTTTGGTAATAGTGCCTAGAGGGCCTATCTGAAGCCAAGGCTCCACTGTGCTACAGGGCTGTACAAACACAGTCAGAGCATGCCTACACTGCAATTAAACATCTGCTGCTGGCCTGTGCCAGCAGACTCAGGGTTTGGTTACACTTGCAGGTGTGCAGCGCTAGGAGTTAAAGCTGTCTTCGTACAGCTGCATAGGGAAAGCGCTGCAGTGTGGCCACACTGACAGCTACCAGCGCTGCAGTGTGGCCACATTGCAGCTTTTGCAGCGCTGTTGGGAGTGGTGCATTATGGGCAGCTATTTCAGCGTTCAAGAGGCTGCAATGTGCTTTTCAAAAGAGGGGGGTGGGGTGGAGTGTGACAGGGAGCGTGGGGGAGAGAGAGAGAGAGTGGATTTTTGGAGCTGACACTTTGTCAGCTCCCTGCCTTGCAAGTTCCGACCCCTTTCCCCATCCCTCTCTCATTCACTAAATGCAAATAGCCGCCTTTGTTTTTTCCTCACAGACCAGATAAGCAGCTGCTCCAAAACAGACCCCCCCCGCCTCCCTCGGGGCTGCTTCTCTTCTCAAGCAAACACTAGCTGTGGACATTCATCCCCCTGCCTGCCTCTGCTCAAGCAAACAGTAATTGTGTTTGTTTTTTAGATAAGCAGCTCTGGGAGCCCCGAGTTCACAACAAAACAAAGAGGCATCACAACAAAACAAAGTGTGTTCTCTTTACTTAAAAGCATTATGGGAAGGTTCTGGAGGTCAGTTACAGCGTAGTAAGATTAATCATTGTTTACACTGGCACCCCAGGGCTGCAAGAGCAGCACTGTTCTCTTTATTCCTCTCGTCGAGGTGAAGTACAACCAGCGCTGTAGCCAAGGAGATACAGCGCTGTATGTGCCTTGCCAGTGTGGACGGGGAGTAAGTTACAGCGCTGTAAAGCCACCACCAGCACTGTAACTCTCAAGTGTAGCCAAGCCCTTAAGCTTACAGGGTTCCGGCTAAGGGGCTATTTAATTGCAAAGTAGATGATATTTGGGCTCAGGCTTGAGCTCTAGGACCCCATGAAGTGAGTGTTGGACAGGGCTGGATTAACTTTTTGTGGGCCCCCCGTGGAATGATTGTAAAAGGGGCTGGGGGCAAAAGCACAGTGGGGCAGGAGTTAGGGTTGGTCCCTGGAGCAAAGGGGCAGGGGTAAACTGCAAGCGCAGCAGGGCTGGGGAGGGAGTAAACAGGATCTCCCCCCACAGAGTGGGTACTTACCTGGTTCTGGGTGGGCTAGGGAGTGGAGAGGAGCTAGTGGGCAGGGCCATGTCTGCTGTACTGCCCAGGTAGGTTGGAGACTGTGGGGATCAGCTGACACCGTATCCCCAGCCCACGTGACGTGACCCAGTGGTGGATTTAGAGTTAGTGGGGCTCTCCGGCCCTGTGCTCAGCTTCATTTTTGGGCCCCTCCTTGGGACCCAGCCAAGAAAAAGAACATTCTCTCTTATCTCACCCCACCTCTGTTTTTCATTCTTTTTTCCTTTATCCTCCTCCTATAAGTAATAGCAAGTAAATGAAAATAAAGTGAGGTACCTTGATTGTTCTTGAGTCTAACTTATTTTTCCACAGACCACTTGAAAATCATGGAGGATCTCAATGGACCACTTAATGATCTTTCCAAATATTGTTCGTACCATTAGTTAACTGTGTAAAGTGCTTTGCATAAGAGCGCTTTATTAAAAAAAATGTAAAAAATGTTGGGGTGCAGGGTCTGGCCAGGAGCTACGGTGAGGGAGGGGGCTCAGGGTTGGGGAAGGAGGTTGGGGTGTGGAGCACTTACCTGGGACAGCTCCTGTTTGGTGCGAGGGGTGCAGATGGGAATGGGGAGTGGGTGAAGGAGCTCCTGTTTGGTGCTCAGAGTGGGGTGGGGATGTGTGTGGGGGTGCAGGAGTCAGGACATGGGTGTGAGGGGCTGGGTATGTGTGGGGGTACACGGCAGGGGACTGAGGAGGTGTGAGGGGGTGCAGGAGTCAGGGCAAGGGGCTGAGTGTGTGTGAGGAGGGTGCAGGGGTCAGGGCAGGGGGCTGGAGGTGTGGGCTGGGGTTGTGAGGGTGCTCATGGTAGTGGACTGGAGGGAAGGTATGCCCTGCCCCTTCTCCTCCTGCTCCCCTGAGCGGCAAGCATGCTGAGGCTCCGCTCTTCCCCCTCCCTACTGCCTGCAAACAGCTAATCAGCAGCAGGGAGATAGGGAGGGGAGGGAACCTAGCACCCTCTGGAGAAGAGGCCAGGCAGAGTCTGCTCTGTTGCAGCAGGAGCTGGCAGCATCAAGCTTCTGCCCCCACAGGAGAGAGATGGGAGAGGGGGCCAGAGAAGAGTGGGTGGGCCAGGGCCCCTTTGGACTGTGGGCCTGGCGCCATAGTAAATCCGGTACTGGTTGGAATCATCTTAATATATGGTATTTTAAAAAAATCTCTAAAACATGGAATTTAACCATTTGAAGATTACATATTTCTCAGGAAATTACGAAGACTCCGAGAGTGCTCTGAATTTCCTGTGCACATGAAAAAGACACCCTTGACCTTCCGGGATCTTTCTGCCAGCTGTAGGGCTTCACTTGCTATCATACTGTTGAAAGTGACTAAGAACATAGCTGACTCCTCAAAACTCCTCAAACTGGAGCTTTTTGTCTCAGAGTAAGGTTGGCTTTAATTACCCACAATTAGAGTCAGCTCAGACTAAACATTAAGATTTCACTTGTGGTAAAATTAGGCTGTTTACTTCTGGGTTTTAAGGATCTGGAGCCTTTGCATGAGGCATCCTCTCATTTCAAGCCATTCAGCATTGTACGATAACACAGCAACTCAGACACTGCGGTAAAGATTAAATAGCACTTGAATGTATATTGCATTTTCAAACAAAATAATAGGAAGGCTTGTTAAGCATTCCACAGATGAAAGGAAATGTGGGAATTTCTGGTTTGGATAAAACAAAACCTAATTTATGCTTGCTTAGCATTACAGAGATCAAATCCAAGACTGCACTCTCTCAGACAGCGGTTGGGGGCTTGTGTTTGTTTGTTGGTGTTTCTTTTAACTGTGATCCCAGTCCTACTTTGTGAGCAGAATTATTTTGAAATAGAAACTACAGCCTGGGAATTAAATTCACAAAAACTACAACAAAAACTACAACCCAACATCATGTTTTTAGTGGTGGTGGTAAACGCTTCAAATTAATTCATTCCACTCTGGCGAGCCAAATCCTCCCGCAGTTCTGCCCAAATCTGGTAATCTTCACTTCCTTTCTAATCAGTTGAGTAATGTTGCTGTGAACTGTTCAAGAGCTGCTGTATTCTACCTCTGAGGCTTCTGCATTTTAATGGTGGGTGAAGAGATCCTTTGATATCTATAGCTACATCCCACTTCCTTATCAGGAGTGTTGTGAAGCTTACTTGGTGAAAAGGCTGGCTTTAGCCTGGGAGGTGGACAGGGCTGCCATCTGCCACCTCCTGAGATGCTAGAAGCAACTTCACTCCTACGGGAGGTCAGATGGTAGCATCACTTCTGCCTCCCCGGTGAATTCCATCCTGGTGGAGCAGCTCTAAGTTCTATGTGGGGTTTCTGGGAGAGACACCCATGGAACCAGCCAGCTTACCCTTTGTGTTCTAGCTATGTCTCTTCTGAAACTAGCGCCACCCACTTTTTTGCCTGTGCCAGCTGGAGCTGTGCCCTCCAGTGGAATGGGAGTTGTAAACAGTTTGAGTAGGTATGTCCCCTTGGCCACCAAGGAGTCACAGACCGAGTTCTGCTGGGAATTAATCCAGCTGGATTTCTGTAAAGTGCTTTAAAAGATGCTGGGATGCAAAGTACTATTACTAAGAAAACATTATCCAGAAATAGTAAATAATGACTCAGTGCAAAGAGGTCTGGTATAAAAACTGGCAGGACTCCACTAACTTCATGGGAGCCACACTGTTTTACACCAGCTGAGGATCTGGCCCAAGGTGAAAGATGTTTTCAGTGAATTGTATTCAAAAGTATAAGTATACAGCTACACATGTTCTTAAACATTAGGGGCCAACATTCCATCTGGTATAATTGGGTGCAACGCTACTGCTTTCAGTGGAGTTACACCCATTTAGTCCACCACTCAATTATGGTCTCAAGAGCTCAGATGATGATTTTTTTAGTCACTTTTCCATATTATTTATTCTTTGTGCATGTCTCTCTCTCTCTGTCGCAGGTGGCACATCTCCAGTGACTTGCAATCTTGGGCTTGGAAAATGTTTTCTTGTAATATCAAAGGGATTGGAAACAAATAAAAATGAAAATGTTAAATACTTGCTTGGTGATTTACAGGTTTTAAATACAATTAGACAACCTGAACCTAAATCCTTGAAACTATAGACAGTACTTACTCCTAATTTTCTTCTGCCATTTCATTTCATTGTACAGATCTTCTGTCTGTTGGAAAAAGTCATTCACTTTGCTCCCTTGTTCATCTCTCTCAGTTGTATTAAATACACGACTTTTGGATTCTCGAGTGAGGAATTCACAGATATTGGGGACAGGGAAGACTATTTGTTCCATGGTTCTGTCATGACGGACAATCTGTAAATATAAATATATGTGTCTTTCATGATCAGAGACTTCTCAATCATACTGTGATTCCCTTCTGACTCAGAGCTTGCTTTTATTTACAAACTGGTGTTAATGTAATTGAAATTTTTAAAATTAGTTCAAGACACTACATTAAAATACACTTATGTAAGTAATTTATAGTAAAATTGTCTTTGCCTTCAGAAACCTGCCTTAAAATAAGGTTATACAGGTGTGCCTCAAAATAAAAAATCTAGATCCAAGTATCCCCAATCTTTGAGGACGTTCCAAATCTGAGTCCTACAAACTGCCCCCATATTTATAATAAGCTAAAGCAAAACTCAACATCCAAACTTTCTCAGACTTTAAAGGGCTTAGCATTTGGATCAAGAACTTAATTTTGTAGCTTAAGCCCATCTCTATGAGGTTGTAAATAATGAAAGAGGCTATGCGAAAGGAGCACCTTGTTACTCAGATATAGTGCCAATTCCCACCTGCCTTTATCTGTTTACTTGACAAAACTCAAGATATTGCTACTATTAGCCCTTCAGAACCAACAGAGAGCGAGCTGGATTCCATTCCATTAAAACTGTTTGCTGAATCTGACTGTGGAGTCTGTATTACTGGTGAAGTAGTAATAGGTGGAAAACACGCATTGGAGCTCAGATCCCAGGTTCTCTGTAGTGCTCTGTAGCGAGGCGCCCTGGCTCCCAGCTGCCCCAGAGAAGGCCGAGCCACTGCAGCCGCCAACGTGGGTGGAGCCACCGCCGCCCGTTCCCACCCCTTGGAAGTCAAGGGGCAGGACAGGAAGTATAAAAGCCCAGCCCTGGCGCTCACTTGGAGGCCGGTCGCCGAAAAGAACAGACGCGGGTGGCCGAGCTCTCCTCCGGCCTGAGCTTCCCCGTGCCCGATATCCTGAGGAGCTGCCTGAGCCTCCCCGTGCCCGGTATCCTGAGGAACCCCTGGTCTGGGACCCACTGGAAGACGCCGGCGAGACACAGGCACCCAGAGAGGGGGAGGTCGGAAGTGGCCCGGAAGTAGCCGACCCTGGTTTGGCTCCCGGAGAGCCTGAACCAATGTCAGTGTGTTGTGGCCAGGATCCCCACTGATAGCAGCAAGTCTTGGCTGCTGCTAGGGCCCCAGGCTGGAACGCAGTGGAGTGGGAGGGCCTGCGTCCCCCCTGCCACCCTTCCAAGAGTGGCAGACTCCCCCTCTCGCTGGCCTGAGCAGGCCTTTCTACTGGTCTTATAGACTATTTGTTTGCTCAGCCCCTACTGAAGGGCCTGAGCTCTGAATTGCTTATTGCCCCACCCTGACCCAGGGCCCGGGCTTATAGAGACTATTTGTCTGCTCAACCCCTGCTGAAGGGCCTGGACCCTGACCTATCTGCCGTCGGTAGTGAGGCACCCTGGCGCCTACCTGCACCTGAGAGGGCCGAGCCCCAGCGCCAGACGTCTACACGTGGTGCCTTCTCTGAGGAGTTCCGCCTAGGATGTGGGAGCGACTCCAGCGAGAAGGGGGTTGGGGGAGAGAGGGTCCCCTTCCGGGAGATGGACCTGTCACAGCTCCTTGCCCTCATGACCGAGAATCAAGAGCGACAGCAGGCGGCCCAGTCGCGGCACCAGCAAGAACAGCAGGCTGCCCACCTCCAATAGCAACAGCAACTGGTCGAGCAGCTGGGAACCCAGCAGCACCAACTGCTCCAAGAGCTGATTACCCAACATCAGGAGTTCCAAAGCCAATGCATCCGGCAGCTCGTGGCGGCTCAGTCCTCCCCAGAGCAGCCCCCGCCGGGGGACACGGATGGGGCCCCGCAGCCCAGTCCTCTGATCCGGCTGACGAAGATGGGCCCCAGCGATGACTCCGAAGCCTTCCTTGTCACGTTCGAGTGAGTGGTGGTTGTCGCAGGGTGGGCCCACGACCAGTGGGCTGCCACCCTCACCCCATACCTGACAGGGACCACTCAGGCGGTCTATCGAGGCCTGTCTGTGGAGACAGCCCAGGATTACGACTGGTGAAGGCTGCGGTCCTAGATGCCCTAGATGTGAGTCCGGAAACGTTCCAACAGCGATTTAGAAGCCTGGCCTATCCAAGCGGGGCCCAGCCCTGTATGGTGGCCCAGGAACTCTGCGAGACCTGCAAGTGCTGGTTGCAGCCAGAACGCCGAACGGCGGAGGAGATAACGGAGCAAGTGGTGCTTGAACAATTCACCCACATCCTTCCCTCGCGGGGAAGGGCCTGGGTCCTCCGCCATCGGCCTGCGACCCTGGCCGCCACCGTTTCACTGATGGAGGACTTCCTCATGGCTAAAGTACTGGTGGGCCCGGCGGGTCGGGCGACCCCACCAGGGGCAGAGCACCCTAGCTCCGAGAAGAAGACGACGCTCGCCTGGGCTGACGGACGAGTCGCATATCGGGGGGTGGAGGCCCAGACCCGTACCACGACAGCCCCTGAGCGACCCGCTCGGACCCCGACTCCAACGGCACGGAGGAGCCCCCAGAACTCTCCAGGGGACAACCCCGGGGCCCGGCCGCGGTCCGGACGAACGGACCTGGGGCCCTGCTTTTCCTGCGGGGAGTGTGGCCATCTACAGCAGGACTGCCCCCGACTCGAGTGCACCTTTGGCCAGGTCTGTTCAGGGGAAGCCCGTGCCCGTTGATCCCAGACCACCAAGAACACTGTGCCCGTGATGGTTGAGGGATACCCGACAACAGTCCTCCTCGACTCGGGCTGTGGACAGACGTTGATCTGGAAATGCTTGGGTCCACCGGTTGATACCCGTATGGGAAAAATGCGGCTACAATGCACCCACGGGGACATCTGACCTTACCCCAGCACCCGCACCCAACTGACAGTTGACGGGGTCACCCGCTCGATGGTGGTGGGGCTGGCCCTGCGGCTGGCATATCCAGTGATCCTGGGCCGGGACTGGCCCGAGTTTCCCGCAGTTCTACGCCGCCACACCGGGGAGGGCCCGGAGCCCATGCCAGCCTTGGAAGGGGAGACCCCAGAAGCTGAGGAAGACGAGCCGGAAGCACTCGACCTCGCCGACCGGCCAGGAGGGTTGGAGGACATCTCCCCGGGAGCGGTGGAGGATCCCTCGGCCCCCACGGATTTTTGCCGAGACCAAAGGGCCGACTCTACACTCAAGCAGGCATACGAACAACTGGCCACCGTGGATGGAACCATCCTCAATCCCGACCAGGCGGAGCAGTGACCGCATTTTGAGCTGAGACGAGAACGCCTGTATCGGGTCGAGAGGGACCCACACACCGGGGAGCCCCAGACCCAGCTCCTCATGCCCCGATGTGATCGGCGGGCGGTCTTGAAGCTGGCCCACGATGTCCCGACAGCCGGACACCTGGACCACGAAAAGACCCTGGCCCGCATACTGAGGCGCTTCTTTTGGCCGGGTATACAGCAGGAAGTAAAACGCTACTGCAACTCCTGCCCCTAGTGCCAGCTGGCCGCCCCAGCAAGAACTCCCAAGGCGCCCGAAGGGCCCGTGCCCATAATTGAGACCCCTTTCAAGCGCGTGGCTATGGATCTAGTAGGGCCTCTCCCCAAGAGCATTGCAGGGTTTCAGTACATCCTGGTTATGCTGGGCTATGCCACCCGATTCCCCGAGGCGATTCCCCTGAGAAACATGACAGCCAGCACTATCACAAGCGAGGTGGTGAAGATCTTCGCCCGCGTCGGCCTGCCCTGGGAGATCCTCACAGACCAGGAGACCAATTTTACCTCGTGATTACTATGCCAAGTGAGTGACCTCCTGGGGATCAAGCAGCTGCGGATGTCGGTATATCACCCACAGACCGACGGATTGGTCGAAAGGTTCAATCAGACCCTAAAGGACATGCTGTGCAGATTCCCCTAGCAGGATCTCCGCTGATGGGACCAGCTACCCCCACCCTTGCTTTTAGCGGTATGAGAGGTCCCCCAAGCGTTGACCAAATTTTCGCCCTTTGAACCGCTGTACGGCCGCTGGCCCCGGGACCTCTTGGACCTAATGCGGGAAACCTGGGAGCAAACCTCATCCCCTGCCCAGGGCCTTTTGAAGTACGTGATCCAGCTGCAGGAGCATCTTAGGCAGGCGGGGGCCCTGGCCTGAGAGAATTTGAAAGCCGCCCAAGAAACACAGGCCCAAGAAACACAGACCTGCGACTTTCTACCCGGGGACCAGGTCCTTCTCTTTCTTCCCTCCAACGAGTCCAAGCTCCTGGCTCAGTGGCAAGGACTGTATGAGATAGTGACAAAAGTAGGCCCAGCCACCTATGAGATCAACCAGCCCGACCGGCGAAAGAAGCTACAGCGATACCACATTAACCTTCTCAAGCCCTGGTGGGAACGAGAAGTTCTTTTGATTAACCGCTACCCACCAGAGCTTGAGCTAGGACCCCAGATAACCTGCACCGAAGACCCAGAGGGGCCCCATCTTGGAGAGACACTGACGGAGGCACAACTTAAGCAAACCTGGTGCCTCCTACAAGCATTCTCCCGCACTTTCACGGCCCAACTGGGATACACCACCCTGGTGCACCATAGGATTCAGACTGGAGTGGTGGTCCGGGGCGTGACCCGGCCTCCGCCCTATCATAGGAGACATATCGTTGATGAGGAGGTATGAAATACATTAGACTTGGGGGTGATTGAACCCTCACGGAGTGAATGGTGTAGCCCTGTGGTGCTGGTCCCGAAGCCCGATGGCTCTCAACAATTCTGCATTGACTTCAGGCGCATCAATGCCCTCTCCAAATTCGATGCATACCCCATGCCCCGGATAGACAAGCTGTGGGCCCAGCTAGGGGAGGCCAGTTATATCATCACCCTGGATTTAAGTAAGGGCTACTGGCAGATCCCCCTTGATACATCTTCCAGAGAGAAGACGGCCTTCGCCACCCCTACGGGCCTCTATCAATTTACCTGGCTGCCCTTCGGCCTCCATGGGGCCCCGGCTACGTTCCAGCGCCTGATAGACTGCCTCCTCCGACCACGTCAGGCTACACAACGGCCTATCTGGATAACGTGGTCATCTACAGCTGCCACTAGGAGAGCCACTTAAGAGTGGGTCGCAGCCGTACTGAGGTCCCTGAGGGTGGCTGGGTTAACGGCCAACCTGAAGAAGTGCCCCATCGGTTGGCAAGAAACCACCTACCTGGAGTACACCATTGGAAATGGACAGGTGAAACCCCTCGTGGGCAAGGTTCAGGCCGTTGCAGCATGTCCCCCACCAGCCATGAAACGCCAAGTCCGTCAGTTCTTGGGGCTGGAAGGGTATTATCGACGGTTCATTCCCCAGTTCGCAGCGATCGCCGCTCCTTTGATGGGGCTCCTAACCAAGGACAGCCCACGACAAGTGAAATGGACCCCCGAGTGTGACAAGGCCTTTCAAACGCTTATGGCAAGCCTCAGCCGTAAGCCCGTCCTGTATAGCTCCGATTTTGACTGGCTGTTCATTCCACAGACGTACGCCTCGGAGGTGGGGCTTGGGGCTGTCCTCTCCCAAGAGGTGGATGGGGAAGAGCATCCGGTCCTCTACATCAACTGGAAGCTGTTTCCCCGAGAGGAAAATTATGTGGTGGTTGAAAAGGAAGCTCTCGCGGCGAAATGGGCTTGCGACGCCCTGCGGTACTACCTCCTTTGGGCCCCGTTCACCTTGGTCACCAACCATGCCGCCCTCCAGTGGTTGGCACACATGAAGGACCATAACATGCGGCTGCAGAGGTAGTACCTGGCGCTGCAGCCCTATGCCTTCACCGTTCACCATAGGGCCAGGAAGGATCACGCGAACGCGGACTTCCTTTCCTACCTGGGGGGTATGGAAGGGTCTGGTCCCGCTGCACAGGGGCCAGCCTTGAGGGGAGGAACGTGTAGCGAGGAGCCCTGGCTCCCAGCTGCCCCTGAGAGGGCCGAGCCACTGCAGCCGCCAATGTGGGCGGAGCCACCGCCACCCGTTCCTGCCCCTCAGAAGTCAAGGGGTGGGACAGCCCCGGCACTCACTTGGAGGCCGGTCACCAAAGAGAGCAGATGCGGGCCTTGTGCCTGGTATCCTGAGGAGCTGCCTGAGCCTCCCCGTGCCCGGTATCCTGAGGAACCCCTGGTCTGGGACCCACCGGAAGACGCCGGCGAGACACAGGCACCCAGAGAGGGGGAGGTCGGAAGTGGCCCGGAAGTAGCCGACCCTGGTTTGGCTCCCGGAGAGCCTGAACCAATGTCAGTGTGTTGTGGCCAGGATCCCCACTGACAGCAGCGAGTCTTGGCCGCTGCTAGGGCCCCGGGCTGGAACGCAGTGGAGTGGGAGGGCCTGCGTCCCCCCTGCCACCCTTCCAAAAGTGGCAGACTCCCCCTCTCGCTGGCCTGAGCAGGCCTTTCTAGTGGGCTTATAGACTATTTGTTTGCTCAACCCCTGCTGAAGGGTCTGAGCTCTGAACTGCTTATTGCCCCGCCCTGACCCAGGGCCTGGGCTTATAGAGACTATTTGTCTGCTCAACTCCTGCTGAAGGGCCTGGACCCTGACCTATCTA
This sequence comes from Gopherus evgoodei, assembly GCF_007399415.2. Taxonomy (NCBI): domain Eukaryota; kingdom Metazoa; phylum Chordata; order Testudines; family Testudinidae; genus Gopherus; species Gopherus evgoodei. The sequence goes on along the minus strand of NC_044322.1, from coordinate 240,634,817 downwards.
CCGTCGGTAGCGAGGCGCCCTGGTGCCCAGCTGCACCTGAGAGGGCCAAGCCCCAACACTGGACGTCTACATGCTCACTATCACAGAATCATCGTTTGACTTACCAATTGAACAAACTGGGTATGGTGAGCTGAGAGAATATACATCCGGAACTCCACAATTGGCCCAGCTCTGGCAAACCTCTCTTTTATTTCAACAGAAGCAGTGTGGGGCTCAGAGTCATTTATATCCTCACTTTCAGGAAGCCCCCAAAGCTGTGGCTGTTTTGCAAAAAATTGCCTTATTGCTCCCTTCTGAAATGGTTTTATATTTAAGAGCACTATATTTATGTATGTTCACCTCAAAGATAGCAAAACTGTGTGTGTGTGTGTGTGTGTGTGTGTGTGTGTGTGTGTGTGTGTGTGTGTGTGTGTGTGTGTGTGTGTGTGTGTGTACTGGCACACAATGAATGTAGTACTGTCTATGGCTGAGCTGGCCCTTTAAGGGAGTACTGGGTGACACCTCACTCATACCTCTCAGTCCCAGGGTCATGTGATGGGGGCCTATGACTAGCAACTAGGCCAGCTGGAGGGATATAAGGGCAGCCTAAGTATAGTCAGGAAAAAGAACCAGAGGAGCAGGAGGGTTGTGAGAGTGATGCGAGACACCTGCAGGAGACCCAAGGTCAGAGAGGACCTGTGAAGGGGCTCTCCACAGGCTTGGCTGATGCTTCCTGCCACAAGGGGCAGAGGCCTGAAGAGGAAGAGGCTTTAGGAAATGCCAAGAACAGGAACTGGGTTTGAGAAGGAGCTAGTGAGCCCAGCAGGAGCTGACAGAACTTTGAAGAGCTGGGGAATGAATTTTATTTTAGATGACATTCAACTGTGATTTTCTTTTAATAAACCAGACCCCAAGAAGGATGTGGTTTGACATGAGAGTCTACATGCAATTACTCACCCTTAATCAACTAGATTTGCATCAGACAGTCATAGTTTCTAAATGACAGCCCTGCGCACCTCGCAGGCACGTCCCCTTAAATCTGCCACCTTTGAACTCTACACCTTCTACTACTGTCAAAGTCGTGAAATGTTTTTCCGTCCAACAGGTGAATGCTGTTTACAATATGGAAAGGAGGTGATGAACCAGACTCACCTTATTCTGTTAGGCAAAGACTGCACAAAATCTTCACGACGTTTCAAAAACTTCTTTTTAACCACAGCCAAAATTCTCATTTGATCCATAAATCTCCTTAGCTTGAAAAGCAGGGTTTATGTGACTGACGTGCTACTACTCTTGTCTCTAAGACATTGCTGTTGTCCCCAGTCATTATTCCCATAACAAGAAATGTTCTGTATCCCACAGGGGAGTGACTGTAGGACAATTGTTTGAAATACATTAAGACAATTTTAAAGAATATCCAGGCCTTTTTTCCCTTCCCCAGTATGATATTACTCAGCTTCTTCCCTTTCAAAATAAACTACCCTATTTAAATGTGTTTTGTTCTTCAGGAGAAATCGAAAGGAGAAGCTCTAGTAGGAAGCAAACTGGCCTCAGACCACAATAGTTTCCCTTTTGGTGAGCAATTCTTTACCTCAATTTGTGCTGTGTGATTGGCATAGTACTTCAAGGCTTCATCTCCTTCATCTGGATCAGACCCTGGCTTCAGCATCTGCTGCAATGTTTTATTGTGGCGAGCCAACTAGAAAAAGAACACATCTGATTTATTTCCTGTTCTCTGGTTTACTATCTCCACCCTCCAAACATGCCCCAATGGGCCTCCTTCTGTAAATAATAACCCAAATGCCATTTGCTGAGAACCATATAAATAATTTGGTGTTAAAAACCCAGTTTAAATAAGCAAGTCTTCAGCTAAGTTTTATGAATGCCAACTCTGCCAGCAGTCCGTGTCTTTTTGGAGGGCTTTTCAGAGACACCAAAAAGTTAGAACAGCAGCACTGCCCAGTTAAGTTTAGATATAAAATCTGTATATCTTTGACAGTGCTGCTTTTCCAAATTAGGTAATTACATTCTAAATTTCCCCCATGATTTCAAATGGATAAGTTATTCTTCAATATGCTGTTGTGTGGTGCTCATGGTCCTGTTAAATAACTGATGTTTTCCTACCCCTGAGACAGCTGCATCTCCATGTTGGGCAAAATGACTCATATTGTATATATTCAATAAAGTACTTTAGGTCTTGTTAGATGTTTAAAGGGCTTCTTAAATGCCAACTTTTTTTGTTGTTATTAAGACACAACAGCAAATAGACTCATGAAGTTACAGTACAAGTCCTTACCTTAATGAGAAACTTGAACCTAATTTTAAAAACTGATGAGCTGCTATGGAAGATGGCAAATAGCTCTTTTGTAGCACTTTTCATCAATAGATCTCAAAGCGCTTTACAAAGGAGGTATCATTAGCCCTATTGGACTGATGGGGAAACCAAGATACAGGGAGGTGAAATGACTTGCCAAAGATCATCCAGCAGGACAGCAGCAGATCTGGGAAAAGAACCCAGATCACCTGAGTCCAAGTCCAGTGCTCTACTAAGCCACAAAAAAGTGGGCTTAGTATAAGAGCTAAACCTACCCCCCGAAAGTGACCAATGTAACAAGGCTGTAAACTAGCGATGATCATTGCAGATCATGCTCATTACATGATCATGTAGTTTGGAACTCTAAGCGCCAACGCTATGAGATTGTTAATTTATTTAGATTTTATAGCCCAAAGAGGGGCAATAATCCATTCTAGCACTAACACAGGTGTGAACAAATGTTACACTATCTGTGTCTGAAAAGGACAGCTTATTGCTAGGCTATTAGGATATTTGCAACCCTTATCCCTCCATTTTTTATCTAATAACAACTCATATGTATGCAATTTATCCAGTACATTGAGATTGCCAAGAACCAGTGGACAAATTGAATTTAGTCTTAATCTGGGAACGTACTTACAAAGTAAAAATGACAAATATTAAATGATGCATCAGAAAATAAGAGAAAGCAAAAAAACAAACAAAAACCCAACCAGAAAAACATATTTCCTCTGACTTTGTAGTTGAATAAAATGCTGTTCTGACCCAAGGTTGGTGCTTTGGAATTTCTACACTGGACCAGCTCACTGGTCCATCTAGTCCAGTACCCTGTCTCTGAAAACAGTCAGAAGCAGATTTTTCAGAGGAAGATGCAAGAAACTACACAGCAGACAATTATGGAGTAACCTGCCAATAGGGAAAATTTCTTCCTCATTCGTCAATCAGTAGTTGTTTTATGCCATGAAGCAGAAGGGTTTAGATCCCTTATGCATTTGTTTTTTTATCCTAATACAACTATGGATATTCTCATTATTCATAGTTTTATCATAGATTTTAAGGCCAGAAGGGACCACTGTGATAATGTAGACTGACCTCCTGCATAACAGCCATAAAACCTCATCCAGTAATTTCTAGAGCAAGCCCGTATTTGCTGTTTGAGCAATAGTGTATCTTTTAGAAAGCTATTCAGTCTTGATTTAAAGACTTCAAGTAAAGGAGAATCCACCATATTCCCAAGTATGTTTCAAAACTTCCTATGCGCAATAAGATCTGGCCTCAATGATATATTGTGGAAATGAGCTCAATAGGCTATCTAAGCACTGTTTCTTTTTCAAAAAACACCCTTTAATCCTTTGCCTTTCAGTTTCATATTCCCTGGTTCCTTTATTATGAGAAGGCAAGTAGGAGCTCCCAATTCACCTTCTCTACACAAGGGGTTCTCAAACTGGAGATCAGGACCCCTCAGGGGGTCACAAGGTTAGTACATGGGGCGTTGCAAGCTGTCAGTCTCACCTCAAACCCCACTTTACCTCCAGCATTTGTAATGGTGTTAAATATATTAAAAAGTGTTTTTAATTTATAAGGGGGTGGGGGGTTGCACTCAAGAGGCTTGCTGTGTGAAAGGGCCACCAGTACAAAAAAGTTTGAGAACCACTGCTCCACACCATTTATCATGCTGTATATATCAGTATATTGTCCTCTCGTCTCCTTTTCAAATAAAAAGGAAGAAAAAATACTCTCTCCTCATGTGTCTGTCTGATTAAATAATTTTTTATTTCCCATCTCCAATGGCCCTCTATTTTGGCTGTATCTTTAATTTGGGACAGAATGAATACAACTAAAGAGAGAACTGCTTTGGGTGATGAATTATTACCAATTTTTCAACTTGCCATAATACAGAAAAACTTTGCCTCTATATTGACCATTTTCCTCCACTGTTAACCATTAAGAATTTCTTCTCTATAACAGAAAAAAAGTTGGAAATTGGTTTACAATTTCTTATGACTGGAAGTCCAAGTTTTAAAAATGATGTTACTTTGCAGCAAGATGTTAGTACTAACCATCTATAAATTCACAAATGTCCATCAACATAATGAAAAGCTTCACTTTTAAATGTATTATAACTTGCACTGCCCACAGTATAGGAAATGTTTCATACCAACCATATGAATTTTCAGAATATAGCACTTCCCTTTTATTATAGATGCGTTTTAAACTTTTCACCTTTTACTGTAAACATATCCCATGATATGTATCAATAACTGAAGCTCAGATCAACCATAAAAAGAACAGGAATACTTGTGGCACCTTAGAGACTAACAGTTTTATTTCAGCATGAGCTTTCGTAAGCTACAGCTCACTTCTTCGGATGCATAGAATGGAATACACAGGCAGGAGATATTTATACATACAGAGAACATGAAAAGGTGGAAGTATGCATACCAATGGGAAGAGTCTAATCCACTGAGATGAGCTATCATCAGCAGGAGGAAAAAAAAACAAACTTTTGAAGTGATAATTAAGATGACCCATAGAAGGTGTGAGGAAAACTTAACATAGGGAAATAGATTCAATTAGTGTAATGACCCAACCATTCCCAGTCTCTGTTTAGGCCTGAGTTAATTGTATCTAATTTGCATATTAGAGTTCAGCAGTCTCTCCACCTACTACAGGACAGGCCCAACAAAGAAAATAACAGAACGCCACTAGCCATCACCTACAGCCCCCAACTAAAACCTCTCCAGCGCATCATCAAAGATCTACAACCTATCCTTAAAGATGATCCCTCACTCTCACAGATCTTGGGAGACAGGCCAGTCCTCGCTTACAGACAGCCTCCCAACCTGAAGCAAAATACTCACCAGCAACCGCACACCATACAACATAAACACTAACCCAGGAACCTATCCTTGCAACAAAGCCCGATGCCAGCTCTGTCCATATATCTATTCAAGTGACACCATCACAGGACCTAATCACATCAGCCACACCATCAGGGGCTCGTTCACCTGCACATCTACCAACGTGATATATGCCATCATGTGCCAGCCATGCCCCTCTGCCATGTACATTGGCTAACCGGACAGTCTCTATGCAAAAGAATAAATGGACACAAATCTGACATCAGGAATCATAATATTCAAAAACCAGTGGGAGAACACTTCAACCTCTCTAACCACTCAGTGACAGACTAGAAGGTGGCAATTTTGCAACAAAAAAACTTCAAAAACAGACTCCAGAGAGAGACTGCTGAACTCGAATTAATATGCCAATTAGATATAATTAACTCAGGCCTAAACAAAGACTGGGAACGGTTAGGTCATTACACTAACTGAATCTATTTCCCTATGTTAAGTTCTCCTCACACCTTCTATGGGTCATCTTAATTATCACTTCAAAAGTTTTTTTTTTTCCTCCTGCTGATGATAGCTCATCTCAATTGATTAGACTCTTCCTGTTGGTATGCATACTTCCACCTTTTCATGTTCTCTGTATGTATAAATATCTCCTGTCTGTGTGTTCCGTTCTATGCATCCGAAGAAGTGAGCTGTATCTCACGAAAGCTCATGCTGAAATAAATTTGTTAGTCTCTAAAGTGCCACAAGTACTCCTGTTCTTTTTGCGGATACAAACTAACACGGCTGCTACTCTGAAACCTGAGATTAATCATAGAATCATTTGGACTAGAAGGAACCTCTATCCCATTTCTTCTGCACTGTGACAGGATTGACTGTTTTATACCCAATCATCCATTCATAGATGGATATCAAGTGTAGCCTTGAATATTTCTAGTGATGGCAATGAGTCACTGTGTCAGGTGAGCAGAAATACTGTGCACAGTAAATATATTAGCAGGTCATTAATGGTTTTGAGAGAAGCACTCTCAGAACTAATTGAAAACCGTTGTATAATTCATTACCAGATCATTGTGCATGTGAAGAACACCCAGGTTCTCTGAAAACTTGGGAAAACAAAGGCTTTGACTACACTTGGTTTAGACTGCAAGCACTTTGGGGCAGGGACTGTCTTTTTCTTCAGTGTTTGTACAACGCCTAACACAATGGAGTCCTGAGCCCTGACTGGAGCGCCTAGGCTTTATACCACCACCACTTGGGATTCAGCAGGCAGTGGGCAGCAACCTTAAAGCTGCAGGAGTGCAAATCTGAGTAGGACTGAAATGAGGGTAAACTCAATTAATATAAATGGTGGCTTTTCTTGTCCACTCATGGGGTTTATACTTGTGCAGCTACACTGTTGCGATGGACTGACTGCTGAATGGGGTACTGACAAAGCCAAAGTTAACATTGGAGAGAGGCAAAATGATCTAAAGAATAGGTTTGGGATTTCAACGATGGTCTGAGTGCTGCTAATAAAGAACATTCTTGAAAGATTGGGAAGTGCTGACACAATTTAAGAAGCCCTGACTGAGAGCAGAAGGAAAGTCATTTTAAAATTGTGCACCGTTGGTCAATGTAACATGTTTTTAGTCACACACAATCTCAATAGTCATAGGATTGTTGTCTGTCTATATCCTTCTGTCTTATCTAGACTGTAAGCTCTTTGGGGGCAGCGGCTGTATTTTTGTTTTGTCTTTGTACAGTGCCTAGTACAATGGGATACTGGCCCATGACTGGGGAGCCTGGGCATTACAATATATATTGTGACAGAACCTGGCCAGTGTGGTACAGGAGTCTGGTAGAGGGCAAATATACTGGTCACTGGATGAGTAGTTTTCTGTTCTCTGAGTGACCAGAGCAGGGGCGGCACTAGAGTAAACAGGAACCTGCTAGAACCAATTAAGGCAGACAGGCTGATTAGATCACCTGCAGCCAATCAAGGCAGGCTAATCAGGGCACCTGGGTTTAAAAAGGAGTTCACTCCAGTCAGGTGAGGAGGAGCCAGAGGAGAGGAAGTGTGTGTGAGGAGCTGGGAGCAAGAGGCACAAGGAGCTGAGAGTGAGAGGGTGTGCTGCTGGAGGACTAAGGAGTACAAGTGTTATCAGACACAAGGAAGAAGGTCCTGTGGTGAGGATAAAGAAGGTGTTTGGAGGAGGCCATGGGGAAGTAGCCCAGGGAGTTGTAGCTGTCATGCAGATGTTACAGGAGGCACTCTAGACAGCTGCAATCCACAGGGCCCTGGGCTGGAACCTGGAGTAGAGGGCGGGCCCAGGTTCCCCCCAAACCTCCCAACTCCTGATCGGACACAGGAGGAGTTGATCCAGGAGGGGAAGATCACTGAGGTGAGCAAATCTGCCAATAAGCGCAGGACCCACCAAGGTAGAGGAGGAACTTTGTCACAAAATATAATTATAAAATGAACACACACATGGTACTGGCAACAACCTGCCAAGGTCCACATTTAAAAGACAGAGACCCAATAGGGGAAGAGAGAATAAAGGCAAGATAGCATAAGTCTCTTACTTTAGCAAACCATAATATTGTCTCTAGCTCTATCTTCATGCCTGTACATTTGTTATGTAAAGAACTTATAGGGCCAGATGTGTAAAGCACTCTATGCCAGCAGCCCCTTGCATCTGTGCAGAGCCTTCTGTAGGATCAAGGCCATAGTAGTAACAGTGATAATGTAGTCACAAATTGATAACTTAAACAAAGAAAATGTGTGTGGTATGGAGTGCTGATACAAAGAACTGGAAATATATTTTAGGGGACAGTCCTGCATTGGCATGTAGAGGGAATGGTCTTTTCCATCTCTAACTTCTGTGATTCTATTATACAGCAAACCAGAGTTTCCAAAGGGTGGAGTACGCCCTCCAGGATTAGCCAATGGTGGTGCATGGGCAGACCTCTCCATTTTTTGCAGGAGGTGCGAGGGGAGGGATGGGGATGCCTAGCAACTGTAGAAGGTGTATGAAAGAAGATGGTTAGACCTTAGCAAGTTGCATGGAAGGACACATTGGTCAATTAGCTTTCAGGACTTTGGAAAACACTGCAGTAAAGTGTCAAAACAAATTTTGTTTTGTTTTACATCAAAATATCGTTGAAGAAAAATGCAGTTATTCTAATGTTATCAAATCAAACATGATTTAAAATCTCTTGAAATTCATACGGTTTATTGAGTTGGGATACCAGATTGTCTTGCGACAGAAAATGTACATTGAAAAATTGTTAGGAAAATTATATTTCAGAAGTAGTTTTTCACCTTCCATTATCTTCATAAAACAAACACCTTCCACACACTGGGAAGCATTGTATGTCAGCTTCTTGTCCTAATTCATTAACCTCCTGGGTCTGCTTGAGAGCACATTCAATTCTCACAGGCATGTGGGGCCTAATACAGCACCCGGTGAAATCAATTGAAAAATGCCAATTGATTTCACTGAGTTTGGATCCATCAGGTTCTAAAGGAGGTTTGGTGAAGTGGGAGGGATCATATAAATAGATGTTAGAAACAACAAGTTGATATAGATGGAGGACATGAGTCTCAATTTATATTACAGTTCTTTATACCATTATAGCAAAACAAACGTGAAAAAGTAAAAGTAAATGTAAATATAATTTATGCCAACTTTAAGGCCCCTTTCCACTGCCAGAAGAGTGTAAAGGGGCTTTGATGTTAATGAGAGTCAGGCCTGGTATCTTACAAAATAACTGGCTAAAATGTTTTTAATTCTTTTGAGAGAGAGTCAGTTCCCTGGAAATGTGCTGAATAAAAGTTTTTTGTAGATTTTTATCTTATGTTTTAATTCCTGGGGAAGAGTGCTTTAAACTCTGGCTTGAGTTCTGAAGGAACCCAAATATGAAATTGCAGAACTACTAACTGTGGTATGTAAGTTATCACTTAAATCAGCCTCTGTACCAAGTGACTGGAGGATAGTTAATGTAATGTCAATTTAAAAAAAAAAAAGATTCCAGAGACAAGCCTGGTAACTATAGGCCAATAAGCCTAACTTCAGTACCAGGCAAAATTGGTTGAAACTCTAGTAAAGAACAAAAGCAGACGACACATAGATGAATATGATTTGTTGGGAAAGAGTCAACACAGCTTTCGGAAAGGGAAATCATGCCTCATCAATCTATTAGAATTCTTTGAGAGGGTCAAACAAACATGTGGACAAGGGTGATCCAGTGGATACAGTGTACTTGAACTTTCAGAACGCCTTTGACAAGTTCCCTCATTAAAACCTCTTAAGTAAAATAAGCAGTCATGCATAACTGGAATAGTAATGGAAGGTCCTCTAATGGATCAGTAACTGATTAAAATTCAGGAATAAATGGTCAGTTTTCACACCAGAGAGAGGTAAATAATAGGATTCCCCAAGAATCTGTACAGTGACCAGTGCTATTTAACATATCCATAAATGATCTGGAAACAAAGAGGTGGGTGGAAACGAAGAAGTGGCAAAGTTTGCAGACAATACAAAATTACTCAAAATATGACTGTGAAGAGATATACAGGGATCTAACTAAACTGGGTAACAAAATGGCAGATGAATTTCAATGTTGATAAATGCAAAGTAATGCACATTGAAAAACATAATCCCAACTATACAGACAAAATGATTGGGTCTAAATTAGCTGTTATCACTCAAGAACGAGATCTTAAGAGTCATCATGGATAGCTCTCTGAAAATATCTACTCAATGTGCAGCAGCAGCAGTCAAAAAAGCAAACAATGTTAGGAACCATTAGGAAAGGGATAAGTAATAAAAAAGAACATATCATAATGCCACTATATACATCTTCGGTATGTCAACCCCTTGCAGTTCTGGTTGCCCCATCTCAAAAAGGTATATTAGAATTGGAAAAGGCAGAGAAGGGCAACAAAAATGATTAGGAGTATGGAACAGCTTCCATATGAGGAGAGATTAAAAATATTGGGATTGTTCATCTTAGAAAAGAGGTGACTAAGGGGTGGGGGATATGATAGAGATCTATAAAATCATGAATGGAGTGGAGAGTGTTACCTCTTCACATAACACAGGAACTAGGGGTCAGCCAATTAAATCAATAGGCAGCAGATTTAAAACAAATGTAAGGAAGTACACCTTCACACGAGGCACAGTGAACCTGTGAAACTCATTGCCAGGGGAAGCTGTGAGGATCAAAAGTATCAAAAAGAAATTAGATAAACTCCTGGAGGATAGGTCCATCATTAGCTATTGGCCACGATGGTCAGGGATACTATCCCATGCCCTGGATGTCCCTAAACCTCTGACTGCCAGAAGCTGGGACTGGATGACAGGGGATGTTCTGTTCATTCTCTCTGAAGCATCTGGCACCAGACACCGTCGGAAGAGAGGAGGCTGGGCTAGATGGACCATTGGTCTGATGCAGTCTGGCCATTCTTATATTCTTAAATCAATATAAACAAAAACAGCTTGTGTATCTAGAAGTGTATACAATTTAGGATGTATAATGTTTAACATCACTTACTATTAAGAAATATTATAAACTGGAAAAATTCTCCTCTATTTAAATTTATATAACATTTTCATATTTATTCCACTGGTAATCAGACTGTGTTGCCAACCTACATAACACTAGAATTTCTCCAGGGTGAAAGGGATCAAATGAGAGCAGCAGAGTAAACTGCATTATCTCAGATCTGTCCCATCTTGCTACTGCAGCTGTGAGCAGAAGCAGATAGATCCTTGAAAGCTGCTACTGCTTGTGCACTGCCTCTTAAAGAAGGCGGCACTAGGGAACAGTGTGCAAGCTCTCTCTTTTTTCCCCAGACTCTTGGTAACTCAATAGAGCCACCAAGCTGCATAAGATTTGGTACCACAGCATAACCATTGATGGTTCCTCCTGCCAACCCAAGGAACATTTAGCTTTCTGCTGAGATAGAATGAAGAAGAGGAGCCACTGAGGAAAGTAACCAGAGACACAAAAAGGACTACAAGACAAAACAAAACAAAAAGATTAAAAAACAAGATAAGAAGGAAACAGAAAAGGACAGGAGAGAGCAAATGAGGCATAAGGTGATGGGACATGCGGGTGCTTATAGGCCAACTCATTGTATATGGGTTAGACAAGACAGAGCCATTAGTAAAGAAAGAAAACTGAAATATCACCTTAAACATAATTAAGCAGAATTTTTTATTCCAGCTGGCTCTGATAAACAGTAATGATGACTTCTCCACTCCCCATGTTCCAATAAGAATTGAATAGAGCTTTCAACAATGCACAGGACAGCCTCCTTTCCAAAAGTAATTAGAGTTGCATAGAGTAGCACCTTTGTACTTTACCCAAAGCGAACAGTCTGTTAACAAACATTGAGAACAGCTGGGATTGAGCAAAGGGAGACCCTGGAATCCAGTATTAAGAGATTTTCATTCAAATGATTATACAGTATACAGTAGTTGAAAAAGAGTTCAGAGCCAATCTTCCTCTGGCAGCTTGTGATATCAGCCAGGCACTGGAAGTCCAGGCTCCTTGGATTCTCAACTGATGGCTTTCCCAGACTTCTTGTGTAACCTCTGACAAATCACCTAACCGCTTTGGGCCTTCGTTTCCACATTCGTAAGATGTGAATAAATTATCTATCTTACAAGGTAGGAAGAATTAAAGCCTGTGAAACACGGACATTTTCACATGGGAGAGACTACTATAGTTAAAAGAACAGGAGTACTTGTGGCACCTTAGAGACAAATTTATTTCAGCATAAGCTTTCGTGGGCTACAGCTCACTTCTTCGGATGCTGTAGTTCATAACACTCTGAGCATTTAAGTCATGTTTCCTCTGCGTCTTTTATGCCTGATGAGAGCAGCATGAAGAGCAAGAAAAATTATTTTCTCATGCTTCAGTGAACTAGAAACCCAACTTCAAACTGTCTTATTCATCACCCCTTTTGCAAGCAAAGTTTGTGGGAAACTATTTTCAGGCCCGTAGCTAAAATTTTTCATGATAAAACAAAATTCACTTGGGGAGGAAGTGCGAGTATCAGGCCATAGCATAGCAGCCTTCTTAGACTAACTGTGAACTTTGTGAGTGAATGAGGTGGATGGGATGCAAGAGGGAAAGACCTAGGAGATGAAGGAGAAGCAAAGAATGAATGAGGGGAGGTGGAGGACAGAAGGGAATGGAGACAAGACTGGGAAGACCTGCTCCTTACCAATGGGGGGTCTAATTCACAGCCACTGCAAGGGGAAAGAACTCAACCACTTGCAACTTCTATCAGAGGCCAATGAACCAAAGTGCCCAGAATAAGTGGACACTATGGGCTCATCTGAAAGCCCAGCATGATGAGCAGCATCCAGCCAGCAGAAAGTAGTGCCCACCCCAAGAAGAGCTGCAGCAGGTAGGTTCCTATCCACAGGATTCCCCACCTGTAGAGTAGAAGAGCTTCTCCCTCCTTCTCATGAAGGCCACCAGGACAATATATTAAAAACTGGAGAAAAGAAAGCATCTCCCTTCCAGGAGCTCTCAATTCTATTGCTTGAAAGCATGTTCCTCTTTTGGTTTCTTTTCTTATTCTGAGCAGAAGTAGAATGGGAAATAGCACTTCTCTGCAATCTCGCTATCTACAGCTGTCCAACAAGTAGAGTTTAAAAAAAAATAATTTAAATATCCACACAAGCAAAGTAGGCAGCTGCTTACTACCCTGCTCTTATGGGGGCCCCATATCCTCTCTAAGTCTGGGGATGGCCCTGCCTTCTTCTCCAGCCATGGGACTGGAAGCAGAGGAAAAAGGTTACTGCCAGACAACCTCCCCTGGTCTGGCAGCAAGACAAGTGCAGCTGATGGCATGATATCTTCTGCTTGGGACCATGCTCTTGTTCGGGTCCTCCAAATTATACAGTAAATCCTGCTAGTATCCCAACCTCCTTAACAGGTACTTCTCAAAGCACAGAAAATTACTTCTTGACAAAAGTTTTCTTGCCCAAAGACAAATTGGATTAAAGTGGAGAACAGGCAGCTGAGTCCTGCAAAGAGAATTCACAACTGTCCAAACTCACTCGCCTTTCTCTATTCACCACTGGGGACTGTTATGCACATACTGGGAGGTGAGGCAGGAGTGGAGGGATGACCATGTGAAAGAAAGGAGCAGGAAAGCAAACAAAATGCTTCTTTCAACAGCCAGTATGGCACAGCCTTCCCACTATTTTAAATAGTGCTGCTGGACTTTTGCCTCATCAGTCCACTTAACAGAACAAAAACCAGAATAGCTGTTTTCAGGGCTTGGTAATAAGGAGAGGAATACGCAAAACAAAATGTGATGATATTCCCTTTCCAAATCCCACCTCTTTACTGCAGTCATCTGGACAATATTTGAACTAGCCACCTATGAATTAGCAGCATATGCTAAGAAAGCAAAGGAAAGTGAGTGGTCGAGGTGCAACATGAACTATTGGTGTTAGCCAGCAACTAAATGATGATCAATAGATAGAAACATAGAAAGAAGAGACTTGTGGGCAACTGATGCTCACCCTTGGCAACCACAGCAAATCAATGAGGCAGGATGTGTCAGCCTCATCCCAGCAGGTGATCCAGAGAAAAAATCATCCTAATGTCACTAGCCATACACCAGGTGGGAAAACTGGACCCCACTTTGTACAACACTATGCATGAGAGCAAGATCCACCATGATTGTCTGTTTCTACTCTGAGATACTACTGGTGTTCTAAGTAATTTTCCATTTTATTCTTGATGTAAAGAAAACATAGCCAGCTGCTAAACCAGAGTTTATTAGCTGGGAATTTCAACATGATCGCACTCCCCACGAAAGGGCAATAACCCCATTTTATGCAAGCCCTTTGCAGATCACCCGAAATGCACGAGTCCCAGCTCAGCCTCTGATTTAAGACTTCATCTATGGCAGTATGGTTACAATTCAATACCATGTATATTTCTATCATTGCCTCTGCTGCAATATAAATAATGGCAGTGGTATATTACATGTATTTCTGTGCAGACAATATTATGCACTGAGGTTTATGGTGACAAAGTGCAGTCCACTTTGAAAAGTGACTGTAAAAATGGTACTGTGGGGTTCCACATTTATTGTCTCTCAAAGACTTCTGGATTAGATTTGTTCACTTTACAGGTAGAATTATTTTTCTCCCTATAGCTCACCTCTGCAAACTCAGTCTGAAAGCTGAGCAGTGTTCCTTTGCCACCAGTAATGAAGATTCTGCAGGATAAGTGCAGCCCTTCGTTACGCTGTTACTGGCAGTATGGCTTCAGTGGAAGGCACTAGTGTAACCGAGAGCAGAACATGAAGGCAATGAGACAGATTCTCAGCTGGTACAAATCAGTGTAGCTCTGTTGACTGCAATGGAGCTATTCTAATTTACACCAGCTGAGGATCTGGTCCAATAAGGAACTGGTCCTGCAGTAGGAACTCAGCTAAAAATTTGCTGGTGAAATGGGAGCCAGAAGAAAATCCACCTCCTCCCAAAAAAAGTAACAACTATCTATCTACTTTTGTCACTAAGGTGAGCAGATAGGACTGTGGATACACAGAGTGAGCAGCAAGTCTCTCTGGAAGAGGGTGGCATCTTACACAGCCACTTTTCAGAGCGGAACCATACGTTAATACTAGTGGTATTTCCTCTAGAGGCCCATAAGGTGTACTATTCTACAGTAAACTGTATTTCCCAGACACAGAGATCTTAAGAACCACAAATCATATGGACACAGGATTACTGAAGTTAGAGATAGGAAACCCCTTGCCCAGTTAATCATGTCTACCTCCATGTTAATGCAATATAGTCCCCAAACAGAGGATGCATGTGATATCAACTGATACATTTGACCTTATTACATTTTGAGGGAAATGAAAGTAAGCACCGCCCATTGGACCCAAGCCTACTAATGGGATCCTCTAAGCCAGGGGTTCTCAAACTGGGGGTTGGGACCCCTCAGGAGGTCACGAGGTTATTACATGGGTGGTCGCGAGCTGTCAGCCTCCACCCCAAGTCCTGCTTTCCCTCCAGCATCTATAATGGTGTTAAATATATAAAAATGTGTTTTTAATTTATAAGTGGGGGGTCGCACTCAAAGGTTTGCTGTGTGAAAGGGGTCGCCAGTACAAACATTTGAGAACCACTGTTCTAAGCATGGCCACTTCCAATCCCAAGGAGCTTCACTGAAGTCAGTGGGACTCCTCAGGGGCACTAGGACCCATGTTATTCAATTCCATTTTGGAATTGGATCTTAAATGATGGAGTAATAGCTGGAAGCCAATGTCAACAAAATAGGAAAAGAAAAAGTTGCAGAACAAGTTGCCAAGGATTCTACCTGCCAATGAAGGGCAGCCTCAGACATTTGTTTAAGCTTTCAGGGGCTCATTAGTGTCAAGGCCCTGTGGCAGCCTCCATACTGGATCTATACACTGGAGCTGGTTGACGGTAGAGGTATATACCCTCCTAATGAGCTGCAGGGAGGGTGATGTGCCTCCGTGGTTTTTGTTTCAATCTTGGCAATCTGAGTGTAAAAGCCTTGCAACAGCTTCTGATTCTGCTGACATTTAATTAGCCAGTGTCATTTTGATGCCATAGACTGTCTCATCAGGATGAGAACTACTAAACAACATGCGGAAAATAAAAGTTCCACAAGAAGTTTCAGGTCTGGCAGCCCAGGATATGAGTCCCTTGACAGTTACGGTTCCTGGGACAGGTCCCCATTAGCTCCTTGCCTTGGCAGTGTGATCAGCTAATGCTTTTCTGCTAGGAAGGAAAACTGCAAGCCTCAGCAAATGCCCACTAAAAGAATAGTGCTGAAGCCTTAAATTCCACTTGCCTTGCTGGGAGAGAGTGACTTTTTCAAAGGAATTCTGGGTTACTCTGTGGAACTCATCCCACAGAACTGGTGGGATTCTAAGATTCTATTATTCTTCATTATTTGTCTCAACCAAAATCAGGGCCCTGCTCTCCTAGACACTGCACAAACAGGCAGTGAAAGACAATCCTTGCTCCAAAGAGCTTACAACCTAAATAGACAAGACAGGATGGGAGGGGGAAACAGGTGAAGTGACTTGGCCAAGATCACAAGAAAGTCAGGGCCGGAGCCAGGACCTAAACCCAGATCTTCTCATTCCCAGTCCAGTGCCATCTCCACTGGATCATGCTCTGAACTAAAAACTTAGCCATGCTCCTATAAGTATGTACAATGCTTTTCTTTACGTACAAATAGCTGTTTGGGAGGAGACATTCCTATTAAACGTCTTGAAAACCCTCACTCTGTGCTGCAAAATGTGGAAATAGTCGGCTAGACAAAAACTGGCGCTACCTATAGATTAAAAGGATCAGATCTTCACCTATTGTAAATTAGGCTGGCTTCATTTACACCAGCTGCAGACCAGTTACTTTGTACTTGTGCCTTATTTTTGGAGCTTCTGCTGTCACATATAACAGATACCTATTAGTGTAAATTAGGCACAGGTTTATTTTAAAAAAATCAAATGATTAAAACAATTTTAAATAGTTCATGGGTCACATTTAACAGCAGGTAGCTGTCAGCAGAAACCCGGCCCCAACAACACTAAGTCTGCTAATGGAGAGTGGGGCTATTAAGGCACAAAATGGTTATCACCTCCCCTCTGGTGGTGGTGGTGTGTCCACCAGCAGCCAGCATATCTACAAAAGTTGGCAGTGCTGACCAGGAAGATGAACTGATACAGTATGTCCCATGTGACATGACAAAGCCCTGACTGGGATGATTTAGTTGAGCTTGGTCCTGCTTTGAGCAGGGGATTGGACTAGGATGACCTCCAGAGGTCTCTTCCAACCCTAATAGTCTATGATTCTATGAGCACTCTCCACTGCCATACTCTATGGTTATGTCTACACAGCCTGCCCAATTTAGCCTCTCAAGACTTGGGCATGCGCTACCACACTAAAAACAGCTGTGTAGATGGCACTCAGAAGCTGCAGCTCAGGCTGGGGCTCAGGCTCTGAAGCCCATCCCCTTTCTCTAGGTGTCAGAACCCAAGCTCCAGCCCGAGCTGCAACATCAACACTGTTGTTTTTAGCGTGGTATGTGAGGTCTGTGAGCCTGAGTCCGTCAACCTGGGCTGGGAGGCTCACTGCCATGGGCTGTGTAGATGTACCATGAACCAAGGGGTTCTTGCTGGAACTTAAGGCTGTTCCTCACAGCTGGAAGCCTCTGGAGCTCAATGAACCTCAGTAGTGCCTTACTTATGTCACAGATGGTACCAAGGGAATGTTGATACACTAGTGAGGAGAGGGGAAAAGACATTCCATGGAATCACATTCCTCTCTCATGTGGCTCCCATCCACTCCTTTTCCTTGGAATCCCCTGGTGTTCATGTGTCACACAGTTAATGGAGACACTTAGTGTGGGAACCACAGCCCTCCTCCTGCCCTATTTCCTTGTTTTGGTCTTGTTGTGGGTTCTTTTAAATGCTTCATTAAGTAACCCACTTCAGTCTTCTTCAGCAGCATTTCTTTTCAGCCCAGTCAGTCAATTTCACCACAAATGCATTCCTGATTCTGGTCACACTTCCTTCCTGAGAAACACTGCTCTGTTGTCTACTGTTGGCCAGTTCAGAAACCCTGGATTCCTGTACCAAAGGCCAAGATGCTCTGAGTATCTTACCTCGTATCTGGTTGCACACAACCACAGCAATGCCCCTTAACTTTCATAGCCATTGAATCACAGAAAGCCTGTTTAGCTCCATCCCTTCAATCTCCTACCTGTGACTCTCCTTTGCCCTGACACAAAATTATATTTGTCTGTATTCAGTATGTTTTTATTTACATGTATACCATATACAAAAAAGGGCCTATGCAAAGCTATACGTACCTCTGCCAAAATTCAAAAGTGTTACCAACTCAAAGAAAGCCAACAGCTGCTCTACACCCTCAAACCAAAAATAACTCCCCCAGTAAAAATCAATACCACCTCCCCCCATGCACAAACAGCCATCATATGACTAAAGTTCTCCCAGCTTTAACTATCTATATTAGCAGCAGCACAGGGAAGTATATTTTTAAAATTAGGCTTAACAGTCTCCTTTAAGGAATGGTAAGATACCAGCAATGATGCCTTTCTGATGTATTGAATGCCAGTTCCTCCTCACTAATACAGTAGCTGGTACTGAGTTAGCATGAGAGGTGGACCAGCTAATGCAAAGAATTAGGAATCAGGCAACCTGACTTCTTTTCCCATCCAAGCCAATGACTAGTTGCCTTCACCTGTTTTGCATCCTACTTCACAGGGATGTTGGGAAAATGTAAGCAGTTAATGTTTTAAAGTGATCTGAAGCCCTCAGAGGGAATATGCTATAAAAAGGCAAACGTGATTCCTAATTATTTCCAAAATTATTATTATTATTTGTACTGCTGTAGCTAGGAGCCTCAGTCGTGGACCAGAACTCTGTTGTTCCAGACACTGGAGAAACACAGAACGGTCTCTGCCCCTGCTATGCTCAGATCTACTGGAGGAAATATAACAGTTTAATAAGTTTAAGTAGATAGTCATAGAACCTTATATGGCTGTGTGCTGCTTATATTTTTAACTATGTGGGTAACCAGAATTTCAACTACTACTTGAAACTTTTCCTTAATAAAGGTCTCATTATCGTTGTGGAAAATTGATCCAAAATCAACCGTGTGGTCAGACAGCCTGAGGCTCCTTTATTTTATACAAGCATATATGCAGGGAAAGACAGCATAGCCCCATGCAAGAGGCAAGCTGCTTTGTTTACTACAAATCTTACCATGCTTGTATGCCCTTTGTACAGACGAACAAGCTGAGCTGAAGCTCTAAATATTGCTTTGCCTAAAGGCTTACGGCCTACAGAAGGGGAAGGGGGGGCTCACTTTTCCCTGACATTTTCAAACCAATCCAATTTGAACTGACAAAATTAATTAATAATTTGTATTCAATAGACTGTAGGGCACTATTATTCCCAAAGTATAAATGCAGGCCATCAACTGTCTATTTACCAAATATTTTTATGCATATAACCTATTAATCTACCATTACACATACTAAACATGGCAATAAGGAGATTAGATATTTCATGCTATGCTTAATCAAGGAATCTCTATTCTACAGCTAATATATTTCAGCAATTCAAATGTACAAGGCTGAATTACTTGTTTCCCCTCACTCCACTGATAATTAGCACCAGACGGGAATGTGTATGAGTTACCCATTAACTCAAATTGCTACTGTATGTTTAGTTTTCCCTTTGTTTATTTTAAGAACTTATCAATGAAAGGGGACTTCCAGCCGTGCCAGGCTCTCAGGGGATTGTTTGGTTCAAGCTGATGTTTGTTTATGCTGCATACCTGCACTGATATCAAGCAGTGTTAATTTCTTCTAACCACAAGGGGTGGGAGAAAACCATCCTTTCATCAGGTCTCGGTGCCACCAGGAGATTGTCTCATTTACATAAATACCAAGGGAGTGCCAGAACTATTTAACTAAACTTTTAATTTAACTTTATTAAAAAAATCTTCTGTTTTCTAAGAAGTTATAATCTGCTCAAAAAAGACATTGTGGCATTTCATAGTTATTCTCTCTCTGGCCCCAGTTCAGCAAAGCACTCAAGCATGGGCTTAATATTAAGCATTTGCTTAACTACTTTTCTGGATCGGAAGCCTCAAGGCATGATCTTGAGAGGGATGATACCCTGCACATCAGTGTTTCTTAACCATTGAGTTGCAACCCAAGAGGGTGTCATGAAATGCAACTGGGTGTCTGTGTATGTGTGTGTGGGTGGGGGGGGGTTATGAGGCAATGAAAATTTTATTACAATCTAATACAAAGAAATTCTTGTTCCCCCCACTCCCTGAACACCCTTACCCCTGAAGGTCAAGTGATCTCTGTCAACCTCTTGAAATAACCCTCTAATTTATTTGTTAGTGTATCACTGATGTATTTTTCAGTCTTACTTTTACCATAAACAGAAGGGGGGTATGAACATTTTTTAATTCAAATAAAGGATCACCACTCTGAAAAGTATGAGAAACACTATCGTAGATAGGTCTCAGAGTGGTAGCAGTGTTAGTCTGTATCCACAAAAACAATGAGGAGTCCTTGTGGCACCTTAGAGACCAACAAATTTATCTGAGCATAAGCTTTCATGGGCTAAAACCCACTTCATCAGATGCATGGAATGAAAAATATAGTAAGCAACATATATATATATATATATAAAACAGCACATGAAAAGATGGAAGTTGCCTTACCAACTGGGGGGGTCAATGCTAACAAGGCCAATTCAATCAAGGTGGAAGTGGCCTGTTCTCAACAGTTGACAAGAAGGGGTGAATATCAACAAAGGGAAAATTACTTTTTGTAGTGAC
This sequence comes from Gopherus evgoodei, assembly GCF_007399415.2. Classification (NCBI taxonomy): domain Eukaryota; kingdom Metazoa; phylum Chordata; order Testudines; family Testudinidae; genus Gopherus; species Gopherus evgoodei. Next base: position 240,614,283 of record NC_044322.1, on the reverse strand, counting down.
CCAGGCACCACCAGTCTTTATTCAAACTTAATTTGATGGTGTCCAGTTTGCAAATTAATTCCAGTTCTGCAATTTCTCTTTGAAGTCTGTTTCTGAAGTTCTTTTGTTGAAGAATTGCCACTTAAGTCTGTTACTGAGTGTCCAGGGAGACTAAAGTGCTCTCCTACTGGTTTTTGAATGTTATAATTCTTGATGTCTGATTTGTATCCATTTATTCTTTTGCATAGAGACTGTCCGGTCTGGCCAATGTATATGGCAGAGGGACATGTGCCAGACATCAGAACTGTAACATTCAAAAAAGTGTTGATACTCACACCTTCCTGTCAACTGATGTGAATGGGCAACATCCACCTTGACTGAATTGGCCTCGTTAGCACTGACCTCCCACTTGGTAAGGCAACTTCCATCTTTTCATGTGCTGTAATATATATACTGCTTAGTGTATTTTTCACTCCATGCACCTGATAAATTGAGTTTTAGATCACAAAAGCTTATGCCCAAATAAATTTATTAGTCTCTAAGGTGCCACAAGGACTCCTCATTGTTTTTACTATCTTAGATTACTCCAACAACAATGTTGCTCAGTTTAACAACTTTTGAAAGCCTTTAATTGCCAGCTGTGCAGTCTCAACCAGTAATGTGAAAATCAGGATGGATTCTTTGTGCTATGCACTGTGACATTTTTGTTGCTCCATTTAATCAATTAACTATCTGGTTTGACATTCCAGATGTAGAAAGGCCAGTGTATAGATCAAACTTTTATGTGCTACTTGTTTCAGAAGCCTTTGTAAAGTCTACATTTACATCACATCACAGACACATCACGTCACCTGAGTTCTTGCGGAGAGCCTTTCTAATATCACAAAAGAGAAGTCAGCTTGATTTAGCATAATCTATATTTTAAATTATTACTATAAACACCATGCAGATTCCCTTTGATTGAGGTGTGACAAGAGGCGGTATTGGAACACTGATCATCAAGAACTCACCAGAACTGGATGGTATTCATCCAAGAGTGTTGGAGGAACTTGAAAAAGAAGTACCTGAGAAAAAAAACTCGAAGTTTGGCTCTGAGCAAGGAGCTTGAACATGACACAGACACATGGAATGTCTGGCCACAGTAGATTCTTGTGAAAAAAAATCACACACGCTGTCCATCTGGTAATAACGGGGGGTTTTCCGGAACACAATATCGAGTACCCACAGGCATCATTACTCTGTACTGCCGTGAGCAACAGAAAGGCTGCATTTGGAGCCAGCCCCACACTCCAGTGTAGTACGGGAGTGCAGATTATGCTGGTCCCCTAGGGGTGGCTCAGTTCTGTTTTCTCTGGTTTGAGTTCCCACTCTGCTTACAATGCACGGGACAGGAAGAGCGGGAAGCAGTCGTGCCAGGAAAAGGTTGAAGTCAGTGGAGGGGAACCAGCATGAACAATACTATCACATGGTCTGCAGAGAAGAACAAGAGATGTGAGGGCAGGGTGGGGAGAAGAAGAAATGTTGACCAACGCGATGATGCACAGTTAACAGTAAGGGGTCTTCTGTGTCTTGCACTGCAGTGTGGGGCCATAACTCAGTCCTCAACCTTTCTTGTGATGTATTTATATCTTTCTGTGCATAGCGGGTCAGAAATTTACAAGAAAGTCTTTTGCTTCTGGTAAAACCAACCACAGGAAGGGCAGGGAAGGATGTCGTGGTGGCAAAATGCAGAACCCACTCCAGCCTTTAAAAGAGCAACAACAAAAACGGAAAGTCTGAGTGCTCCAAAATAAACTGTCTGTGCATGAGTCTATGATGATAAAAAGAGGAACTCTAATCTATAGACTGCTGCTAGAATGGTACAGATGCTGTAACCAGAGTAGGTGGTCACACAGAAGAAGCTGAAAAGCTGTACCAATTGTGAAAATGATAAAAAACTAACAATGAAACTGCAAGGAGCAGAGCAAAGAAATATGATGTAAATTAGGTCAGCTACACGGAGTGGAGGGTACAGTCACCAGTAAGCTGTTTATATATAAGATAGCATTAGAGGGTGTTTAGAGAACAGAGCCAGGATAGGAACTAGGCAACAATGATCTTACTCATGAGGGACAAAAGTTCATATCCTGCCCAGCCCAGAGTGACTGAAAGGACACATGTAGAAAGAGTTTGGTAGTCGACGATTTGTTTTCACATGCCAAAAATTATAGCTTTTCATTAACATGGGTGGAGGGAAGGACCTAAACAGCATGGTTTAGTCGTCTAATGCTCTGTTATGTGGCTGTATGGTGTTCTACGCAGCTGTACACGTAATAATAAATAGATGTGTTTATTAGGATATCCAACTGCAGGAAGGGAAATCAGTCAGTTTTGTAAAATCTGTACATCAAGCACAGGTTTTCCTGCCAAACCGATATCCCTGCCTTCTTCTGCAGGGCACGAAAGGGCTCCGTAAATTGTTGCCAAGATCCAGGATGTGACCAAAATGCCTCACCAAGAATCAGACATACGGAATTGGTGTTGCTTTCTTAGTAGTGATTGCATAGCCCCCGCAGGGCAGTATCGCAGCAGTCTTTTCTTATATTGCTTTAGCCCTGTATTCTGTTTTCAAGGCCTCATTCCCCACTGTCCTGAACTTTGTGTAGTCATTGATACCAGGAACAGTAAGCACAAAGTGGGTGTAAAATGTTCCCACTGGTGCAAATGACTATACAAGATGCAAGGTCCACAAAATTCTCATTGTCTTTGATGGGGCACTGCAGGCAGCGTGAGAGTAGAACATGGCTCTCCATAACATAATAGGAATGAGAGCCCGTCATTCATAGACTCATAGACTCTAGGACTGGAAGGGACCTCGAGAGGTCATCGAGTCCAGTTCCCTGCCCTCATGGCAGGACCAAATACTGTCTAGACCATCCCCAATAGACATTTATCTAACCTACTCTTAAATATCTCCAGAGATGGAGATTCCACAACTTCCCTAGGCAATCTATTCCAGTGTTTAACTACCCTGACAGTTAGGAACTTTTTCCTAATGTCCAACCTAAATCTCCCTTGCTGCAGTTTAAGCCCATTGCTTCTTGTTCTATCATTGGAGGCTAAGGTGAACAAGTTTTCTCCCTCCTCCTGATGACACCCTTTTAGATACCTGAAAACTGCTATCATGTCCCCTCTCAGTCTTCTCTTTTCCAAACTAAACAAACCCAATTCCTTCAGCCTTCCTTCATAGGTCATGTTCTCAAGACCTTTAATCATTCTTGTTGCTCTTCTCTGGACCCTCTCCAATTTCTCCACATCTTTCTTGAAATGCGGTGCCCAGAACTGGACACAATACTCCAGTTGAGGCCTAACCAGCGCAGAGTAAAGCGGAAGAATGACTTCTCGTGTCTTGTTTACAACACACCTGAACATGTTGAAGACAAAAATGTACATAATGTACATTTCTCACCTTATTAGTGTAATTATAACCTGTCCTCTTTTCTTCTTCTATTCAATTTTACTCACATTTTAAGGAATATGCTTAACTTTGTATTCCCTGACAATTTATTTAGAATACTCCCATATTGCTTCATTTTTAAGCTGAACCTGCTTTAATAAAAAATAATTAAAAACAAAAGATAAGGTCCCTAACATGGAACAGCAAGTACTATCTGCCTGTGCCATCTTTATTATAGGGCCTGATCAGTAAAGTTGCAGTCTTTTCTTTTTCCACAGGAGAGGGGGGAGACGGGAGAATCTCACTCTCTCATTTGTGGCGTACCAATAAAAAATCTGTATTTCACCTTTACAGTGCACAGAAGACGTGAGATAAGAGAGCCCAATGGAACAACGGCATATCCTAAAAGGAATAAAATTCCCATATGGCCATACTATTAATGTTGCCTGAATAAATTAATAATTGTAAAATAAAAAATAATATTGTATTAACATTAATTTCATATAAGAATAGAAGACATGAATTAAAATCTAACTCATGATAATCTGATTCAATTTATGCTTTAATTAAGATAAATTATTTTTACATGCCATTCTGAGTCAAAGATTCCCAGATTAGGAAATGACAAAAGAAGATAAACTGAGTGTACATTACCTGCTCCATTCTATGTTATTTAGATCTCAACAGTACCCACGCATCATGGGCACAGCCCATGCACACAGCAAAACCACACACATTTTGATCCTGACCCCAAAGACACTCGAGAGAAAATGATATCCTATATTAGCTCGATCCTGCAGATGTTGCATAGGCAAAACTTCAATGGTTAACGCACACAGATCTGGAGTAGAATTTAATAACATCTTGCAGCCTTTAAGACTTCTCTTTTATAGACTCGGACACACAATGACAAAAAACATACCTGATGTGCCAGTATGTATATATTGTGGCCAACATCTTTTGGTGAAATATTATCTCCATTCTCTTCATCATCATCACATTCTAGAGCCTGATTATATGCATTCTTCATTACGTCCACCTTTAAAACAAATAAAATTGAAGGGCTGTCAAATATTTTAATTCCATGAAAAATATGAATTGCATTTAGATTTGCTCACTGTGCTTGGCTCAAATTTGGACAGGGCCCATGAAGTCCTACAAGAAGATGTACTTTAAAAGCACATTCAGAATGAACAGAAGCCTGAGAAGGTGTTTGGTTTATTCTTATCTCAACCAATTGCACTCTGCTTTGCTGTTTTTCCTCTTTGCCATTTTAAGACAAATTGCCAAGTTTGCAGTAAAAATCGAGTCTGGTGTTTACCTGTGTATTTCAGGTGAAATTAATCCAGATGTGGAGGGTTTTGGATACCAGTGTAAAAGGATGGTTCATGGCTAGAGCACGAGCTTGGGTCCAGGAGACCTAGGTTCAGTTGCCTGCTATGCCACAGCTTCCTGTGTAACCTCGGACAAGGCCCAAATCCTCAAAGGCATTTAGGTGCCTATCTCCCATGGATTTCAATAGGAGTTAGGTGCCTAAACACCTTTGAGGATTTGGGCTTTATATTTTCTATGCCTTGGTTCTCCATCTACAAAATGAGCATAACAAAACTTCCCTACCTTGCAGAGGTGTTGCTGGGATAAATACATTGAAGGCTGTGAAGTGCCCGTCTACTACAGTAATGGGGGCCCAATAGGTACTTTAGATAGACAGATAGTGAAACGCTGCTGTGAGGCTTTGGGGGAAGAGAAGAGGGGGTTGTGCAAGTTTCTCTCTCTGCCCAGCGCTGTATGCACCATATAGGATTTGTGCATTAATGACAAACAAGCTGATATGGAGGGGGCACAGGGAATGAGGCAGAGTAGGGTGACTGGATCCATGCTTACACAGAGCACAGAGACGTAGTGATTAGCATTCCAATAGGCTGGAATAGCAGCCCTGGAGGGGTTGTGTTACAATCTCATTGGCCTAGCTGTTTGTTGGGAAGGAAGTTGGTACCACTCCACCCCTGTTTTCTTAAGCTCTGTACAGGGAGGGCTGCATTTTAAACCTTCTGAATGTCTTATGTGCTGACAGGGTGAAATCCTGGCCCACTGAAGTCAATGGAAAAACTCTCACCAACTTCAGTAGTGCCAGGAATCCATCCACTGATTTTTTTCCCCCTAATAGCAGTAAAACAGGTATAAAAATGGGTTTCTGGGAGAATGTGCAAGAAAAATTAAGTTATCTACAATTAAGATTAAAATCTAACAATGAACTGTGTGGAAGAGCTTGTGAAATTCACCATTTCCAGTTTTAAAACACAAGCTAATCATATCATCTGCTTCAAGGGATAAACTAATGCCTTGCAAGGGTCAGGAAGGAATTTCTCTCTCCATGTACAACACTGCACAATTACATGGTTTATTTAGTCTTATCCTCAGAGCCTCAAGGCCAGAAGCATGATACCAGACTAGATGGACTGCTGATCTAATCTGTTTTAGCAGATTCTTTGGGAAAAAACCACTAATTTCTATTAAATTTTGCGAAGCTCAAAATGGTAACGTTTTTCACTAATAAAACTTCTGTGAGAAATCAACACAAATCCTGGGCCCCCAGAAAGAGTGCCTTTTGAAACATATGTTTAAAGAAAGATTGCGGACACTGCAGGCAGTGCCTAAAGATCAAGATGCTGCAGGCAGTGCCTTGCTGTTGGGACTTATAATGCAGGACACTTGCAACCTATTCCTGGCTGGAAGCATGCAGCAACATACTGTATCTCATTTGCTCACCAGCAAGCTGTGTATAAAAGAGTGGTCAAAGAGGAAGGGAAGGTTGGAATCAGGGACAAGATGTTGGGAGGGTCAGGGATATTAAGGTCTTCCAGAGAGTTTACAGAAAATATAATTGCTTTGTACCTCACATAGGCCCTGATCCTTCAATGAGAACTGGGGGAGAGGAAGTGGGGACAGGGTGGAGCCTGACTCACTCAAAGTGCTCTGCATAGGCAGAAGGGTAAATCCACACAGATCACATTGCGGGATGGGATCATGGTTTTTCCAGTCACCAAATTGTTCATATTGGATGGAACTTGCCACTCCCCCAGTTTTTCCACCATGACAGAAATTCATGGGGGACAATTACAAATATTATCCCTATTCAAAGAAAGTAAAAAAATGTGGTTTTAACTTCGTTTTGCCTGTGAGGTGCATTTTTTCTTCTTAGTGTGGTAACACAAATGGTACAAACTTAATTTCCCAGCTACTGACAAAATGTACTTGAAGACAGTTTACTGGAGTATGATAATTTATTTAGGAAATAATTACGGAAAAGTGCTTGGAATGGATAAAAATAATGAAGTCATAAAGAATGAAATCATGCATGCTTGATCCTTCAAAAATACCTTTGGAGAATTAGTGCCATCTTGATATGCTGTATCCCTGTATGCAGCTATTGCTATTCAGTTTAGACACAGATCCTTTACAAAATATTTTGATGATAGGATTTATTGGGGGTGAGATATAGCCAAAAGATTTATGAATATTCAGAAGTTTTCTTACCAGTTCCCTTGGTCTCATATTAAAAAGGATTCTTTCTGCATTCTCACTGTCATGCCTGCTTTCCATAATAGCCAGCAAAAGCTTAGAGGCATTGTTCTAGAGATACAAAACCAAGTTAGTGTAAATGTAAAATCTATTTCATGGATCCTTGCACTCGTTTTAATTGAGATTACTAGGACCACTTTTTTTTAGTGGATATGATTTTAAATGGCTTGCATCTTTTACGTTATTAACATAGTAAATAGCTTTACAGCACATTGACATTAAAGTCAGAGGGCAGCTAACTACAGTATAGAATATAATGGAAGGGTATTTTAAATATTGAAAAATATCTGACTCTTAAATACAAAGCTTTATTCTGCACTGTGCACCATAAATGAGATCCCATTTCCTGCTCTTATTGCCCAGCTCACAGGTTTTGTCATTTTGTTAAACAATTGAGAGCAGAGGTAATTACGAAGTGTAGCAAACAAAAGGTTTTGCCTATGACGCATGTTTCCTTCCCCTTTTGTTTTTTAAAGTATAATTAATTACCCAAAAGGCTATAAAATCAACAGATTTCATGCACTTCATAAACTTCAAATTTAATCTGAATACCAAGTACTGAGCATATTCCTGGACTCCTGGCAGGAGTGTTAACTATCGGCTTTTCACTCATTTCTCTCCCAGGGATAAAATAGCATGTCCTTAAACAGCAGTAGCTCCATAGCATCTGAGCGTCTGGGACCCGATCTTGCTTCAGTTAAAATCAATTTCGGCCCACAGGGGAGGAAGGTTGGTTTCATGGTTCAAGCACTATACTGGGACTCAGCAGACCTTGGTTCAATTCCCAGCTCTGCCACAAGCTTCCTGTGTGATTTTAGCCAAGTTACAAACTCTCTGCACCTCAGATCCCCATCTATAAATTGGGGATAATAATACATCTACACCTTGCAAGAGTGTTGTGAGGCTAAATGTGTTTGCGAAGTGCTGAGATACTATGCTAACCCCAGGAGGTCCCCTGTATGAAAATGTTAAGGCAGAATGGGGTCCCTTACTAGAAGCAAGGCTGGAAATGCCCAATACTCCCCATTAAAAGATCCAGTTCTCAGTTGCTTATGAATCTGCCTAACTGTCTGGGCTGAAATTTGACATGCAGGGTGCCTGCCTCAGGCTGAATAATTTTGGAAAATTTCAGCCAAAAAAGTTCAGCCTTTTTCAAGAATGAGGCAAAAGGGGAAAATAAGTTGTTTTGCCCATGTTAAAAAGTTCTGGTGACTTACTTTGAGCAGTTCTATAACCCTCATTGTTTGGAGTAGGGACTTGAAATTTGGCATGGGGTGGCCTTCATGGCAGAATCAAGCCTTTTGTTTTCCACATGTAAATCCACCTACATTTCATCAAGTTTATGATATTTTTCAAAGGCATATGTTTGCACATGCTCGGTAGAGACTTGCTAGACCTTTACAAAAGACGGTTACTCACCTTTGTAACTGTTGTTCTTCGAGATGTGTTGCTCATATCCATTCCAGTTAGGTGTACGCGCCGCGCGTGCACATTCGTCGGAAAACTTTTACCCTAGCAACTCAGTGGGCCGGCAGGTCGCCCCCTAGAGTGGCGCCACCATGGCGCTCCATATATACTCCTGCCGGCCCGCCCGCTCCTCAGTTCCTTCTTGCCGGCTACTCCGACAGTGGGGAAGGAGGGCGGGTGTGGAATGGATATGAGCAACACATCTCGAAGAACAACAGTTACAAAGGTGAGTAACCGTCTTTTCTTCTTCGAGTGATTGCTCATATCCATTCCAGTTAGGTGAATCCCAAGCCTTACAAAGGCGGTGGGGTCGGAGTGAAATGTGGCAGAATAAAACTGCCGAGCCAGAGGCTACAGCCTCTCTTGACTGCTGAACCAGGGCATACTGCGAAGCAAAGGTAAGGACCGAGGACCAATGGAGCTTCGCGACAGGTCTCGTGGGTAGAAACACGAGCCAGCAAGGCGGCAGATGAAGCCTGAGCCCTGGTAGAATGCACGGTGATGTGGCTTGGGGAAATATGAGCCAAATCATAACAAGTGGGGATGTTCGCCATCACCCAAGATGAGATCCTCTGAGAGGAAAACAAGCAAGCCCTCCCTTTGGCCCGCTACCGGGGCAGAGCTGGGGCACCTTAGGAAATGATTCTGTCAGCACAACTAATGCGAGCACTCCACAGATGTCCAAGGAGTGCAACGGTTATGCCCATTGCGTTGAGCTGTGGGTAACATAAAAGGCCAAAACACCTTAGGGAGGAAAGCCGGGTGCGGTCATAACTGCACCTTGTCTTTGTGGAACCTTCGTAAGAGCTCTGATCTCAGAGACCCGTCTGGCCAAGACTAGGTTGAGGCCCCAGGGCGGGGCTGGGCGGCGCACCCGAGGGTGCAAGCGCTCCAAGCCCTTGAGGGACCTCGAACCCATAGTGGGACACTGAACGTCCATCTTAGCCTGCTGGAAGGTAGGGATGGCTGCTGAGAGTATCCTCAGCGATGATACCGCCAGATCCTGCCGCTGAAGGCCAGAGGCAGGCCAAATAGAGGGGATCGAGACCTCAGCAGGAGCAAGATCGAGCGTACTGCAGCTGTAAAGGAAACGCTTCCACCTGGCTCGGTACGTTGACCAGGCGGAAGGCTGCCTGTCACCCCGACTCAGGTACGTGAGGCGAAGAGGCTGCAGGTCCAAGTGACGAAGCCTGTCATTGCCCTGAGTGATGAGGTCTGGGCTGACAGGCCGAGCAACGTGGTATGTCAGTGTTGCCTGGACCACTTTGGAGTGATCATGATGATGATGCACGCTCCGCCCCTGCGGAATTTGAGCAGGACGTAACGAACCAGTGGGAACAGCGGGAAGGCATAATGCAGTTGGCCGTTCCACGGCATCAGGAATGCGACCAAGATCGATTCCGAGGAGAGACCTTGGAAGGAGCAGAACATCTGGCATTTCCTGCACTCGCGGTGAGCGAACAGGTCTGTGCGAGGAACCATTTCCACTTCCGGAAAGCGGGACGCCTCACGTGGGGCAGAGTGATGACTCGTAAGACAGGAAAGACCTGCTGAGTCAAAGAGATAAGACGTTCCGAACGCCTGGGAGAAAGGACGTCGCCAGCTCCATCGAGTGGGCCATGCAAAAGACCCGGAAATGGATGGCCTCCTGACAAAAAAGGGGGGAGGACTATGTCCCCCCTGAATGCTTATGAAGCACCTGGCCATTGTGTTGGCTGTAAACACCGAGATACAACGGCCTCGCAGCTGCCGATGGAACCCCTGGCATGCCAGGCGGACTACTCTCATTCTTGGGGCATTAATGAGGAATGCCAGCTCCCTAGAAGACCGAAGGCCTTAAGCTCGGAGGTGACCATGAGCACTCGAGCAGAGAGATGATGCGTCCGCCGTCAGGGGCAGTGAGGGCTGGGGCGGATGAAACTGCATCCTGTCCACACCAAGGAGGGAGTTAGCCACCACTCTAGGGAGCCTAAGGCGTTCGAGGGAACGGTGACTACCATGACCATTGGCTCCCTGTCCAAGCGGTACGCCGAGGTGGGCCGGACTTGGAGAGTACGGAGGCGGAGCTTGGCGCGTTTGGTTACAAACTTGCGGGCAACCATGGACCCAGGAGACTGAGACAAGAACGAGCTGAGGTCGTTGGGAAAGCCTTCAGACCTCAGATGATTGATGCCATCGCCCAAAACCGCAGTTGCGATAAGCAGGCTCCGGCTAGGTAGGAGACCAAGATAGCCCCTAGGAAGCCCAACCTCTGCGTGGGAACCAGAGCGGATTGCTCTATTAGTAATCATCAGGCCTTGATCTGTGAATAAGACCGTGCCGATGCCCACGGGCTGAGTGGTTTGTGTGTCAGAGTCTCCTCGGATAAGCGAATCGTCCCAATACGGAAAAACGCATATCCGACATAGCTACGGTAGGCGGCGACTATAGCCGTAAACCGGGAGTATTCACCGCTGGCTATAAAGCGGAGGCATCTCCCATGCGGGGGGAAGATGGCATTGCAAAAGTACGCGTCCTTCCTATCCAGGGCGGCATAGTAGCCCCCCGGAGGCAAGGATGGAATAATGGTTCCCAGGGATACCATGCAGAACTTCAACCTTATCCCAAACCGGTTGAGTCCATGCAGGACCAGGAAGGTCTGACCTGTGGTCGAGTGGGGGACTAGGGCATAACGGGAGTAAAACCCCTAGCCCCTTTCGTCCGCTGAAGGGGGACAGGGCTGGAGCAATTTTAAGGTGGTACCTATGCTCCATCGTGCGCAGGACCCAGCGACCTAAAAGTAACTGGGGCCATGCCAGGAGAAAGCGGGATCAGGATCCCGTCCTGCGACTGGTACACCGTCCTCCGGTGAACCTTGGAAGGTCCGTCTTTGGTCCCAGTGGTAATTGCGAGGGACCTCGACTTTGGCTTTTTAGGGGGCCTGACGTTTGTCTGCGACCACCTTGGCCTTGCCGTTTTCCAGAGTTCTGCCTCTGGCTAGGCACAGAGTATGGCGGCTGGGGCCATAAAGGCCTGCGTTTGGTCGCAGGCGTATACATGCTGAGACACATTAGGACCCTATTGTCCAGCAGGCTTCGCAGTCTGGGGCTGTCTCTGCCGCGAAGATGCCTTTACCAACAAAGGGTAAATTCTTTCCCCCGTCCTCCAAGACGGCAGCGAACTCTAGGTGGGAGGTTCGAGGGAGAAACTCCTCCACCCAGGTGCTATAATTATCGCAGCTAAGCAAGGCTTGTTGCTTCGCTACCCAGAGGTGCAGGGCCCCTGCAGAGTACACCTTGCATTCGCCAAGGCTCTTTCCGCTTCGGGGCTGGCGCCCGCTGGCCATGATATCAGGATCGTGGTCCTGAGCATAAAATCCGCGCATATGGGGTGACACGGATGCGTGTCCGGACGGCCATGGAGGTACTAAAAGAGGGCACGGGCCGAGTCCCTGACTCACTCGGACCTTGCCCAACTCGGCACCGGGGACCGGCATCGGGAGGCGTATCGGTACCTGGAACGAGATCCAGACCCGCAACCAGAACGGTGTCGGGAGGTCGACCGAGATCTCGAGGCTCGGAGAAGAGCTACAGGAGTCAAGGTACCTGCCCCGGTGCCAGATGTCGGAACGGTGCCGATAGCGGGTCGGCGAACGGGATACCGACCGGTGCAGTGAGTGTGACCAGTACCGAGGAAAACAGTACCGGGACTGCCAGTGGTGTCCGGCGTGCCGACAGGACTTGGAGCGTCTGCGGGACCGTGATCATAGACGGTGCCGCTCTGCTGTACTGACAGGGGACAGTCCCTTGAAGAGACTGTATTACCCGTACCGGCGGTGCCCGGGTCAGGCAGCACTGACTCCGTCATGGCACTGAGAGCCCTCGCCGTTGGTAACATCTCCGGCGCGCAGGGAACAGCAGGCTCAACCACAGTGCGTACTGGGGAGCTGTCAGGCACCGGATTCGACGGCCCTCGTGGGGCCGGGATCCATGGTACCGAGGTCATCAGAGCTTCGGTAGGTGCCGGTGCCGGGAGAACCGAGTTAGATAAGCCGTCTGGCTGGGGTGCCGTCAGCACTGAAGCAGCGGGAGTAATACGCTCAACCACGGCGCGTGCCGGGGAGCCGTCGGGCACCGGATTCTACGGCCCTTGCGGGACCGGGATCGACGGTGCCGAAGCAGGTGTCGGTGCCGGGCGATCCGACTTAGACTAGCCCTCTGGCCGCGGTGCCGAGGGCACGGAAGCAGCCGGAGAAGTAGCTCGACCACGGCGCGTGCCGGGGAGCTGTCAGGCACCGGATACTATGGCCCTTGCGGGACCGGGATCGACGGTGCCGACGTCATCGGTGCCGCAGCAGGTGTCGGTGCCGGGCGATCCGACGTAGACGAGCTCTCTGGCTGCGGTGCCGTTGGCACGGAAGCAGCCGGAGCAATACGCTCAACCACGGCGCGTGCCGGGGAGCCGTCAGGCACCGGATTCTACGGCCCGTGTGGGACCGGGATCGACGGTGCCGACGCCATCGGTGCCGCAGCAGGTGTCGGTGCCGGGCGATCCGACGTAGACGAGCCCTCTGGCTGCGGTGCCGTTGGCACGGAAGCAGCCGGAGCAATACGCTCAACCACGGCGCGTGCCGGGGAGCCGTCAGGCACCGGATTCTACGGCCCGTGTGGGACCGGGATCGACGGTGCCGACGCCATCGGTGCCGCAGCAGGTGTCGGTGCCGGGCGATCCGACGTAGACGAGCCCTCTGGCTGCGGTGCCGCTGGCACGGAAGCAGCAGGAGCAATACGCTCAACCACGGCGCGTGCCGGGGAGCCGTCAGGCACCGGATTCCACGGCCCTTGTGGGACCGGGATCGACGGTGACGACGTCATCGGTGCCGTAGCAGGCGTCGGCGCCGGGCGATCCGACTAGACGAGCTCTCTGGCTGCGGTGCCGCTGGCACAGAAGCAGCAGGAGCAATACGCTCAACCACGGCGCGTGCCGGGGAGCCGTCAGGCACCGGATTCTACGGCCCTTATGGGACCGGGATCGACGGTGACGACGTCATCGGTGCCGTAGTAGGTGTCAGCGCCTGGCGATCCGACTAGACGTGCTCTCTGGCTGCGGTGCCGCTGGCACGGAAGCAGTAGGAGCAATACGCTCAACCACGGCGCGTGCCGGGGAGCCGTCAGGCACCGGATTCTACGGCCCTCGTGGGACCGGGATCGACGGTGCCGACGTCGTCGGCGCCGGGCGAGCCATCTTAGACGAGCTGTCTAGCTGTGGTGCAGCTGACACAGAAGCAGCAGGAGCAGTAAGCTCTACCACGGCGCGAGCCGGGGAGCTGCCAGGCACCGGATTCCCTGGTCCTGGGGGACTGGAATCGACGGAGCCGAAGTCATCGGTGCCTCTGCAGGCCGGATAACGCAACTGAGGCGAGCTCTCTGGCTGCGATGCAGGTGGCACGGAAGTAGCGGGAGCAGGGGGGCTCAACCACGGCGCGTGCCGGGGAGCCGCCAGGCACCAGCAGGAATCGTAGACTCTCTCGACCTCGGAAGAAGGGAACGGTGCCGAGTCGACATCGGTGCCGGCGACGGTCGGTGCCGGAAGGCCTTGGTGGTACCGGCGGGGTCCGGTGCCGAGGAGGCGCTTCTGCCCGCCGCTTGAACATCGCTCCGCGCCCAAGGTGGAGGGGCAAGTGAAAGTCCCGCACCTTTTTGTTTTCGGCTTAAAAGCCTTGCAAATGGGGCACTTATCTGTCAAGTGTGATTCTTCAAACAGGAGTCATGTAGATCTCTCTTCGGCCGCGGCTTCTGGTAAGCCGGGCCCCTTTTGAAAATCTGGTGAGCCATGCATGGCTCCGGCACTGGGCTCATGGAAGGGGCTACTTCCTGAACCCCGCTAACTAAACTAACCATGTTAGCAAAGGAAACACGTATAACCATACAAATATATATATATAAAAGTGTTATAACTGCATAATTATATACGAGAAAACGAGTAGCTAGGGAAGTGGAGGTCAGCTAAGCCGCGCTCCACTGTTCCAACGACCGACACGGGCGGTAAGAAGGAACTGAGGAGCGGGCGGGCCGGCAGGAGTATATATGGAGCGCCATGGTGGCGCCACTCTAGGGGGCGACCTGCCGGCCCACTGAGTTGCTAGGGTAAAAGTTTTCCGACGAATGTGCACGCGCGGCGCGTACACCTAACTGGAATGGATATGAGCAATCACTCGAAGAAGAACTAAAATCTTCAAAAGATTCTGTCCATGCTGAAGCATGTTCCAGCTCAGGGCTGTGCAGGACTTTCTCTGCAGTTGTCTTTCTGAGCTGCTGAAGACTGTGCTGAAGTCAGTCACTGGAACTCCTGTTCTCTCAAGCCCCCCACCATAGACCCGGAAAAAAACCTGGACCTGGGTGGGGTGAAAGTGAGCAGATTTGGACAAGGAACCCTGGGGGGAAACTGGGATGAGAGGAGGGTGGGCAGAGTAGGGTTGGCTGGGCATGGAGCCACAGACTGGAGGAGGTCACCTTGGATGAGATGCTAGGGAAAGAGACTGTGCCTGGCTAAGCAAGGATGCTGAAATTGGGAACCAATGGAGTGGAAGGAAGGAGGTGGGGAGGAAGGGAAACAGATCTGATGAGAAGCCAGGGCACAGGGGGAGAACTGGCACTAGTTGCGCAAAGGCAGTGGGACAAAGAGCCAGGGACAAGGAACCAAAGAGGGTGTGAGGGCAGGTTGAGATTGGATGAGATGCCTGGGGAGGGAGAGAGGGACTGAATCCATGAGGACAGGGAAAGTGTGAGTGTGGGAGAGACAGAAAGGACAGAGTCATGGGTGGGGGGCGGGCAGAGATTGACTGGGCAAGGAGACTGGGCACAAGATATGGTGGGAAGAAGATAGGTGCTGGGGTGGGATGTCTTGAGAGTAAGACTACAACTGGCTGGGCAAGGAGACTGGGACTGAGATGTGAGCCAGAGGAGTGGAAACTGGAACTGGGTATATGAGAAGAATGGACCGGGGACAAGACGACAGAGACAGGTTGGAGGGGACGGGGCAGGAGGAATCAAGCATGATGAGATATTACGTCATTATATACATAAATATTTTTTCCACAGGACTTCTGCCTCATTCAGTGCACAGGATGGACCTGCACTTGGGATGAATCAGGGTGGTGTAGGGAAGGAGACTTGTCTGTTGGACCCCTGTTGCACTTGTTCCAGAAGTTGGAACTTGTGCAGTGAACGAGGCGGGAGACTGCAGGAAGAGAAAGGATGGTCACATGGTTAAGGCAGTTGAACTGCACTGCACTGCACTGGTGAACTGGATTCTATCCCTTCCTCTACCACAGAGCTCCTGTAAGATGCTGGGTAAGTCACTTATACCAAACTTTTCACAGTCAGTCACTGTGTGCCCATTTTCTGAGTGGCCAACTTGAGCCCCTGAGGACTGATTTACAGAACATATAAAGTGCTTTAAAATGCTATGAATACTGAAAAATCAGGTCTGAGGTGTCTTAAATTGGGAATCCCAAATTAGTGTGGCATTGAATAATAAGGAGAAATTAGAAGACTGAAAGCTGCTCATTAAATGAACACTATCCATTCTGTTCAATGAAGGGTCCTATGAGAAAAATAGTAGGTGATCATATAAAGACTGTATCATAATGCAAATGTCCAAGGGGGCCCAATGAAGGTTGCACAGACAACCTTGTTCCTGGCATTTTGTAATGTTTGACGAAAAAATTTCAACCAGCTCTGTTCATATGTAGCAATACCTGATGTGTCACATTACTTGAGAAGCTACACCCCCAGATCTTATATCCAGAACACAGAATCTTCATACTAGATATACAGTATCTATTTGATCAGTTTTTTGGAGGAAGTTGAAGGTAAGTTCCTGGATATGATGGTGGGTAGAAAGGAACTTCTCTGTGTCTGAGGCCTGGTCTACAGTACACGGTTATTTCGGAATTAGCCGAATTAATTCAATATAAAACTGATTCTGTCCACACAACCAAACTGTTTTTTTCTATTTAAAGGGCTCTTTAATCCGATTTCTGTATCTCACCTTAGCAAGTGGAGTAGTGCTAAAATTGAGATCGCAATTCTGGGTTACAGGTACTGTGGATGCAATTTGAGCTTACTGGCCTCTGGGAGCTATCCCAGAATGCTCCTTTGTGACAGTTCTGGACAATACTCTCAACTCCAATGCACTAGCCAGATAGGCAGTAAAGGCCCCAGGAACTTTTGAATTTCATTTCCTGTTTGGTCACCATCAGCACAGTCCACTATCACAAGAGACCACACAGTCCCAGATTCGCAAACGAGCTCCGGCATGGTCTGAACGGGAGGTACTGGATCTCATCGCATGCTGGAGAGATGACTCTGTTATGGCAGAACTACGTTCCAAAAAAAGGAACACAAATACATATGCTAAAGTCTCCAGGGCCATGACGGAAAGAGGCTACTCCAGGGACACAGAGCAATGTCGTACAAAAATCAAGGAGCTCAGGCAAGCGTACCAAAAAAGCCAGGGAGGTGAACGGGCGCTCTGGGTCACAGCCCCAAACATGTCGCTTCTACTGTGAGCTGCATGCAATTATGGGGGGTGACGTCACCACTACCCCACCACTGTCCATGGACCCTTGCAAGGGGGAAGTTGCATAGAGTGAGGAGGATATTGGAGGACGAGGAGGAGGAGGAGGAGGAAGAGGACAGTGCACAGGTGGCAAGTGGGGAATCAGTATTCCCCCCTCGTCAGGAACTACTCTTAAAGCTGCAGCCAATAGCCTCCCCCCACTCCAAGGTGGGCTCCTGAACCATGACGCTGCAGAAGGCACTTCTGGTGAGAGCCTGATCGGAGCCATGCGGTGGGAGGAAACCCAGCTGCGCTGGGCTGTTCGTGTTTAGTTAAAGGGCTCATCCCTGCTCAGAGCCTCATTGGAGCCACGCGGTGGGTGCAGGGGAGGAGGTGTTGTGCGAAGCGATTAGCCCAGAGAGCCCGCAGGCCCTCTTTTCATATGGCAAACCCACCAGGCATTGCTTGCTATGGGAAAGAGGGCCCGGCAGTTTGAAAGCATTGAAATGAATGCAGAAGAAGCAGAACCCTGTGTGCCCCTAGGGCTTACCATGGCTGCCTGCAAGCTGAATTCTGTTGTCCAGCCGCGTGTGATGGCTTACTCACACCAAAGTGGCAGGCACTTCAGTATAAGAGGCAAAATGCGACCTTGCACAAAAAGAACATGTGCTGTGTACTATGAATGGCCTGTTTCACTAAGAAAGTGTGTCCCCTTTGCTCTCTAAAATGTATCTTTTAAAATACAACCCTCCCTTTTTCTCCTCCTGCAAGTGCAAATGTTTCAGCGCAGCCCTATCTACTCTGTCCCAGAGGCTGGTCCAGATTAGAAAGCGGAAAAAATGAACTCTGGATGACACGTTCACCGAGCTCATGCAGCCCTCCCGCACTGATTGTCTCCATGCATTCAGCTGGGCCCTAACAATTGCGGAGTCCTGTAAAGCATTATATGAACACGAAGAGAGGAGGGAGGCGCGCGATGAGAGCAGGAAGGACGCTATGGTCAAGCTCACGGGGAAGCAAACTGACCTGCCGGTGGATCTAATGCGAGAAGGGCACCAAGACCACAGACTTCTGCTGCAGCCCCTTTATAACTGCCCCAGAGGATTGCACAAGCAACAGAAAGCTGGCATATCCAAAATTTTGATTTGGTTTCTGGACTTGTCCTTCCCTCTTCCTCCACTCCCCTAACCCAATACCCCCTCCGCCCCCAGTCTACCTTCTGATTTCTCTCAATGTGTTGTGCAACAAATAATAAAGAGAAAAACAACTGTCACACTATACCTGGCCAGTCATGAAACTGGCTTTCAAAGCTTCTCTGATATGCAGCATGCCCTGCTGCACTCTTCTAATTGCCCTGGTGTCTGGCTGTGCGAAATTGGCTGCCAGGCGAGTTGCCTCAACCTCCCACCCCACCATAGACATCTCCCCCTTACTCTCACAGATACTGTGGAGCACACAGCAAGCAGCAATTACAATTGGAATATTGGTTGTGCTGAGATCTAACCGAGTCAGTAAACTGATCCAGCGAGCTTTCAAACATCCAAAGGCACATTCTACCACCATTCTGCACTTGCTCAGCCTATAGTTGAACTGCTCCTTACTACTGTCTGGAGTGTCTGTGTACAGCTTCATGAGCCATGACATTAAGGGGCTGGTTGGGTCCCGGGGATAACTATAAGCATTTCAACATCCCCAACATAATTTTCTGATCTGGGAAGTAAATCCCTTCCTGCAGCTGTTCAAACAGACTGGAATTCCTGAAGATGCGAGCGTCATGCACCCTTCCCAGCCATCCCACGTTGATGTCAGTGAAATGTCCCTTGTGATCCACCAGTGCTTCTAGCATCATGGAAAAGTACCCATTGGGGTTTACGTACTGGCCACCCCGGTGTTCTGGGGCCAAGATAAGGATATGGGTTCTGTCTATCACCCTGCCGCAGTTAGGGAACCCCAGCACATTAAAGCCATCCACAATGGTCTGCACATTTCCCAAAGTCACTACCCTTGATAGCAGCTGGTCAATGACTGCATTGGCTACTTGCAGCACTGCAGCCCCCAGAGTAGATTTGCCCACTCCAAATTGATGCCTGACTGACCAGTTGCTGTCTGGCATTGCAAGCTTCCACAGTGCTATGGCCACTCACTTCTCAACTGTGAGGACTGCTCTCATTTTGGTGTCTTTGCACTTCAGAGCAGGGACAGCAAGTCACAAAGTTACATGAAAGCGGCCCTACGCATACGAAAGTTTCGCAGCCACTGGGAATCATTCCAGACCTGCAACACTATGCAATCCCACCAGTCTGTGCTTGTTTCCCAGGCACAGAACAGACGTTCTATGGCATGAACCTGGCCCAACGCCACCATGATCTCCCAGTCACCACATGCCATGCTTCTAGGAGCATCTGTGTCTATGTCCTCATCAGTATAGTAATCGTTGTCGCTTCCTCGCCTGGTTTTGCAGGTACTGCACATACAGCTGGATAATGTACGAGGTGTTTACAATGCTCACATCATCAGTTTGCTTGCCACCCTATGGTGCCTGCACAGGTAATCCTGGAAAAAGGGCGTGAAACGTAGGAGAGCAGAGTGGCAGTGGAAGAGGTGCTGTTCGGGTCACAATAGCTGAAAAAAAGGCAGGAAATGGTTGTCTTCTGTAGCTTTCATGGATGCGGGAGCCCAGGACAGACAACATGGAGAAGCTCGGTAGTGCAGCGAGAGCGGGAGAGCAGAGTTGGCGGCGGAAGCTGTACTGCTTGGTTCACGCTGGCTGAGCAGAGTTGGCACCGGAAGCAATTGATGAGGAAGAGAAAGAGTAGATACTAATAGAGATTACGTAGAAAGACCAGACGAAATGTGAGGTGGATTCATAGAACCAGGAGAGAAGCAGTGCACCGTACTGCACCGTCTCCTGAAAGCAGCATGGCATCTGCATGCCAAAAAGGCATGAAACAATTGCCTGCTGCAGCTTTCACGGAGGAAGGAGAGACTGACGACGCACACCAAGAAACACCCGTGAGAATGTTTTGCCCCATCATGCACTGGGAACTTAACCCAGAATTCCAATGGGTGGTGGGGACTGCGGGAACTGTGGGATAGCTACCCACAGTGCACCGCTCCGACATTCGATGCTAGCGTCGGTACTGTGGACGCACTCCGCCGAATTCACACGCTTTAGTGGGGACACACAAGAGTGAATGTATAAAATCGCCTCTGAAAATTCAAATAGAATAATTTCAAAATAATTTTGTACTGTAGACGTATCCTGAGTCACTGGCTGAGTTGAGCTAAATCGAGTTAATTTGTATACTAATGCCACCAGGCATATTATGCTGTCATGGGACTAAGTAAGCATCAGGGTGCCTAGCACTCTTGCATAGGCATTTATTATTATTATTACTTGAATCTGAATAAATAAAAATATTTTCCATACCTTTAGCTGAAGCACCAGGTCCATGCAATATTTGCCAAGAGGGTTTATGTCATTCAGGATCAGTGCAATTATAATATCAATTCCATTAGACTCATGGGTAGCAATGCAGCTCTTTTTAAAATGAAAAGAAAAGAAAAGAGAGATGCAAACATATGAGCATATTTTCAGAAGAAGGGCCCAGATCCAAGGCTGCTCTGTGGCAGCATTGCACCCGACGGCCAGTGCAAAGTGCCCCTAAAGCAACAGTAGCTGGCCATAGGCGGGAGGATCACCCCCATGGAGCAGGAGCGCTCTGCTGTGTAGAGCCAACATGTCACCACCCGTCCCTGCTATCTCCCGCTGCTATTTTTAGCACTGCAGTGTCCCACTGATTCCCTATTGGAGTCTCTCTCCTCCACAGGGAACAACATCCCCCAGTAGGATAAGTCTTTGGCAGGAGGGAAGCAAGAAGAAAAGACTCTACCAGCTCCCTGCTGCTGGAGTATTTCCCTTCTGTGGGGAAAGGGAGGCAGCAGGGAAAAAAAACCTTTCCCTGCTGCCTCCCCCATTCCAGAACCCTTCCTCGCCTCAGGAAAGGACTCTGGCCACAGGGAGAGGTCTGCCAACTCTCTGCTGCTAGAGCTCTTCCCCCTCCACAGTGAAAGTGTCCAGCATCAGGCAGAGACTCTGAACGGTGGGGGAGCTAGTGAAGCCTTTCCCCATTGCCTCCCCTCTGCCAGAGCCTCTCTCTGACCTGTGTAGTTACAGGTACACATTGAGGTATGGACACAGCCTTCATTTCTCTGCAGCGGGTAAGCTACACATACACTACATGCTACCACCAGTAGTGTAGACGTAGTCTATTTGACTATATGATTTGTGTGCACAGATGCTCTGTGTGTGTGGATAGATAGATAGATAGATAGATAGATAGATAGATAGATAGATAGATAGATAGATAGATAGATAGATAGATAGATATACACACACACACACACACTCTGGGGGAGTGCTTTTTTTTTTTTTTTAAATATAGAGTCTGAAATTTGCAACTGTGGCCAACGGTAATTCTGAATATTTTCACAACTTGAGTTCTGGCCCTTTTCAGCTATAACAAACATCAGGCTAAAAAGGCTCTTGGATTTTTTTTTAAACAACATTACACAACACTAGAGAAGAAAAGGCTTAAAAATAAAAAGAAGAGAAAAATGAGATGGAAATGACAGCATTAGTATCTGCCTCTGAAATACACAAGATCATATCTTCAGTTGATGTAGAAGAGCCTAACTTCATTCCTTAGTTACTTCACAGCAGGTCTAGGTAATGAAGTCTAAACAATCAATCATATTTTTCCACTACCAGTGTTCTCTGTGAAGCTAGATAAAAAGTTAACTTGAAAACACATTTTTCTTTCCCTTTACAGTGCTCTAATTATCGCTGTATTTTCAAATAGTTTGACCCATGAGTTTTTAAGCAAATATGATTATCTAACTTTCAGTGCACTTTAGCTTTTTTTGAGGTATGAATTAAGGCCGCTTGATTGTCAGTATTGCAGACAAAAACCACTTTGTAGTTAACCAAGATATATACTAGGAAGTAACACTAATATTTAACTGTTATGATCCAACAGCTAACCATTCTAGCATTAAGGAATAGGTTTTTATTTTGTAATTCTGTCCACTGCAAGTTTCTCCACTGTTAATCCATAACAAAAGTTGTGAAATTACATCTGCTGCTACATCTTTACTTTTGTTTACCCAGGCCAAGTAGAGTGATGTAAAACCATTTACTTTTTCTTTCTAACCTGCCTATTGGCACGGAAAATACACCCTCCAGAAGACTCAGGTATATAACTTTATAGACTCCATCCAGCAAAGCACTTAAGCACATACTTAATGATAAGTTCACAACGGGACCATTCGTGTATTTAAAGTCAAACAAGTTTAGGTCCCTAAATCTGTGCCAGCAAATACTGAACACACCTTAAAGTAACTGCTGAGTACAGAAAAGCATGGCAGCATACACCTCACACCTGCCTATTCCCGAGTGTGGGTTTTTTTGGAAAATCCCTGACATTTGACTGAAGAATTGCATCACCACTACCCAGTCTTGAAGATGCTGGTCTTGTAAGTACAGTAGGACGCTGCGCTAAACACTTGGGAACTATATGAATTAAGTCGTCATATTCTAGAAACTTGGAGAGACAAGCACAGATAAAAGCTAAGAAGTGAGTGAGATTTAGGTTTTACTGCTTATTTGGTTACTAATGAGTTTGCCATCTGCTGCCACGATTACAGTTAAAAACCTGAAAGGAGTCTCAAACTGGAGGGAGGGTTAAATCCTGGCCCTAATATGCCAATGGCAAAACTCCCATTGGCTTCAGTTTGGCCAGGATTTCACCCCACCTATATCTGAGGGACTGTACTACAGAGGAGACCTGATTAGACAAAATGAGTCCAAGCTCTGATAAAAGTGTGTTTTCAAAGGCATATTAAACCTTGTGAGGTTTTCAAGTATGCTGCAGCCAGCCATATCATTTGAATCAGGTCCTGAATTATTAAGAATAGGAAAGGGTTATGTAATACCCATGGACACGCAGGTAAATTCTTCCTCGCCAAAAAACGATTATTCTAGCTACCTGATTTTCATGACAGGGGCCTTGACAGTATTCAGTCAAGCTCTCGAGGGTTTGGTTCACCAGAACTACATTCTTCTCATTGATGTATAGCCCCAAGAGGCCCAGGCCACCTGTCGTGCTTCCACAAATACAGTCCAAGAACTGGAGAGTCTCACACACTAGGTTGTAATTTGTTTTGTTGTTCTGATTTCTTAGGAAGGTCTGAAAATAAAATAAGAGATCAGGCACCACACTGGAATAGCTTTACATTTTAATGGTAATTCTCCACTTGCCTTGTGTGATAAATGCGGGGGGAGGGGAGGAGAGAGTAGCTCCCTTTTATGGGCCCAGCCAGCCAGTTAAGTATAAAATCCCTCTTAGTGGCTGTTCTCTACTTGCTTTACCTGTAAAGGGTTAAAAAGTCTCCCTGCATAGGTAAAAGGAAGGAAGTGGACACCTGACCAAAAGAGCAAATGGGAAGTCTAGAACTTTTTAAAATTGGGAAAAAAATTCTCCTTTGTTTGTTGTGGTTCTTGGGGAGATGCAGAAAGACAGGGCTACAGTTATGCTGCAAGAGTTTTGGCCAGGTATGAAAAATCAAATCATACCTAGAAACTCCTCATTTGAAACCCCTAGATATGTAAGTAGATCAGGAAATGCCTAGGAAGACACAATTAGGTTTATTTATTTTTATTTTTTTATGGCTTGTGGACTCCTCTGTGCTAACCCCCAATACTTTTGTTTTGCTCGTAACCTTTAAGCTGGACCTCAAGAAGATTATTCTTGATGCTTAGTTTTTGTAAGTGGGGTTTTTTTAAATCTAGTTTCCAGATGTTTTCTCTTTTTGATTTTAATAAAATTTACCTTTTTTAAAGAACAAGATTGGGTTTTTGTGTTCTAAGAGGTTTGTGCACATGCCGTTTAATTAGCTAGTGGCAACAGCTGATTTCCTTTGTTTGCTTTCTTAGCTCTTCCCCGGAGGGTGTGTGAGAAGGGGCTTGAGGGTACCCCACAGGAAGGAATTTCCAAGTGCGCCTTCCTGGGTTTTCAAAGGGGTTTTTGCACTTGCGTGGTGGCAGCATCTACCCATCCAAGGTCAGAGAAAAGCCGTAACCTTGGGAGTTTAATACAAACCTGGAGTGGCCAGTATTAATTTTTAGATTCCTTGCAGGTCCCCACCTACTGCACTCAGAGTGCCAGACTGGGGAATCGGCCTTGAAACCTTGGGAACAGGTGAAGATTTCACCACAAAAAATGGTAAATTTAAGTACTCAACATTTAGGAAATACAAAAAATTAAAGTCAAATGCACAATCTTTCCACATATTCTACAGAACCATACCTGGAGCTCTCGGTTGTGGTTCTCACATAGCAACTGAAGAAATCTCAGTATCGGCTGCATGATTGCGATAGCAGGGCTCATTGTTGCTTCCTCTGTGGACTTTTCTTCTGTGTTTGTAGCATCTGTTCCTGAGCCCATGAGATCTATTTCTGGGTCCATTTCTCTTCTATACACAGAGTAAGCTTTGGATGTTGCAGAAGACGCTTCTGTTAATTGCCCCTTCATACCTTGTTTCAGGTGCAGTGTTGAATCCCTTACTGTAAATGAAGACAATAATTCCCGTTTTCCCCCCACTTGATTCATTAACAAACAAACAAACAAACAAACAAACAAACAAACAGTAGTGTTTGGGGGTGTTTTTTGCACTCAATCCCTAAAGACTTCTGGGCAAAATATAAAAAAAATCAGAACAACGTTCACAAAAGAATAACTTTTTCCAAATAAACCTCAAACATTGAAACAGAAAATTAAAACAAAAAACCACTGTCTTTCTGCCACATACAATCAACGATGAGAACAATGGATGAACCACAGACTCGGAATTCAGTTCTTATGCTGGAATAAGTCTTTCACGAACAGCCCGAGTCATTTCA
Organism: Gopherus evgoodei; assembly: GCF_007399415.2. Taxonomy (NCBI): domain Eukaryota; kingdom Metazoa; phylum Chordata; order Testudines; family Testudinidae; genus Gopherus; species Gopherus evgoodei. Next base: position 240,589,318 of record NC_044322.1, on the reverse strand, counting down.
GCTTTATTTCTGTTTATATAAAAATACAGGGCCAAATCCTTCATCTGTGTAAATCGGCATAGCGCCACTGACGTCAATTGAGCTGTTCTGATATAACCAGTTGAGGCTCTAGCCCATAACTTAGAGACAATTTTCAAACGGCTACTTTTATTTCTGCAGCTGATAGTCTGCAGTAGTTGCTCTGAAGAGCAGGTATGGTATCAGTGATGCTAAACATGCTGTTCATATACAAAGCAATTCTTTTGCCTCTATTCTAGAGAAAACCCCTTTTACCTCTCTTTTTTGGAGCAGATATAGTTAGGTCACTATCATCATCCTTCTTCTTGCTACCTAAATCAATAGTGTTGACTGTCACTGTTGATCGTATTTCCTGCTGAGCAATTTTCATGCGGTCATGCAGAACTTTAAAGAATTTTTCTGACTTCTTTTGCTCGTTCAATTGCTGGTAAGTGGAATACTGCAAGAAAAGGTATCCTTTAGATGTCAGTATTTTAAACAAGGAAAAACACAGTTTCGGCAAAACTATTAATTTTTAGATTATCATTACATTATCTACACTAACCAAAAACAAATATTGGGTACTGAGAACCTAATTCTTTCATAAATTAATATATACAGCAGGTCAAAATGTTTCAAATTTTGAAACTTCAATGACATTTTGAAATTTTGGAAAAACTGGGGGAAATGTCAATGCTATTTTGACCGCGTGTTGAGTAGGTTGCAATTTTTCACATTTCAAAATATTAAATTTTGAAAAGAGAAAGAAAGTGAAATTATTTTGTGAAATTTTCCATTTTTCTAACAGTTCTAGTGACTTATTATTCCCATTTAATAACAAAACAATAATAAATATGTCTGTGGCACTATAGCTTAAACTACACAAGTTCTTTAAATTTTCTTTGTCAGATGCTACTTCTCAACCTCAAATCTACAGACTTTTTCAGAGGGACACTATTTTTCAATGGGAAGCAGAATGAATCAGCTCCCTAAGATGCATCACTCTCACGGGACAAAAATACAAAAATTAGAATCCTTAAGCTAAAAGCATTACCTATACATTACCTACAAAATGGAATATTGGTCTTCTGAAACCACTCACTTTTACATTATTTCTGTTTTTGAGGCTTTTGAGAAGTGTCCTTTAACTTTTTCAGGAAGTAACTTAATTTTGCTGCTATTTTTGACCTGATGGTATGTTTTTTTAAAACCACTGCAAAACTCTTAAATTCAGAAACACGAACATGAAGCAACATATGGCCATAAGGCAAGAACAAGTTAAAAAAGTACTGTACTGCATACATAAAGATAGTTTAAAAGTGTTTTCCACTATTGACAAGTCTACAGCCTGAGATACTGCATTATTAGCAAAAGCATATTTGCATTTGTATTATAATGAGACATTGTTTCATGAGAGAAAACTTTTCACAAAGGTCACTGAAAAAATTATTTTCATTTGTCTCCATACTACGTGCATTTCAAAAGCAATGAATAAATAAATACCTGTGTTTGTGTATTTCCACCTTCAAGCAATGCAATACCAAGTAAGATGGCTTCTGAGAAAATTCTGTCATTTTTGGTGCTTACGATAACATCTATGACTAGTTCCGATGCACCTTCTTTATCCAGAAGGCATTGAATATCAGACATCAATATCCCAGACTTATCTGAATCTTGTCCTGAAAAGCCACCTGCAAATACGACAGATATTTATCCTGTACATTCATATTCGTGTTTGTGGTATACATGTTAAAATAAACTAACTCATAACTGATTTATCATTGATTTAAATGATAATTTTGCATAAATAAGGACTTTAGGGCTGGGTCCCAAGAATAAAAAACATGAAATAACATATGATCAAAACCGTAGCAACACAGTAATTCCAACAACAACAAAGATGGAGCCTAAGTGATTTGTTCACAGAAATGCATTTTTATTTAATTGCTGCATATTTTAAAGGTAAGCTAAGCTGTGTGTCCTCTTTTGCTTCTTTATGAATTATCAACATGGGCTGAAAGGTTATCTTGATAGGTTTTTTTTTTAAACCTAAGGCACAGTCTACACCCAGATTTTGTAGTGATAAAACTGTTTTGGTTAGTGGCGGAAATAGTTTTAAAAAAATACACTCCCCCCCAGTTTGGACACAATTATACTGGCATAAAGGTGCCTTACACAAGTACAGCTTATTCATCTCCCCTTATGGGGAAGCTACATAAGAGCTAGGTATTATTATACTGGTATAAAGACCTATATAGATATATCTGTATATATACTAGGGCGATTGTATCATTTGAACTATACTGCTACAGTAAAATGTTACAGCTTATGTGTGTGTAAACAAGGCATTAAAAATATGAGGCCTGGTCTGTGCTATGAAATTAGGTCGGTATAAATACATCGCTCAGGGGTGTGAAAAATCCACACCCCTGAGTGACACTGTTAAACTGACCTAACCCTTGGTATAGACAGCACTACTCCAATGAGAAAATTCTCCTGTCAATCTAGCTACTGATGGTCATGGAGGGGGAGTACCTATACTGATGGCAGAAGCCCTCCTGTCAATGTAGATAGTGTCTCTACTGACATGCTACAACGCGCAGTTCACTACAGCACTTTAAGTGTAGATAAGCCTTCAGGAATGTCAAATTCTGTCTTCCCTGATTCTGCTGGAGAACCTTTGGGAGGTCTTAAGGATCTTTATTGTGAGCGCTGAAACTAACTGTAGGGGCAATGGTATTTGATCTTGAACAAAAGGCTACCTTTGTTCAAAGTGTTAATTAATCACTTAAATTAAATAAGTCAATAAAATCAAACAAAACAAAAGGTTTTAAGCAGTCTGGCTGAAAATCCCTTTCCCTCTCCATTGCTTAGCTCACGATGCCACAATTTCTGTACTCCAGTTATCCACAAGTCTTCCAGTCCTGATAGGACCTGTGTTTATAATTTAAAAAGCAAGCAGAAAACAAACAAAAAAAAAACAACAACCTGCCCCTCCGCAACTACCAATATTACTATAATATAATAGTATAGTGATATAATAGCATTATTATGAATGTGTCTATCCACATGATGTCTCAGCAATACTAGCTACATTTTATGTTCTCCATTGGACCATATAAACTTCAGAACTCATCTCTGTTGTAGCTAAACAGAATGCACACACAATCACCACCATATCCACTAACAAATGAACTGTACAAACATACAGATGCACAATGTAAATGTACAGTGCTAGATTCTACTCTTGCACACATGCAACCGATTGGCCTCCCTAACTTACAAGGGTCTGACTGAGAGCAGAATTTGGTTCACAGGGTATTGACTGTAAATATTTCCATAGGGCCAACATCTAGAAATTTATATAGGAACATCTGGATCAGCATCTGGAAATGCAGCCCACAAAAGCAGGCACACATAACAGTATATGCTGCACTATGGTGCATCACAATCTGGCTCTATGCACAGTCCCCTCCTCATGCCCTGCTTAAATTACTACTGTCAACATACAGACCTTCAGATCATGCTCCTTGAAGACCCCCTCAACTGCTTTGGTAGTGAAAGGTCTGTAAAGCCAAGAATCCTTTCCATGAGTTTTGAGGGACACCGGGACAGTATGGAGAACTTCTGTGCTTCGCTCTCGCTACTGGCTGCAGATTTTCTGGCATACGCTTACGCACAGACAATCTGAATTTGGATTGAACTGTGTATTTATTTTTTATACTCTGGGATTGCCAAACACAAGCCAACTGTCTGACACAGGTGCATGCAATTTAACACAGTTTAGCGCTGCTCCTCTCCCAACAGGTCAACAGTTGTTTGAACTATTTACTGACTAAATCCCCTAAGCATTTACCATGCACCTGAGTATAAAATTAGGTGACATATATTTTATTTTTCTTAAATGATCGCTGTTGATTTACCTCCCACTTGTGCAGTTTTGCTGTAGCTGCCGGACAGAGGCCCATTCATACCACTTCCATAGTCTCCTTTAAAGTAACGATTTAGAAGTATTTTCCTTAGAGTGTTGCCCTTTAGGAGAAGGATGAAAAATAGCATGAGACGTTACAGGAGCTGCCAATTTCTGCTTTCTGGAAAACAAGCTGTTTGCCACAGTAATATTCTACTAACTCAGTTTTAGATGAAAAGCAAATACATAACTGGGGGTGGTAGCTGAGAGAAGTATAGTTTTATCTAAAAAATCTCATGGCAAATTTTCTAAGCTGCTTTTCAATACATTTATTTTTAAAAACTCAAAACAAATCAAGCGTTTGAAAAAAATATTTTAATCATGGTCTTTAAGGCCTATATTTTTCAGTTGGATCCATATAAATAAATGTTCTTCCTTTCTCTTTGTCCTACCTATCATTGACTGTGCTGCTCCTACCCCTCCATGCTTGAATCATATTACTCAGATTGTCTGACACTGTATATCTCAGCTGTATGAACTCATAGACTAATACCTAGAGCAGTGGTTACCAAGCTTTTTAATAAGGCAACCCGCCATCTATATTTGGTCTGGTTTTGCAGCCCATCATTACATATATGCACCCTCCACCCCAGCACCACAACCCTAATCCCGGTCCGGTGCAGAGGGGAGGCACTGGACTGGGTTGGGGAAAGAGAGTAAGAGAATGAGCCCACCCTACACACACCTCGCAGTGGCGGCTCCTGTCCCATGGAGCTGGGTCTGACTCCCCACTATGGGCATTGCCTGGAACACAGAGACACAGTGCCACTCTGGTCTGGCCACCCCTCCATCATGACAGAGGGGTGATAGGGCCAAATTTGAATGAGTGGCATTGTGATCTGGTGCCTGATTGAGACACATGGTTTGGGAAACATTAAAATAAGTAAAACAATGTATTCATGTCTGAATACTGGCGATGATATAATAGAATTTTCTAAAGCCTTCATGATCCCTCACTAACTTCAAGCACTGAGCAGCTGATCTTCCACATACCAACCATCCATCTTCTCACTGCTTGTATCCTGCTATAAATGATTCTTCACCATTCCTTTCATACTAATGTTCTCAAAGTTATTTCCATCTCTACGCCTAATGCAACCAAGTATACATCTGTTGATTTCCGAAATCAGGGTCTGCTTCTCTCCCATAATATTTCCAACATAGGCATTTGTCTTTTTTCAATCCAGGAGATACACATGATTCTTCATTAGCACCACATGTCAAAAGCTTCAATTTTTTTTCTTGTCAGCAGCATTAACTTTCTAGGATTCACATCCCATTTAAAAAAAACAACAACCAAGTTTTTCATCAGTCAAGTCATCTCACATTTTGATATGCCATGGTTTTTCCACAGTTTCTTCCTCTGAAACAGCTTCCTTGTCTGGATATATATGACCTCAGATAATTTAATTAATCTACTTCCTCCACAGCTTGTCCATTAATTGTGATACATGCTTGCATCATGTTTCTGTAGTCATGTCAATGTACAGACATTTTCTTTTCATTGCATTCAGGAATAGTCCATATTCCTCATTAACTGTTTTTACAAACTCCAACATTTGTAGCATTGCTTTCGTGATTGTAGCAAAGAGCATCAGGTCATCAGGATACCTGAGGTTAGCTAAGAGGTGTCTACCAATGGGGATCCCAGCTCCTTCCACTTTGTCAAAACCTCACAGGCTTGCCTCAAAATAAATCCTGCATATATGTTAAAAAGCTGTGGAGACAAAATAAACCTCTCTCGCACACTGCACAATGGAAAACCACTCACTATCGCAGATTCCTATTCGTGCAACTGCCTGTTGTTTTTGGTAGTTACTTGTGATGAGTTCAGTGAGAATCTTTGGAATCTCCATGTCTGCAATTATCTTCCAAAGATGGCTGTGCTGAATGATATCAACAGCTTTTGAAAAGTAAATGAAACACAAGATCAATGATTGAATGTACTCTCTGCATTCTTAGTGATATAACAGATATTCATGATTTGGTCACATGTGCCTTGGCCTTCTCTGACACCAGCTTGTTTTGGTCATATTTCTGCTTCTATCCTTTGTTTCATATGATCCTGGATTAATGGAAAAGGTGTTTGAACTGGCAATTAAAATGATAAAGAATGAAAGAAGATGGCTTGGAGACAGAGGGAAGTAGGAAAGAACATAAGGAATGGAACAGACTGATTCAAAGGCAGACTAAATGAGACGAGTGAATATACAAGAACAAAATGTATGGAACTTGAGAATTATAAAGAGAGTAATAATACAAAAGCTATGTTCATGGAGGGGGACGATATTAAATTCAGGTGGAAAGATTGCCTTGCCAATCTGTATGCCTCATCACAGCCACTCATAATAAAGGACGACAAAAAGAGTACAGAGCCAGAGTCATCAATCCTGTGTCCAAGGGTAGACAATGTGTCTGCAGAATTGTTAAAAGCAATTGGCTAACACAGTACTGATCTTACATGGAAAATTTATAATGATGTATGAATGACTAGAAATGTATGGAAGGGCTTGAAGAAGGGAATTTTTTTACCCTGACCAAAGAAGTGAGACATGACATAGAGTGTAGTAACTATTTCACCTATTATCCTGATATCGTATGTTAGCAAAGGTCGGGTCTACGTAATCCAGGATTGCATAAAACAGGAGTTGGCAACCTATGGCATGCGTGTCAAAGGCGGCACGCAAGCCGATTTACTATGGCACTCTGCTACCGGCCTGGGGTCCCCACCGCCGGCCAAACTCAGTCCGCTGCCAGCCTGGATGGACAAAACCCTGGGCTGGCAGTGGGCTGAGTGGGGCCGGTGGATGGGACCCCAGCTGACAAGGGCTGGTGGATGGAAAGCCAAGATCGGCTGATGACTGAGCTGCTCAGCCCGCTGCCAGTCTGAGGTTCCATCCACCGGCCCCTGTAAATGTAAACTGTATTATTTGCACGCAAAACCTTAAATTACAGCGAATAAATGAACACTTGGCATACCACTTCTGAAAGGCTGCCAAACCCAGGCATAAAACAATGGATAGAGGAAGAACTACCTCCAGAAGAAGCTGGGAAGCACTGCCCTATAGCATATTCCTCCCCAGAGTCCCATGTTGTGTGTGTGATTAATATAAAACCTTTTTCATCATTTGTATTAACCAATTAGAGGAAGCTGCATCGTATCTGAAGTATCAAAAAAGAGAGGTATAACAGAGTACTAGATACTTAGTCTGTCAGAAAAGTATTACTGTACCTCCTTGTCCCTCCACTTCTAAATATAAAGCAATAATCAAGCATTGTACTCTATTCCTTTCCTCCCATTTTGTATCACAAAATGTTCTGCAAAACGTGACATGAGGAATTAAAAATGGGGATACAGGCATTGTCTTTGTCACTGCATTTCAGCAGGCATTTTCGTCTTGCCTTCATCTTCCCAAAAAACACTTTCAGACAAAACTAAGCTCTTAATGAGACAGTAGTTATCATGACAGGTGCTGATGTCATCCATGTTAGGTTTAGTTAACCAAGGAAGCAAGGCAGTGTCTCCAAGAATTGCCATACAAAGAGAGTCTATTCTCACTGCACACTATTAAATTTTACAAATTCTTCTCCATGCCTTCTGGTGCAAACAAGTTTTTGAAAACCAGTGAAACAGGAAATGGCCTCCAGGACCTGCACAACAATAGGACAGTAGACTTTCCAGTTGATAATACTCCTGTGATTGCTTTGGTAGGCAGAAAGGGGGCAAGTGAATCTCACCAATACCTCCAGAATGGCTGGGAAGCCCCACTAAATGTTTCTGTTATTTCAGCAATATTTCTAACAGTAATCACAGGACTCTGCAGAACTTCATTGCTATACACATCTCAGACACAATGGACTTGTTAGAACCAAGCAAGCACCAGGACGCAATATTCTATAGATGTAGCCAGCCTACACAAAATAATAGCTATTTCCTAGTCCATAGAGTCTAAATTTCTCATTTTATAAGCAAAGCTTTACACAGTAGTAGTAAAAAAGTATTCTCCTTCATTCCAGTTATCTCACAGACATTCACAGGTTCCCATCTCCACAGACTGGGACTTGTTCCAGAATGGGCAATACATTTGAGAATGTTTAAGGACCATACAGTGGAAAAGGACAGTGTTTATCAGGCCACTTGACTAACTACTTGTCTTGGGACAATATCCTAGACAGCAACCCAGACAATGGACTTATGATGAATAAAGTGCCATGGTAAGCCATGCCAAAAGTCACAGTGCAGTCATGGGAAAGAACTGATATATACTTTTAAAGAACAAAAGTCAAAAGTCATGTGTTTCATTATTCAATCAAAACATTCTCATTCTAAAACAAGAACTGTTTAAGCCCATTTGACTAATAATTCAGAAAGATTTACAATTGCAGTTCTATTGCTCAGGAGATAGCAACTGCTGCCTCTTCTTCATCCTCTCTTACCTGTCTTGTCCTCTACAAAGACAGCAGTAGAGCAATGCTATGGAGACACTTCTGAAAGCAGCTCTGCAGCTGTCACATTCTGGGGTGCAATCCAGACCTGTAACCTTGGGTGCCTCACAATCCTTGGCTGTTATAGCTCCCAACCTGGGCCACTCACATGCAGGTGACACCTAGTCTGTCTATGTATAGTTACAGCCCTGGTGCAGCAGCTCTGACGCCCCCCCAGTCAGACTCTGGCTTCCACCAGCCTTAGTTACTACTTGAAGTGTCACCCCAACACACCCCTAGTCCCAAATTTTCCCAAAATGTGTCCCCAGTTCTCTCGTGGAGGGTTCAGATACTAAGATCTATTGCCACTGTAAGGAGTCAATATTCAACTATTTGCTACTTTAAACTGAACTGTTTGGTAACTCCAGTTAAACAGCACTGAACTGGTTTATAATTAAGAGTAATACAATTTATTAACAAAAGAAGAGGATTTTAAGTGCATCCAAGTATAAGAGATAAAGCAAATACAAGTGAAAAGGTACAACTAGAAGTTTAAAAATTAATCTGGCAAGTTTCAGTTCAAATTTTTGATAAAGATGGCCTTTCTTACCCACAGTCTTCCAGCAAGATGGGGCCTGACCTTTGTTGGGTCAGGATTTCTCCCAAAGGTGCTGGTGCCTTTGTCATCTTAGCTGAAAGAGAGAGAACTTCTCCACCTCTTTCTTTTATACTCTAGTGAACCTTTGACATGGATTGTTCTGAGGGTTACCCTTCAAAGTAACAAAGTAATAGAGGAGGCGACAGAGTCTGGTGATGAAGGAGGCTCCATGCTCTTTCTTCTCCCACTTGTGTTTGTTGAAATCCAAATTGTCCTGTTTCCTGCCATCTCCTGCCCATGCTGTCTCAAGCACCCTTTTTACTACTTATACAGAAATTGAGACAAACACATTCCTTTGTTTACAACAGAGCTGTTTAACATCACCCCCGACATACCCGGTTCACACACACTTTAGTTAGAATTCCAGCATATATTCATAACTCTTAATACCCATTGCATACATACATCTTGCAAGAATATTAATGATCAGTGAGTTAATAGTCTTCAGATGAGACCACACAAAGCATATCTTGTACCAAGATTATTACAATAGCGTGTACACAGGGGTACTTAGTGTTGCAGTAACTCCAAGACTTCCATCCCCCCAAAATCACAGAAATCACAGAATCCTTGACACCACTTCTTATGACAAACTACTAGCTTTAATTATTAGAGTCCCTGCTTTCTGGCACTCTCTCACTCTCTCTCTCTCTCAGACTCCCACAGAGCTCAGGCTTTGAGTTGGCAGCTCTCACAGTTCTCAAAATGTCAAAAGTCAAGGACATTTTTGTTTGAAAAGAAAGATGACCATGGAATCCCTCGCTTCCATGGCAGCTGTGACAAAAATGCAGCCTCGAGTTTGTCCCATATGATTGCAATCTTGAGATCTTCAGCCTCCACATGAGTTTCACCTACCTCATTTCTGACCTTTAACAGTCACGTGACTCTCCCATGCCATCCATTCTGTTATGAAATAAGCTGCCAGTGCAAAGAGCAAGCACTGTTTCTCTGCAGTGTAGCAATATTGATTGGGCCCGGGGAACTCTGAGATGTGCAAAATTCCAAGAATGCCCCTAAGCTCCCACAGCTTCACTCCATAGGGCACCATTTTAGAAACTGCTGAAAAGCCCCCCCTTCCAGCAAAAGTGCTGCACACTATGGAATAGGTAACTGGACAATCCCAGGATGCACTGGGACAGCCCTGATTGTATAGTGGTTTTTTGTAGGCAGACTAAAATGGGCCAGTCAAAAACAGGGATGTCATGTGGATGCAGAAAGTTAAGGAAGCTAACAAGACAACCAACCATTTTATGAAATCCATGTCCCTGTAACAGTTTCCTTGCTCAGTACCAAAGCCGACTGAAAACACATAATCACCAATGCAATTTGAATTCGCAGTCTGCAACAAACATTACCACAACTCCTAATATAGGCACAGGGTCCAAAAACAGCAGATAGTGCAGCGATATCTTCACATTATTGTATTTCTTCACACTTTGGACCCAAATCCTGCCTAACCGACTCTCCCTCTTGCTGGTTACAATGGAATTTCTGTAGCTTTTATTAATACGTGGAAATGGTATATAAACAGAACTCAGCTGACTCCTCACTACTTATGTAATGAATAGCTGAAATAGGCTGATCATGGCTTTGAAGAAACGCAATAAAACATAACAGTCGTATTGTTATCCGTGAATGCCCCTGCATTGTCTCTAAGAAAAGCTACTGAAGGGAAAAGGCATGAGGACACAAGACAGCAATAACAATTTACAAAATATTTATTTACTGGAGTTCTAAATAGCCACTGACTGATGGAAAAAATATTTCCAAAAGGGAAAAATGGATTCAATAGAAGCAAGTAGGTACACATTTTATTTTTCTCAGTCCATATTTCATTATGCTTCTCATTACTGTTGTAAAAGGGAATAGTTAACCCTGTAAGCCTAATTTTTTAATTGCTTTCCTCCTAAAGTCTGGCTAAAACAAGATGGTTCAGTGAACTTATACATATTCTGCCATTCCTTCACTTTAGTAATTGTAGGCAGGAAAAGTGACATAGCCTATTATTAAGGTTGCCCAACACCTCCCATTGTAAGAAACAGTTTTCAAATCGCTGATAGCTTTCCCCAACCATTCAATTTTCCATACTGGGTGTCTGCTGCAGGTGGAATGTTCTTTAGAAAACTTCAGCCAAAACACTCTAGTTGTGTCTGAGAACACAGTTAGTTGTTTTATCCATGTTAAAAGTTCTGGTGGCCTTTTCTTTGAGAAGCTCTAGAATAGGGATTTGAAATGGGAGCGGGGGAGGGCAGCAGAGAGAGTGCTTTGTGTCAAGGAAGTACCTTTTGCCTTCCCCATGAAAATCTGCCTACATTTGGTCAAGTTATAAACCTGGTGGGTGTGAGGGACAGAAGTCACAGCTCGCACATGCTCAGCAGAGACTTCTTAGATTTTAGTAGTTAAATTCCCTAACAGCCCAAGGCTGAGCAGGACTTTCACTGCAATGGCAGAACTGGGCTTTTGCAGGCTGTGCTGAGTCTGGGACTGGGCACCTGAACTGGGAGCAGAAAAACTGTCTCTCTTGTGCTCTCAATGAAACTGCTCCTCCCTGCTGGGTCAGGGCTGTGCTGAGGAAGAAAATACCTGGTTTGAATGCAGAGTGGACAAGAGCCTGACTGGGAAGGGTGGAGGGGCAGAGGGAGTACATTAGAACAGGAGCCCGGGAGGCATGATTCGGGCTGGAGGCTGACAGAGGGGAGAGGGAAACTGGGACTAGCTGTTCTGCAGCGGGATTGGGACTGGCTGTAGACTAGGACTTTCTGGGCTGGAAACCGGAGAGGACAATGGTGTGGGGGACTGGGTGTCACTGAGTCACACACAGACCGAGACTGTATGAGGAGCTGGGGGGGAGACTGGTACTGGAAGCCAATGCTGTGTGGGGAGGGGAGACAAATCTGATGAGAAGCTGAGGTAACAGAAAAAAAACAAACAGACTGGACGGGCAAACGAATTGGGACAGGGTGCCAGGAGAGGGGATGGGACACGGATTGGATGAGGAGCCCTGGAAGTAAGACTGGGAGTCAGTGGGGATGGGAAATGTTGAGCTGGGGGTGGGGGGAACAAATCAAACAAGGAGCTGGAAGGGGGAACTGGGACTGACAAGACTGGGCTTGGAATGAGACGCTTGAGGAGTGGAAACCAGGACTGGCTATTGAAGAAAATGGGACTGAGACAAGGAGTCAAGGATGGGGAGGAAGTTGGAAGGGATGGGGCAGGGCTGGGTGATGTTGGAAGGGAAAGGGCAGAAAGGGTCAAGACTGTGGGCAATGGGCAGAAAAGACTATAGCACACTCCCCAAGATTCCTGAGTCCTATCATTCCTCTGCTGACAGGAAATATCTATGAACCCCCGGTAAACTGTTCCATCCCCTTCTCATGTCCATCCATATATAGGATGGCAATCTACAACTACTCATTCAGTGCACAGGATGGTCCTGCTCGGGGGATGAATAAGAGCTGAATAGTGAAGGAGGCTGTTGTCTGTTGGACCCTTGCTACACTTATTCCAGGAACTGAAAGTTGTGCAGTGAATGAAGCAGAGAATTGCTGGAAGAGAAAGAATGGTCTCATGGCTAAGGTAGTTAAATAAGGTCATGAACATCTGGATTCTATACCTGCCTCTGCCACAGGGCTCCCCTGTGATGCTGGACAAGTCACCTAAACCACACTTTTCACATGTGATCAGAAAATGCGGAATGTGCAGTTAGTGGATTCCTGACTTCAGATGCTGAGTCTTATCGCAGAAGAGCTGAGCGTCCTGTTCTTCTAACATATGAAGTGCTGCATATCACTAAGCACACTGAAAAATCAGGTCCTAAATGTCTCAAATTGGGCATCCAAATTGGGATACTTCTGACCTTAATCGCTGTGCCTCAGTTCTCCATCTGTAAAATGAGGAGAATACCTCATTGGGGTGTTGAGAAAATAAATTAATTAATATTTATAAAGCACTCAGATACCATAGTGACAAACACCATAGAAATGCCCATGAGGAAATTAACAATTCTGTCTTCAGAGCAGGGTTTGAATAATTTACAGTAAATAAGACCTGGGTCCACACACTGAACAATGAGGAGAAAGCAAAGTATTGAACAACTGCTCATTACGTGAGCACCAACCATCCTGTGCATTGAATGAGGCAGGGGTCCTGTGGAAAAAAATACTTCATCATGTAAGGACTGTAACAATGTTTTCACACAAGGGGCCAAATTAAGTTTGCACAGGCAGCCTTAAATCTGGCATCTCCTAACTTTTGAGTGATTGATTTTGCAGCCTAAATGCTTTTAATCATAGTTTTTGTGTATGTAATAACAATACTTATACATAAATCTTTCTCATTTCCCAACTTTCTCAAAGTTTTATAATTTTTCATTAAGATTCAACACTTCCGTGATGTAGCTAATCATAATTACCTTCCCATTTCAGTTATGGGTAAACTGACGCAAAGGTGTCCAATAACATACAAGTATATGGCACAGTCATGAATAGAATCTTTAAGTTCTAACCCTGGTTCCCTGATCTCCATCCATAAAAACCAGTGGAAAAATTCTATCCTCACTGTGTGATTCCAGAAAAACACAGATTCTGTTTCATAAACAAGACGTTTCCACCAGTAATAGACTGGGCGACACTGATACGTTTCCACTGATAATTAATTATTGTATGATACCTGAAAGCTAACATTTGTGCACTCAGACATTCATTCTCTATGGGGAGTGAGTGCTTTTAAAAATCAGATCATGTACACCTCAGGTCCAGTCCTGCCTCCATTAAAGCAAGGGAGTTTTGGCAATGGCTTCAGTAGAAGGAGCAGGCCTGTACTTTGTTTTGGCAAAAGTTCTTAGATAATCATAAAAAGAACATCCAAAATATGCACTAGAATTTATTACAGTTTTCTCCTAGCATAGAAGAACTGGTGACCCACACCTCTCAACTCTCTCATATTAAGCAGGGTTGTTCCATATTCTAAACATACTATTGTTTCAGTTCTATACAAATCTGGTATTAAATCCCACTTGTCTTAATCCAACTTGCCTACATGAGAAATGTTAAATGATTAAAGCTGACGTTACATCTATCATAGGGATGAGTGAATCAGTTCAGATAAAATAAGAATCCAGAAACATGCCCTACCCCTTCTCTCGAAACTCAACCTGAATTGAATTCAAACCAAATTGCAGTGGTTTAAAAAAGTAATAGTTAACATTTAGATTTTATTATTGATGTATTTGTTCTTTGATTTTATTTGCCTCTGCAATTCTGGATACCAGTTAAGAAGGGAAACAGAAGTGCCGAAATATTGTAAAAACAAATGCTGCTGCCCGGGTACTTCTAGTCTAGCTAGACTAGGGAGCATTAGATGTGTTGCCAGAAACCTGGTTCTTGCCTGGTATTAAGCCCAATTTTGCAGACCCAAGCAGTTCAGGAAAGTGCCTGAACTCTTGGGGTACTTTTACAAACTAAACTGGGTGACACAAAAATAGTAATATTAAAAATAAACTAAATTATAAAAAGACTAATATGTCCAATATAAATATAGCAGCATAGAATATAAATTAGGGATAGATGCACCTCAGCACTGGGGCATTCAGATTTATTTGTGCCCAGTGCTGCAAATGGATCATTCAAAATAACAGATGGACTAACAGTAAAAATCTAGACTCTACAAAGTCAAACGTTATTGTTAATCATAGTTGCACATCCATTTGCTTGCATGATTACATTTATTTCTCTGTGAAATCATAACCCTTGTATATATAAAAAAAAGGTCAATTTTTACACCTACACAATTTTTAAATATTTGCCATTTAGACACTAAAATACCAGGATGCACTGTAATAAGTTCATATTTGATGTTCTCCCAAGTTTTTAAGTCACTGACAGAAAGCCATCTGAGATCTGATCAAGATTTATTCACAGACACATTTATGTCTGTAGCATCAATAATGTACTGTAGAAACAGACTGGATCTGAAATGCATAATTTCTGAAGGCTAAAATCATCTAACTCATACTGCTGGGGGTAAATTTTCAAAGTGATGCACAGGGAGTTTTCCACACAAATCCTATTATTTGTTAACAGGATTTGTGTGAGAAACTCTCCATGCCCTGCTAGGAAAATTTATGCCTAAGTGCCCTGGCAATGTGAATGTTTATCAAAACACACACTTAATTTCCAGCTACATACTTATGAGCATTACTGTGCTTTGACATTTAAAGATAAAATTAGATAGGTAGCTTGGAAAAAACAACAACAGGAGCAGCTAAAAAGTGTTTTCATCACATTATTCTGTCTCAGTATATTGCTATTATGTTGAACTTCAATGCTAAAGTACAATAGATATTGGATCTACTAGATAATGGATGCTTAGCAGTGAGAGCTTCACAAGGCAGACAGTACTTATTGTCTACCCTACTTTGAATCAGATACATTATGATCTCCACCTGCTGATACTAATTGATTCAGAGGGCATCTTTCTGTGTCAATTTCACCCACCCACTAGCTCCACTGAGTTATATAACACCTCAGTTCCAATTTGCAGGTGCTGATACAAACTTTCATCAGGACTGGTTTTCATGGGTTCTAATTCCTCAAATTTCATTCATTCTGAGAAAACTGCAAGTTTTGGTAAACCAGGCTTGCTCTTTCAAAGCACAGGTTCATTAACCCCCGCAAACGTTTCGGTGAACCTGGCACAAGCACTGGCTTTGTTCAGTAACTAAATACTAAATTTTTTCCTAGTTCGGATTTTCATTGTATAAGATTCATGCAGTTCTAATGGTTAATAGTTTCCCAAATATTTACAGAGGTACCTGGTTAATGGCTGTTATTTCAGCTAGAGCAGCTCTATGCCATTTACAGTGAGATACTAACTGGAGGACTAACCATCAAAAGTTCACTACACTGCAAAAGAATCTATTGGACAGATGTTTGTTCTGAAGTCAGCACTGAGACCTTAAAGACATCTGTTTTTCTGTTAGTTAGCCTCCTTCCTACACATCCCAGACCATTTAAAAATATGTACGTATGCAGTAGTCATGAAGATCCTGTCCACACTATAGCTTTTAATTTTTTTTTTAAACTGGTTAGAGATCTTGGCTAAATTTTTTTTTTTTCAAGGACCAGATTTTCAAATGTTTTTAAGTATCCAAAGATGCAGACAGATGCTTACTGGGATTTTCAGAAATGTCTATATCCCTAAAACCCACTGAAATCAAGCCACTTCCAAAAAGCCTTTTAGAGGCCTATCTGCATCCTTAGGCATGTAAACGCTTTTAAAAGTCTAGTCCTAAGTGACTTAGGAGCAAAAGTCCCCATCTGAGTGTGTGAAGGACATGCACATAGAGCAATGCCAACAGAATGTACAGAAATGCACTCTGGGATGTTCTCAGATTACTAAAAGGGAGGACAACTGGCCAGAACCAGTTACATAAACATATTTAGAAGCTCCTGTCCATCCATGCTATAAAAATAACTGTGCTGAAATGGTTAACGGAAACAAACTCAAGGCAGTCTAGGCTTCTGGCTGGGATGGAACACTATAAATTGCCAGGGGTTACTAACTGAATTCCAACCACATGGTATGTGTGCACATACCACGCTCGGAGCCAACCATGGTGGGTTAAAAATTATAGTGTGAACAGAGCCTAAGAGCAATGCAGTACGCTATAGGTAATGAATGTTACGCTGCAGTATGCTGCAGATACGGACACACAATCTCACTGCCACTCCACTCAGTCTGCGCTGTGCAGGCAGCACAAAGGAACCAGAGACTCATTAACTTACTACCAGGGGATAGGCAATTCCCCCCTGGAGTACAGCCAGCACCTATGCTGACCTCATTGCAGCCCTGAGCACAGGAAGCATATCTGGGTCAGAGAGGGGTGGGGAAGTAGGAGTGGACAGACTGCAATGCGCTAACTGCTCTAACCTGCAGTTGGGGCTGGAGGCAGGCTGAGAATCAGGGAGCTGTACCGAGCTTCCAGCTGGATACACCTCACTGTACCCAGCATAAGCTGGATACAGCACTAAATCTGGCCTATGGTCTTTAATAACGGTCAGAGGTGTCAACTCTGAGTTAAAAGACATTTAGAATTGGCATCCTTGATGAAGCAATGGTAGTTTGAACTTTCCTCCTATATTGTGCTTGGGTATGCATTATTGCCAACTCTCAAATCTACTGCAAGTCTTGCAACATTTGGTGTTTTGCTTAAAACCCCAGCTTCTGGAGTTACGTGATTACATGAAAATCTCAGCTCTTAGGCCTCTATTCCTTATGATACGGGAAATACAAACTGCCATGGCTGCCCTCCAGGAGTGTGGGGCTGGTTGTTTTTCTAGGACCAGATGCTGTGAGATGCTGAGGTACCTCCACTTCCACTAAAAATCAATGGTAGTAGAGCACTAGTAGGAGGCAATCTGAATGACTTAGGGTGTGACCTGACTTTTACATTTGATTCACAAAGCTGCAATGACTTGTCATTGGTGCCTTCATTTCCTAGCACAGCTAAGGGCGCACGATAACAGTGCTTCACATTCAAATATGTAACATTTAGATTAAAGGCACTGTTACTAGCAAAAGTTCTTCATTGTGAGATCTTTGTGAAGCAGTTTTCATTCTCTGTTTCTAAGTTAGATCCCGATATTAGCTTCCTACTCTTGGATTCTAGCATTTCATCATTTTAAACAAATAAACCTAATAAAGTCTTTTGAAGTGTGTCATGGAAATAATTCTGACTCTCTGTGGCATAAATCCACAGCAGAGGTTTCATAAACCTTTTTATTAACTGGAGCTGCAGAATGAAACAGACATTTAACAAACATTTTGTTTTTAATATTATTCAGAGTTATACTGGCTGTCACATGAAGACTCAATAGTGGTATTTCAGGAACAACAGCCATTTCTAAATGCCAGCTTTCATAGGCCGAGGAAAATCAGCTACTAAAGTTTTCTAGCTTGAACTAAAGAAATCAATGTCATTACCCCAAGAATTTGTTTTAAAATTTGGTTGAAATTAAACCAGCAGTTTTAAGTTAGAAGTGTGGGGGGAGAAGAGACACACATTTTCATCTGGCTGTATTAGCTTTTTGCATTCCCACAGCTAAAAGAGAGATTCATGTTTATATAAAATTTAATATGCAAGCTGTTAGCCCATAATACTAAGCTCTCTCTTTAGCATTTAATATTTGTTAAAACTGCTGAGTTATTTATGACAGAAATCAGATTGCTGCACATGTATGGTAGCTGATCAACCAGAATACATTTTAATACACGTTTGTTATGGAGCTGTTACTGTTCAATCCACATATTTTTGCTGATTCCAAAAAGACTTTGTACATTATGACTGCTTCAGCATATAGCCAAGAAACACCATTATAGCCTTCTATGGAGTCATTTTATACCGTACACATCAACCCAAGTGTTGGGAAAATCCAGATCTGGAGACCCTATAATGTGACATTGCTTACAATGTTGCAAGGGTACTGACATCACCACTTATGACATCTCTGTGATAAATGCCACAACAGCGACTGAAACCCCAAGAGGAACCTTCCAGTTCAGCTAACTGTTGAGATACATATTGCTTACAATTCATTCAGTCAGTGCTTTGGGAGAATACTAATCAACATCCAAGTAAAGTCCGTTAGGCTCGATAACCTATATACCTATTCTTATTACAATACACTAACAAAACCTGATAGTGTTAATATCGGCTCTCATCAATACATAGTAAGAACACCGCTGTGGAAGACCTGGTCAGAGCTTTCAGGAAGACGGAGAATACCATCAAAAAAATTCTAATTCTATGCTCTAAATCAGTGACCTGCAATAGGTGTGGAGTACTAGTCACCCCATCTTAAAAATGATATTGCAGAATCTGAGGGGGTTCTGAGAGGTAATGAGAATGATTAATGGTATGGAACATTTCTCACACAAAGCGAAATGGAAAAAAGACTGGGTTATTTACCTTTGAAAGGAGACCAGTGAGAGGGGACATGGTTGAAGTATATAAAATGATGTAGAGAAGCTAGATTAGAACTTCCGTTCTCTCTCTGACAATACAACAAGAAGGGGTCACATTCAATGAAATGGAAAGAAAGGAAATTCAAAAGAGAAAAAAAGAGAAATACTCTTCCACACAGGACAGAATTAAACTGAGTAAGTCATTGCCACAGGAAGTTGCCGAGGCCAAGAATTTAGCAAGATTCAAAGAGGGATTGGACAATATCCAGAGTTATATTAGTTAATATATTAACAAAAAGGAGGTTTTCACTCCCTTCCAATACACTTGTTTCAGGGTTTAAACCAATCTCTTACTCACAGGGATAAGCATAAGACCATAATGGAGAAGAGATAACCTTACTTCTGCCTACTGTGTGGTTTCCTGTATCTTCCACTGAACCAGCAGGTTCTGGCCACTGCCTTACACAGGATACTGGATGTTGGGTGTGATCCTGCCTGGCAAATCCTATGATATTTCATGAGAACAAAAGTTATATCATGTATATCTTGTGGTATTAGATCCAAAGGACCTATGTCCAGTACAGTACAATGGAGTAACAATCAAAGATTTTTTTAAGTTACTGTGCCAAGGTGTTCAGAACAGAGCATCATGGTAATGTACCATATCTGCTGCAACACATAGGCACAACAATATCAGAAGAATAACTGCTACACACAAGCAAAACAGATTATTTTAATGAGCTAACACAACAGAACCCCATAGTGTCGATCTTTGTCTTCACTGTTACTTAGTAAGGTACTGATGAGTAAATAAGGGACAGCGGTACTCAATCGTTCAGCTTTGGAGCCACATGCAACTTTTCACAACCCAGCATCTGTGGGTTTGAGTGAGACATCTTATGACGTCCCCGCAATAATACATAGCAATTGGAAACAAAAAGTACCCAGATACCTACAATCAACTTTTCACACAGGTAAGACTCCAAGCTTGTCAGACATTACATTTCCCTGGTTTCTTCCACCTACTACAGCTGATTTCTCTCTGCTGGTACAAGTAAGTCCAAAATACATAGTCCCCTCAGTCACTGAAACACTGATTGAAAAATATGTCTTTGAATGGAAGAAACAGACACAGCATCAGACTTCTCAATATTGGTGACAGATTATGAATGCTGGGCCTCTTATTCAGTCCTAAATAACACTGTCCAGACTGTCACCTTTATTTAGTTCTTTTGATTAATACAACTGTGTAATGACTTTGTTATGCACATTTGTTTCCTATGCATGTTAAACTCTTTTCTGTCTCTCCATGAGTCCATTTGATGATGAAGTGGCTTTTTGACTGCTAAAAGGTTGAACGTCACTTATCCAGATGCTTATGCCTACATACTTAATGTCCTTCTCCCGCCATAAGGTCCTATACATGAAAGTATTAACATTCTTGCTGTTATATCGAAAGCTGCCAAGTTCTAGCCAGACAACAGAGATTTATAAGGAAGTGCAGGAGGAATGTTATACAAGACTGGACGGGGATTTGGATTGTATTTCTCCTGCTTTTTCTTCTTCCAAATTTTTTCCCTTGCCCCTTCTGAACCTAGCCATCTTCTGCTGTTCCTCACCTCCCTCTAGTTGTATTTACATAGGCAGACCACACACCTGCAACCTGATGACCAACTACACTCTCTTATAAATCCAGTCACCCTCACTCCCTATCCTGTCTGACACAGCTGGGGGGAGCTGAGCTCCAGTTAGAGGAATGTTTGTATTTTAAACTGAGCATGGAACAACAATGATTGGGAGAGAAATACAAAACATGCATATAGGTAATACTCTAGGATCTCATACTGAAGGAGCTGAGCATCTTCAACTTCCAGTGAAGTCAAAGAGAACTAGAGACACTCCACACCTCATAGGATCTGGCCCCGAATGGGGTGCTGTTGTTTTAAAGTTCACTTCAGAATGGCTAGGAGGTTCTTTAATGGCACACCAGCAGCTTTACGTTTGAATTTCCTTGCTGCAAAACTCCTAACAATATTTGCAGCACAGTTTTGTGTTTAATTTGAACAGGTCTGGGCAACAGATGTATTTACAATGGCAGAGGCTTTGCATGTTACATCTGCTAGCAAAATTCAAGGCTCAAGCTGCTAATTAAATATGAAATTGCACGCGTTAATTTAGAACCAGTTCCTTGTTAAAATTGCCTGATGTTTAAGGCACAATAAATTGAGTCCGTATCCGGGAATGTGTGTGCCTTGACCTGTGTGGGAAGGCAGACTAGAGTACCACGTATAGGCTAGAGACAGTTACCATGGATACCTCACTAGTTGAGGTGTATAAGCTAAATATTATAAACAACTTTGTGGCATTAGAATACTAGCCTCCTCAAAAATGTTGCAAAACGAACAATGAATCTGGAGAGAACTCCTGTGATTTGTTTTCTGACACGTGAATAAGAATTTCATACTGTAGGCAAAATACAAAAGCAGATTGATGAGAAATGTGTCAGTTCCTGCAGGCCTTATTTTAGGCATATTCCTGAGAGGTGCAAGTACTCTTAGCTCCTACTGCAGACCAGGGAGTTGCAGGTGTGCAGCTTCTCTCAAGACACAGCCCTTGCATCCTACTTAGTTGATAGTTTTGCCTAAGTGAGAACTAAAGGATTTTGGCCCATCCAGCATAAGCAGCAAAAGATGCAGCCAAAGTTTAAATACTGCTTCCATCAAGGAGTAAGAAAAACAAAATAAAAAAACCTTTCCTTCGGGACAGGTTTTCCCCTGTGCTTGCACCTTTCTCTGAAGCAATTGGTGCTGGCCACTATCAGAGATAAGATACTGGACTCACTGAAAATTCCTGCTGAGAGGGTCTGCAAGATGATTCTGGACCCCTGGCAAGAGGTTGGCTATTGGAGTAATGCTCTCTTCGATGAAGAACTGCCATAACCCGATTTCCTCTTGGCAGAGCATCCTGAAGTATGCTCTCCCTTGCTCTTTCACATCATAGTATTGCTGGTAAGAATGTGAACCACTGAGCCCCTGATATGGTCTAGAAAAGCGTGATATATATTGTAGGTAGTCTGAAGTTCCAGCACCTTGATATTCAGTGAGGACTTCTGCTCGGACTACAGACCTTGGACTTTCAGAGACCTCAGGTGTGGTCTCCAAGCCATCAGGGCAGCATCAGTGACAACAGACCTGGTTGCTAGGGCATTCACTTTGTCCGGTCCTTGCCAAACAACTTCTTCTCAGGGTGTATCCACCACTGTAAGGAGTCCAGGACCAGGTGAGGAATCTGTCCAAGGAATAAAGAGTCTGACAGTAAACCATTCTGAGCCATATTTGGTGGGGAGAAGGCGCAGCCTTGCAAATTGGACCACCTGCGTGCTAGTGGACATATGGTCCAACAGTCTCAGGCACATCAGAAAGGTCTCAGAAGGCTGAGACTGCAGACTGTGGCAAGGGTGGCAAATAGCCTGAAAATGGCTGGTCGGCAGAAACACCCTCAAATTCGTAGAATCTGATAGCACCTCAGTGTACTCAGTTTTCTGAGTGTGAGCCAAAGTTGACTCCCCGGTTTTTAGAATTAGACCCAAACGGTTAAGCAAATGCAGCGTAGTGTCAATGTGAGCAAGAACTTCCTCTCTGGACCTGCCTCTCAGTAAACAGTCATCCGGATATGGAAAGTTGTGGATTTTCTTTCTTCCTCAGATACCCCATCAAAATGATGTGCATTTGGGGAAAAAAAACCCAGGCAGCAGAAGAGATGCCAAATGGAAGCACTATGGACTGAAAATGACGCTCCACCATAATGAATCGAAGGAATTTTCTGTGGCCCAAGAAAATCACCACATGAAAGCAGGCATCCTGAGGGTCCAGAGCAACAAACCTGTTGTTCTGAAACAACGAGGGAAGGGTAGTCAATAGAATGATCATTCAGAACTTCATGTACCTGATATATCTGTTGAGGCTGTGAAGGTTGAGAATGGGTCCTTCATCAATGGATGACCCAGGATTGGAACTGGAGCCAATGACACAGGGTCTCTGACCTCCTTGCATGGTACCAGGGAGCAGTTGATGGGCCCTGCTCCATCCCGCGTACTAGCATTCACCCCGAGACAACCTGTGCTCCTTCTGAAGGAAGGAGACGAGTCCCCACAGGACCTGGAGCAGCCGTCGTCCGTCAAATGCAACCTTTTCCTCGGTGTACTCAACAGGGAGACTCCTCTGTCTCTTCAGAGAAGCGCTAGCTCCAAAATGCAAAGTGGCAGCACTCTCAGAACCACTCAAAACTCCGAGACAACCTCCAATCTGACAAGGGCCTTGGTCCCGAAGCAGGCCGCATAGCCTGTTTGAGCAGGTGCTACTTCTCAGATAAAGATCCCCCACCACTTGAGTCCATTCGGTGAACAATCTGCAATTGAACACCACTCTTTGACAGGCTTCGCCTAGGCACAGCAAGCACCGCCTGTGGGGACCGTTGTTGCAGATTGCTCTCCTACGTGATGGACAGTATTAAAACCCTGGTGAGGCCATCACCAGGGAAACATTTAAACTATAGTTAATGAACAATACTACATCTATCTAACACTATGCTAAAGGTACTAACTATATACATCTAAAAAAAAACCTCACTAAAAATAGAGAGATTGTGAGCTGAAAACCACACATAGCTCTGACTCCAGCCATGAGCAGTAAGAAGGAACTTGTGGTGGTGGGGAGTTAGGGCAGCACTGCCTCACATAGCCAGGGGAGGGGCTACACCCACAGGGCACGAGCACCACCCCTTTACAGGTCATGCTAGTCAAAATTCTCTGGCTCTCAGCATGCTGTGCACATGCACCTAAGTGCAACACAAAGCTGCATCTACTTGAAGAAGAAATACTTTATTCACCCAAAAATGCATTTTCAGATTAACAAACTATTCGCCTATTGTGACCTGAATTCACTAATAGTTTCAGCTGGAAAAGAACCCCCAACTGTTTTTCAAAAAGTTGTAATTTTTAACATTTTTTAAATTAAAAATTTTAACCTTTTGTTTCTAAACAATGTTTTATTTGAAATCTTGTTAGTTTGTTTTTAAAAAAAGATGTGATTGTATAAAATATGTGATAATAAAACAAAATGAAAAAAACCAAACAAATTTCATTTCAGCTTGATTGTTTGACCCCAATTTTTTTTTTGTTTCAGCCAGAGAAAACAAAACATTTCCGAGTTGAGTTGAACTGAAATGAATTTCCCCTCTCCCCCAGATTTTGGCCACTGAATCAAAAAACAAAAAACAAACAAAATACAGTTATTCACTCAGTTCTAATCTTCTCTTTGAAATATCATTCCAGCTAGCAGGTGGGTGCTCTGAAAAACTACGTCTTACCTCAGTTAATGGGATACATAAAGGAACCAGGAATTGATCCAGGTTCAAATATGCAATAATTTTTCATCCAGAGAAGTCATTTGTCTCCTCTTTTGCCAACCATTAATATTAACAGGAAATAACTTGGAAAAAAAGAAAACACCTATTGTACTTGGTATTCAATTACATATATACAGCCAGATTCAGCCCTGGTTTAAGGTGGTGTAAGGCATCAGGAAACAGATAGTCAACCCAAAGCGGACTGTGATGGTACAAGGTGCCCACAGCTCCTGGTTTGCTGGGCAGCCTATGTGGCTTAAATGTGGCTAACACAAGTTTGTATTTACACTACTAATGAATACAGTTTTCCAATAGGATTGCAAAATCTACATGCACAAAACTATGCTGGTCAATTGTCTCTGGCAATATGTAGCATGCAACCAAGAAGATGCCTGCAGAGTTGCTGCTTATAAACTAAGAAGGAAACACTAACAGGTCTACACTATGGGGCTAGGTTGACCTAAGTTATGCAAGTCGACGTACCTTAGGTCGACTTATTGCAGCGTCTACATTGTGCTGGGTCAATGGGAGAATTTCTCCCATTGACTTCACTGGAACAAGCAGCATAAGTCTGAAGTCGATGGAAGAGCAACTGGTGGTTGATCATTGCGCATCAATCCCCCGGTAAGTGGAGACAAGCCCTGAGTTTAATATGATCTCATTCATATACCTGCATATCAGTTCAGCATAATCAATTCAATTAACTGTAGATGTGACTATCTAGAGTATTTCATATTCAAACAACATGCATGCATTTCATTTTTTGGAGAGCTTTTCAACAGTCAACTATAATCAGAAATCATGGAATCCTTCCATATTTTGCCCCACGATTCCTTGCAGCTGCATTGGTTTTCTAAGAAGTGTAGATGTGCTAACAGAATTAGCTGAGAGAACAGATCACTAGCTGGTGTCTTCTTAGATAAAGAATCCTACTCCTTTTTATTCATAAACTTCTAGACTTGCTGTAGGTGATGATTATTTTGAAGGTAAATTGCTGTGATTTTTGTCTGGCAGCATACAGCTCTGGCGTATACAATCCCAGCTCCATCTGGAAATAGCATCACATCAAACAAGCTCTAGTGTCTTATATAACCAGTTACAACTCTTTGAAACCTGTCAGCACCAGTGACTTGCTCTCTGCAGTTACACTTCTCAAAACATTGGCTTCATTTACTTATTAGCTAACTACAGATAAAAAAAATTAAAGGACAATCTTGGAAGCTGCATGTTTATCCTAATTTAAATCTTCCAGGAAAATAAAATAATCTTGTATCTTAACAACAAATATTTGTTTACATCAATGGAGACTTAAAGGCCTGATCCAAATCCCAAAGAGGTCAATGGGAATTGATTTCAACAAGCTTTCATTCAGATCTTTAGTGAACTAACCTAAGTCTGGATTCCTACATCAAAATTAAAAATACGCTGAAATTTACCTAATACATAGACAAACATAATATTGTACCTTCTGCTCTCTGGCGGCCCAGTTCTGCTATCAGGTTATGAGTAATATCACACTGAAATCTATGGGACCACTCCTGGAGTAGGGTACTACACAATGTAAGGATGGCAGTATCTGTCCCTGGATCCTTAACCACATCTATTAATATAATAGACTTAGTCACAGAATCTTTCTATTTTTCTATGTGATTCAAAAACAAACACACGAAGTGCTGTGACTATGTTACTGGAGAACTGTTGCTCTGTACCATGGTGTGATGTCTCAGGTCTTTAACCCAGGCCTAAGAGTCTCCAGACAGCTGCTGCATCCTGGCTTCCACTCGGTATCTGCTGAAATCTGGTGGGCCAAAGAGTTAGTAGGACTATCACCTCAGCCAAGGCACCACTCCCAGAAGCCCTGATTGGAGGATCGCCCGGCTCCAACCATGCTATTGAAGCCAGGAGGCAGCACAGGAAGTTTGTTTGAGCAACAAGGCAATTTCCTGCGGTGGCTGCATCAGACTCTGCTTATGCCTGCCTGCTGCATCCAGTCCTGTTCCTCATTCCTGCTCCACTCCTGGCTCCTGCCTCACCCCTGCCTTCACTCCTGTTCCTACCATGCTCCTGCTCTGTGCTTGATGCTTGACTCTCCTCCACTTCCTGCCCTTACTCCTCAACTCCAATCATCCATTACCAGTCCTTGCTCTAACCCTAGCCTCCGACTTCTGATCCTGATTCGAGCTTGATCCTTGCCTCTGGCATTTGGCATCTGACCACAGCTCTGATTCCTGACTCTGGCTTGGCTCCTGGCTCAGGTAACTGGTAGTTGATTCTGGTGCTGACCCTTGGCTTCGTTCTCCAACCTGGACTCCTGCTTCACCCACTAGGCCTGACTCCTGCTCTGACTACTAAGCTAGACCACCTAAATCCTGGTCCATAATACATGGAATTATTCCTCCCTCCCATAAGAATTTCTACCACAGACAGTCAAACCATATGCTTCTCAATCGCAAAGTAAAATGACACCCAAGAAGGCTACTCAGGGCAGAATCAGTGAAATCCTGCAGACAGACCAGATCCATTACCCCAGATAGTGTGTGTGGGGTAAGACAGAAGGATATAAAAGGATTACATCCAAATGCCATTACTGGAGACTTTTTCCCTGGAACTGGACAGCTGAATTATCTAACCAGCAATTTCACATCTGTAGCCAGCTCCAGTAGAATATAAAAAAAAAAAAAAAAAAAAAGGAGGCTACTGACAACAAAAGGCAGTACATGTAATTTAGTAAGTAGGCACAGATTTTTCTGAAGCTGCATCACTGGGTGTGAAGCAATACCTTAGCAGTACAGGCTCTATTAAGGAAAGCCCAATCTATGTATTTATAGCCAAATACACTAAAATCTGCACGTCCCCTTATGGGGAAAGAAGCCTGTCGTTTTGCATAGGGTCTGCACTTACGTGTTTTAGCAAAAGAGGGGTAAGTGGTATGTTGTCTGTAGACTCAGCCAGAATATAAGTCCACTGGGCTGGGATTCCCATGGTGTTTTTTGTAAGATGCCGTGCTAGAGGACCTAAAAAAAGAGCTTTGCAAAAAGTCCCTGCACAGAGCATGAGAATAAAGTGCTAGTCCCAGCAGTAGCTGCTCAGCCAGCATCCACATTGCACCACAACCATGCAGTCCAAATCGTGACTGTGAAAGGATAGCCCAAGCAGCAGGTTGGGGAGGGGGCCACATCTGAGCACTGCTCTCTCCAATCTGTGTGCCTGTTCCTCAGTCATGTCACAGCGACTGTGTGTCTGTAAGGAACATCCAGAGGAACAGAGTAGCTAGAAATATTCTAGTCCCAGGCAGAGGAAGCAGCTGGCAGGCATCTCTAATTGAATTCCTGGTGGACTCGGGCTATTTTTAAAAGTCTCTGTAAGTCGGTAGGTTTTTTTGTTTTTTGTTTTTAAACAGGGTGCACATTCCCAAAACTCAGTGTGCAATTTTAAAGATTTATTACTTACCTCCAGGAGGCCCTGCGCTGTGTTAAAATCATGCAATGGTACCAAAGCACTAACATTCAGAGCCAGATTCTGCTTCTGTTCGAGGGGGGAGTGGAGGGAACATGACCTCTTCCAAGACAACTCAATTCTATCTATGTTTTAATGATATAGCATAAAGAACTTGAGTTCTAAGAATCTTATACAAATATCTTGCAATTTTTGTATTTTTTCTTGCATGTGATTTTTGGCTTCCCCAAAAGACTATTTAATATTAACAATAAAATAATAAACTTCAGAATTATTATTATTAATACAAGGCACTTTGGGAGAATCTTTTAATCCAAGGATTTTGAGGATCCTTCACAGACAAATTAAGCCTTACAACAGCAATGAGATAAAGTAGGTATTTTTATGCCCATTTTACATATGGTAACCTGAAATCTATGAAAGTTACCATGTGACTTGTCCAAAGTCTCCTAACAAGTCAGTGGCAGAGCTGGAAATAGAATCCAAGAATCTTGACTCCCAGTCTCCTTGTCTAACCACCATGTTACATCACATCACTTTCTCAATTGCTATAGTTACATTTGGCATATGCAGTACCTTTAATGTTCCCGAATACTATATACTGTGCGATGCAACTGGTCATATTTCAGCATATAACATTGTACTGTATATATAA
The DNA here is from genome assembly GCF_007399415.2 of Gopherus evgoodei. Taxonomy (NCBI): domain Eukaryota; kingdom Metazoa; phylum Chordata; order Testudines; family Testudinidae; genus Gopherus; species Gopherus evgoodei. Next base: position 240,560,788 of record NC_044322.1, on the reverse strand, counting down.
ACCTCTATTGTATAGTAAGTGGAGTCTTACTAATAACACACTGTTAAAGCAGCGGTGATTTGTTCTGAGAAGACGCATCTTTTTAATCTCCAACTGTCAAAATCTGAGACTGACTACCCATTTGGATGCTGCCTTTGTTCCTAAGCCACTGATAGCCTGCAAAGAGAAAGGGATTTTGAGCCACCAAGCCAGCTCACCCAAATGTTCCTCCTTAATTAGCAGTGCTTGGCAAAAAGATTCCAAATAGTCCCCAAGGAATGTAGGAGTCCAGCCTAATTTACAATGACGGTAACTGCACATCACCCAAAGACACACAGCGAGAAAGATCACACCTCAATTATGGTATAGTCCAATCCGAACTACAGTCATTTATTTTCTGAATTGCTGCAGCGAGTTAAATTCTCTGATGATAACAAGCAGTCACTGACTGCATCACCAACTCATTAAATCAACTCAGTAGCAAACAGTGTTATACAGTCTGGCATTAAATTTAAGACTAGCTGGCTAGCAGAAGTGTAGCATATGAAATTTGTTGAACCATAAATGACATTATTTTATTTTGACTTATATAAAGTGATTCTTATGTATGCTTCTGTTTTGTTTTCTTTTTAAACAGTGGTAGGTCACCCATAAAAATATCTTTTATACTTACTTTTAAGAAACCTGAGAAAGCCAGAGATCTTTTCTCAGCTTTTGCAAACCAGGTTTAAATAAGTATACAGTTACATTGCTATTCATATGAAAACATCAGAATGTTAACTGCTTATGTAGAAATGAAGAGAAAAAGAAGTTACTGATAGAAAGAGAAATCCTCATGAAACATCACAAATATTATGATTAGTGATTTCAGTTAATAAAAAATGATTCCCATGACTGCTACTTGTAAATACAACAGAGGAGGGTAGGGTTCAAATGAAGTTATACATTAAGGAATCATCCCACTGAAAATTCCCCAAATGCAAGCTCAGCACAGAAAAACCTATCCCGTCAAAGAGATTTTTACAAAGTAGACAAGACCCATTTTCTCATACTCAAAAAGTGTGCTTTGGCTGCCCTGCAAACTGGCGGCTCATCAACTGTATGGTGTGGCCCTTGAAAGGCAAAAGATTTCACGCTGCTACATTTCAGAGCCTTCAGTTTCCTCTCAGCTCCCATGCAACTATATTACTCCTTCCAAGGGTCAGATGACAAACATCAGCTTCTCATGGGGGCGGGGGGGGCTGCATACTGAACTTTTCAAAGTTTATTTGAAACAAGAGAATGTGGGGGTTAGGGGTGGAAATCACCTCCTGTGCCACCAGCTTTGTCATGTCAATTTGTTCTTCAGCTGCTTATTAATAAAATAAAAAGTTATTTTCCCTTGCCCTGGTTACTTTCATTTCTCTGTAGTCACAGTACATTTTCTCTTCATTGCCCCTTGCTAGATGGTAAGAAGTTTATTGGCAGAAATGTTTGCAATTTTATGAAGATAACACTCTGTAAAGCCACAAGGGAGACTCATATATAAAATAATTTATGAAGAGCACTAGCAGGCCACCTGCATTCACAAACTTTAGTGTCTGCAACCCAATATCCCTTGCCAAAACTGTCAACGTAACAACTATCAAACCGTCAATCAGCTACCAAGCATAGAACAGAATCAGTTTCCCAGCCTGTCGAACTGCTTCTTCAATGCAATGGCATAAGGTATGAGGATCCAAGTCCTTTGGGTAAGTGTCTGTAACAAGACATTTTCTTCTGCAATCTATGGGATGGGGGAGATTGTTTATTTCCTTTTGTTGTTGCTGTTCTTCAGCCAAATTACATAATGCTTAATTTCAGCTCTTGGTGGCATGATGATGTATATGCAATGCAAATATCCTTGCTGGAATTCTAACAACAATTTATCAATTCATGGGCAGCTAATCAACCGATTTGCTTTCTAGTGTATAACACTAAAAGCTTATCTCATGCAGACTCACGATCGTTCAAACCAATCTAATTGAATTGCAGAGCCAAGAGCATTGCACAACACGTGATGCGTCTCCAATGGAGAACAGTGCCAGACACTGCAGGCGTTACATAATCACATGCTGTTGTTGGCTGAGAAGGACTGCACTCTCAGTCACCTCATCGACTTGGCAGTCAGCGTCTCCTCCAATCATGCCCTGCAGCTTCAGTCTGCACACAGCGTTCACATGTACAGTCACATGTTTTAGGACCTTTGCAGCAGCAAATGAGAAGGGAACTTCTTTTCCTCTACAAGTCAAAACAGTTCATTAAATCACTCACAAGGCAAAGAAGATTACAGCTGGCTAAGAGACAGATAACATCAAGGGCAAAACCCTGCCCCTTACTCGCCAGACCACCGCAGGGGACAGCAGCACCAAGCTGGCCTCACGTAGGGCCTCTGAGCCATTCTACTGATGGAGAGGATCTACAGGGAATGGATTGTGCAGCACAGATTAGTGCTGCTACTGAAAGAAGCACCATGAACACACCTCATGAATTTAGTACCTGCCACTATCTGTGAAGCAGTCTGGCAAACCCCTGACCCAGCAGATGACCCCGCATTAGAGCTGTGGAGCACCAGGGGGCAGGATAGCTGCTCTCCCAGCTTACTGCTAAACGGAAGGCCAGGCTGTAATCTTAGCTAGCAGCTGAGTGCATTGGGATGAGGGTGAGCACCTTCTTTCTCTTCACATGCCCACACAACATAGGGAATATTTACCTGGAGGGACTTTCAACCACCAGACCTGATGCTAATATTTGCTACTTAATATCTTTTAAAAAATATTAATGATGTTGCACTCTACTTTCCAGGTGGAAAATTAAGAGCTAGACCCACCTAGAATCAACGGAATTCTCCTGATTTACACTAGCTGCAGAACTGTCCCCAAATATAAACTGCATCCAACAGAGATTGAGCAAAGTGAGTAGTTAATGAGCACTCCAACCTGCATGTGTTTCGCACCATGTGCCATCTAACAAATCAGAACCTTGTAGCCATCATACCTAGGGTGACCAGATGTCCCGATTTTATAGGGACAGTCCTGATTTTTGGGTCTCTCTCTTATATAGGTTCCTATTACCCCCACTTCCATCCTGATTTTTCACATTTGCTGTCTGGTCACCCTAATCATACCCTCCCTGATAACAATGCTTCTACAAAAGGGAAGGGAGAGGCAGGGTTGTATACACATCCCTGTGTGTTTCCTATCGGGTCATTTTAACTATCTACTGCAGTTGCAGGTCTTTAAAACCAATATCACCATAAATTCTTCTTCCAGGAGAAAGGACACTTTAGCTCAAGTTAGGCCAATTTAGCAGGCAGGATCTTTGAAGTCCATGCCACTAGAGAAGAAGTGAGTCTTTTCATAAGTGCCAGCATTTCAGGCAAGAAAAAAAAAACCCACAGCTTTTTACAACAGGAGCCAAGTTTGGAAGAATTTATGTAGCTAATACAAAGCCAAATTCATTCAAAAATCAGTATTTATTTAGGCTTTCCACCATTTTTTCAATGAATCTTTGATTCTAAAGTGTAGGGACACAATGTAGGCTTGATTTATGGGGGCGGGGGAAGAAGAGCGGCTCACATCAGCTGTCCGATTAGTTCTGCAGTGCCATGTGGGAGGCTCAGGTTCCATTTCCAGACTGTAGCGTGGAGGAAGTTCATTTCGCTCTTTGTAAGGGAAACTAAGGCAGGACATTTCTTTTGTTGCTCAACAGTGTCCCCTCAGTCTGTTTAATGTGCTGCACTGACATGTTCCAAAGGGAACCTCACCTCAAAGTAAGCGGCTTATCTGTAGCTAGTTAAAACACAGGTGAGAAAAGAGATGGAGGTTTCCTCCAGTCCTTCCCCCAAGCAGATCATCAATTATCTACCTCATTGTGGAAAAAGCATAATTAAATGCTGGGTGGGTTTAAGCCTGTGATTTTTAATCAAGCCATAAAAAGACAGTGGAGAGATTGGAGCAATTTACAGTTCTTTCACTATCCATTTTTAAGTGAAGATTGGGTGTTTCTCTACAAGGTGTGCTCTGGTTCAGGAATTATTTCAGGGAAGTTCTTTGACCTGTCTTATGCAGGAGGTCAGACTGGATGATCTCAGTGATCCCTTCTGGCCTCCGAATCTATGAATCTATGCTCATCAATAGCAAGTTTTGATTCACAGGGGAAAGCTTTAGGTCAAAATCTTAGGTGGGACACCACAACTTGTCTTAGCTGCACATGTGCTTGTCTATTAAAGATGCTTCTGAAAGAGAACTTTGGAGACTGCTGTGGCTGACAGACTATTAGTTTTCTTCCTGCTGTTACTCTAGAGCCCCCTGCTGGAAATGAATGTGTGCAATATGTAGTCTAGGGCAGGGGTTCTCAACCTTTTTCTTTCTGAGGTTCCTCCCAACATGCTATAAAAACTCCATGACCCACAACTACTGTTTTTTTACATATAAGAGCCAGGGTCAGCGTTAGGGGGTAGCAAGCAGGGCAGTTACCAAGGACCCCATGCCACAGAGGACCCTACAAAGCTAAGTTGCTCAGGCTTCGGCTTCAGCCCCCGGGGGGTGGGGGAGGGAGTTTGGGTCACCGGACTTCAGACCCATGCGGTGGGGCTTCGGCTTTCTGTCTTTGGCCCCAACAAGTCTAATGCCAGCCCTGCTTGGTGGGCCCCCTGAAACCTGCTTGCAGCCCCCCAGGAGGCCCCAGATCCCTGGCTGAGAACCACTGGTCTAGAGCAATAAAGCAGTTCCCACATTATTTTTTCCTGAATAAAGCACATCAGAATCCAAGGATATCTCTCAGGCTTTTTCTCTTGCTGTTTTTTTCATGCAGATGTTAGCTCACATGGCACCAGGACAAAGATCCAAACCCACGTAAGAAAACTGGAGCTATGAGACAGCTGTTCCCGCATATAACTTTATTTACAAGAACACTGAAGTATTTGAGGGGGTGGGGGAAGGGAAGGGAAGAAACTAATGGACAGTAACAGTTGCTCAATTCTCACTTTTTACAATGCTTTCTGAAAACATCTATTTCATCATTATTTTTTCAGATTAATATAGGAAGGTTGAGAATAAAATGTTTCCAACCACAATGAAAGCATTTCATAAAGAGTGTGAAACAACTGAGAACAGCCCACTGTACAAACCCTATGTTAGATTTCACTACACCATCACAGCTAACACGCTTGCACTGCCAACAATGAATCAGTGCTATTACTACTTTGGCTAGCAGAACAAACTTCGCTACCATAGTATTCTTCAAATAATCCACTGCGCTGAAACTTCATACTCCATTCTTCAGTGATGTTTTCCAGTCCATTCAAAAAACTGCTGCACTGAGATATTTGGGGACAATCAGAGGGCAAAACTCATGTCAGTGCACAGGGCTCACGCAAGGCTCTACAATCCCCTCAAAGCCCTGTTTTAATGCTGACAGGTTCACATGGAGGTGACCTAAAGGCAGGGAAATAAATCCATGCTCAAACATGTGGCCAGATTTTCAGAGGTACTGAACTGCACCCCCGGGATTTGGGAGGTTCCCTATGGCCAGGAACATCCAGCGCATACCACTTCCAGTGAGAACCCTGGGGACCTGCTGGGAGAAATGGCAAAGAAGGGTTTGAGATTGGCGCTTTCCTGACGACTGGTGTGGGGATAGAAGGCAGTCTGATTCGGCAAGGGAAGCCAGCTATGGAGCATTCCTTGCTGAGGACATCTGAGATAGCGAGGGAGAGCCCTGCAGCAGCTGCCTACCCATCCTCTGAGAACTCCATTCCCTCTCCACTGGGGTCATTTGAAAGCAAGGAAATAACATCTCTCCCCTGACACACTCAGGGTAATGAGAGTCTAGACCTAATGCAATGTCTCACAGGCTCACCCCAGCAGGTAGAAGGAAAAGCAGGGAAATAAAAAGCTACTGAAGCCAATTAAAGTGTCCACAAATCAAGAAAAAGCTCATAGACGAGGGGGCAAAGGAGTAAAAAAGAAGGGATAAAAGATGGGGGGAAACAAAGTCTGAAGGAGAGCTGCTATTGCCATCTATAGCCCCTTGGAGACCAAATTCTTGGAGACCAGAATTCTGCCGAGTTCTGTCGGGGCAATTCTCAGGGCAACATAGTCCTCTCCCCTGCTCGAAATGCCAGCTCAGCTACTGCTTCTGAATCACAGGAAGTAGCATAAATTTTCTTTCCTGACAAGAGTGCCAATTTGAAGTCAAGCTATCATCTCCTAGGTGTCCAGTGCAAAACATGCAAGTCAGCATAACATGCTCAAGGCCATGAGCAACTGCACTGCTGCATTCGGAACAAGCCACGGACAATGGTGAAGCCCTAACGGGATGTACCTGCAATAATCAGGACTTGTCATGAGGATGTGTGTTGCTTGTGAAAGGCTGTCAACAGGATAAACAAAATTGCAAATTGCACAATTCAATGAAGTTAAGGAAGACCTTTAAACCTTGGCTTTTTTCACAGAAAGGGCAAAGAATAAAATGACACCAAGACTCTTAGCCCTCAACAAGCAGTGTGGCCAACCAACAGGATTTTACCATGAGTCTCATGAAATTTGCCATTTTTCTTAAAGCTCCATCTCCTGAAGTCAGATGATTACAAGAGATTCTCGACTTTCATTTTAAGTAAACACAGTTTCTATCCTTTATGCTTGTAGAGGAAAGCTTGAAAACACGAACTCTAAAGGCTCAAAAACCAGAAAACAAATAAAAAGAACCCCAAAGATATTAATTTTTTGTTAATAATCTTATGATTTTTGAGCCAATCTCATAATTTTACGAATCTGACTCGGGATTTTTGAGCAGCTGGGGCTGGTAAAACTGAGTAAGTGGAGACATGAAAACAAGAGAGAACCACCACCCGCAAGGCTTCTGTTTTTCTGGGACTCAAGACAAAGCAGCTATGACACATCCAGCTGGCAATATCATCCAGGCATTCCTCCTAGGCCAAACAGATAGGGTAAAATCCTCATCACAAGCACTTACTGTGTTTGCACAATAATTGCTTTTCAAAGTCAAATACAGTATATACTTTCTCTTGAAACTACATTGTGGACTAAGCACTGGCCAAATGTAATCAGTGAAATCACACTCCTTTGAAATTATACACACGAGAAACAAATCAGAAAATAGCCATTTTTCATTTTTTCAATCATTTATGACTCGACAGACTCTTGGGCCTGTGCCCCAGAAGCAGCCCCACTCCTCTCTTGCTTGAGGATATTGAGTGAGCTCCTGCAGCTATTTAAAAGGTGCTGATCACTTGTGCCTGGTGTCTGTCTTCGTAACTCTGGCAGTGAGGGTATGTCTACACTGCAGTTAGACACCCACAGCTGGCTAATGCCAGTTGACTTGGACTTGGGCTTGTTTAATTGTTGTGTAGAGCGCCCTTCCACCTCACCAACTCCTACAGTCTGGGCTCTAGCTCGAATGTCTATGCTGCAATTAAACAGCCCCTTAGCCCGAGCCAGCTGGCATGGGCTGGCCCTGGGTGTCTAAATGCGGTGTAGACATCCCCTGAGTGAGCAGATCCAAGGTTCCACCGCCTCCTGGCCCCCATCCCACCCATTTGCTTGCAGGAGAAGTATCTGGAAAGCTGGGACTGCCACAAATCAGAGCACAAGCAAAGGAGTGGGTGGGATGGAGTGGGACCTTGCTCCTCCTTATTCCTCTGCTTGGCTGAGTAAAACAAGGGTACAATCTACCTTGACATCCAAAGACAGGGACATGTTTTTATTTAATAAAAAAATATGATAACCTGAGATTTTCCATATAAACTAGATTCCTGAAAGCTTACTGCTGAGTCATACATCTCAGATTACAGAGACTTCGGTAAAAGTGACAAAAGCTTAACTCTTCTCACTGCTCTAACCAACCCTAACTAACCATTCCACTATCGTGAGTCCATTACCCTGTTTTTTATTCTACTTCCTCTTAAAACAGGTCAAAGATTTGGAGCTAGTGCAATCAAGCCGATTTCATTTTTATTACTGGCTCCCTAGAACTATCATAAATATTCATTGGCTATCCTTAATACACTGCATCAAATTCTGCTCACTGCTATATCTGGTGCAACTGCAAAGTACAAACAGGGCTGTTGCACTAACCTATTAAATACAGCAACATTAAATTTGTGACAGTCAACAAGACACGTCCACCCTCCCCTCTCAAGGGAGCTGAAAATTAGAGCAGACATTTCCTCTCACACCCTCTGTGTGCTGCAGACATTTGACTGTAAAGTGAGTCCATTGGTGTGGAGACAGATAGCTGAACCTCTCCTAGAGACTCCGGGGTCATACTGTAAAAGTCCACAGTTGCCACACACTGGTGTCTGAGGTAGTGCAGCCTTTCTCTAGCCTTACTAAGGAAAATAGCTACAGTCGCTCAAATACCATAGCATGTAGCTGCTAGTAAACAGACTTTTTTAATGGCAACCATTGCACGAAAGCCCTCCTCAATATTCTGCTGGCTTGCAATCTAGAAGAAGAGGTTAACTGGTGTGGTGGCAAGGAAGTGAGCATGCAGGAGATGTTCAGGGGACAACGCCAGCCCTATCTCTGAACGTGCCCTGTGGGGCTTTTATTCTCTTTTAATTGTATACGTATAGGTAAAATCATGGCTATCCCAAACTCCAGGTTGTCTGCAATTTGTTTCTGTCCCCATAGCCATAATGTGGTCCCTCCCTGTAAGGCACATTAGCAAGGCAGGGTGAAAAAGTTTGTGCTGTAGCTGCCTGTGTTGCTCCAGTTCTGTGGATCACCAGTAGGGTAACCAGACAGCAAGTGTGAAAAATCAGGATGGGATGGGGGGGTAATAGGACCCTATATAAGAAAAAAAGACCCAAAAATCAGGACTGTCCCTATAAAATCGGGACATCTGATCATCCTAATCACCAGATGACTCAAGTCTCCAGTGATGACATTTTAAACAAGTGCCACTATCACTTTAAAATGGGTGGCCACAGAAATTACATTTCCATTGTTTGAAGTGACTCAGAAAGCATTAATGCACAGAAGATGTAGAACACCCTGTGAACTAACATCTATGCCGTTTAGAACACCACATATCGTGCATATTAAAATCCCTACCAAGTAACGTAACCACATTTAAGGTAATACAGTTCTCATGAAAAAGAGAAATTGAAAGGGAGTAAGGTATCAAAATATATACTATTTATTTTCACACATATAGAGGGGAGGGTACATGTGCTAAACTACAGAGCCTTGTTATAAATTAATTTATTATGCTCCTTTGACCATCTCACCTCCCATATACCACCTAATCCATCTGCTAGGAATTTATTCTAGCTTCCTAAAAACACAAAGGCCTGGTCTACACTGTGTGTGTGTCTGGGGTGGGGGGGTGTCGACATATGATACGCAACATCAGCTACGGGAATACCGTAGCTGAAGTCGAAGCATCTTATTCCGACTTCCCTCCCGTTCTCACCGCGCGGGATTGATGTCCGTGGCTCCCCCGTCGATTCCGCTACCGCCGCTCGCTCCGGCGGAGTTCCGGAGTCAACGGGGAGCGTGTTCGGGGATCAATATATTGTGTCTAGATGAGACGCGATATATCAATCCCCGATAAATCGATTGCCCGCCGATACGGCAGGTAGTCTGGACATCCCTTAGATGCTTCATACACCAGCCATTAAAAAAAAAAAAACCAAAAAATCTTGCCAGAGAAGTCTGATTCTTTCTAGAATTCATTTATCTGTAACTGCATATGCTTTGATGATGCAGTGCTCGATCTAACTAGCTGTGGTGGGCCTGTAATTTGAATTCCAGACAACTAGAAGTATTTAGTTAAATTATTATGACTAGCATTCGAAGAAAAAAAGGGGCAAACACCTCATTGGTGTTTCCAACACAGTAGTCATGCTGATGTCCATGAGTTTACATACATAAATAAGGTGAATTAGATTTTACTCAAATCTTGGTAAAGGTTTCACCGGTTAACAGCTTTCCCCTATTCCAATGACTTTTAATCAATAGCAGGAGTAATAGGGCCTGGTTCAAAACCCACTGAAGTCTGTCCATCTACTTTACTGTGTTTTGGATCCTCCGTAGATAGGAATGCACTTACAAATACATTACATATGAGAAAAAAAGGGTTGGGGTATCGTGAATCAATGGGATCTGTGTGTATGCAACCTAAGGCAGTATTTGGTACACAGCTGCTTGGAAAACTGGAAATAGTATCAAACAACTTCTGTTTGTTTGTGCTTTAGATGGTGTTTTCAAAATTAAGAGAAAACAGAAAACAATAACTAATTTATTTTACAATCCCATGGAGGTGAAATGTACTTTATATGTGGAGAAGAAAGAAGATATAAGATCCAAAAAATCTGGAATTTAATGGTCAGACTTTGGAGATTAAGAACTGTAATTATGAAACATTTCTGGCTAACAGCTTCAAATATATTATGAGAAAGGAATAGAATATGTCTTGTTGAGAGATTACTGTTTATAGGAAGCAGCACATTTACATCCATATGTTTTCTCAGTCTTGAGAAAGATATTGCACATGGTATCCTACAAGTGGATTTGTTTACAACTTTAGAGAATCCTAGAAAAATCCCAGCCCAAAAAATCAAGTTTCTTAGGACAGAGAGAGGAAAAGTGAAGACCAGGAAGCATTAGTTCTTACTGTATTATCGCTGATGAAAGGTTGCAAGTAGTGTTAACTCTTTGGAAATGAGCAATATATTTTGGATAATAGTGGAAACTAACAGTTATATTAAAAGAGGCAAAATTATCACAGATGATGATCCAAAATAGCAATTAAGCATCTGTTTAAGTGTAAGCACACGAGCAGAAGTCAATGGATATATGTACGTGAAGTTAATCATGTGCATTAGTGCTCTGCTGGATCAGGGCCCCCCATTGCAACAGGGGCCAGACATGCCTTTTGCTATCCGTGGTTGGCAGGGTTGGGTTCTGACTTCTCATTTCAGTTATGGACCGGGCAAATATTCTTTCCTTTGTCAGCTCTGGGTGGATTAGAACAACGTGCTCTGCTTGAGGCTATCCTTGAAGCAGGAGATAGTGAGTACCCTACACCGATTCCAACTAGAAGAATGGCTTTTTAAGCATTTCTGAGGATAATCCAAGGTGTTAGTTTTAATCTATAAAGCCCTACATATTCCCCGAGCTGGCTACCTACAATATAAGAATGATTCTTAATTATCAGATTAGCAAAGGAGCGTCTGTGGACCATTCCTATCTTTTAACTCTGTAGAGCATTCTTGATGCAAAGTTCTTTGCCGTAGCACTTGCCTCCTCTACGCTCCATCAGAGCCTGCTGTATTTCTTGACCTTCAGGAGGTCACTGCCAACCTCATCAATCTGTTCAAACATCTGTTTAATCTTGGGTTCAGTGAGGTTTCAAGGGACATATATTAAGGGAAACAGGGAGGCTTGTCTATTATTACTGCCTCTAAGAACAATATTGTCATTATGGAGTTCCTCTCCTCGAATCCCCTTAGAGATTATTGCAATGGACAAATAACAAACACCTCTATAAATATTAAGAAATGAACATAGTCCAGTAGGACACTCAAGAACTTTACCATATAAATATAGTAGTGTGGTAGTCTACTGTAATGGTCCTAACACTACGTGTTACCTAACAATGCCACAAGGTTTGGCAAGATTACTGCAGACCATTGGGGGTTGGGGATGGGGGGGAGAGAGAGAGAGTGTGTGAAAAAAATGTGCCAGAAATATGCAATGACATCATGCTTCAGTGGATGATGTCCTGAGGCCCAAGACATCATGGCCAACAACACTTGGTTAATACCGTAGAGCATGTGATGTTTGTGTATCTGTTTCCTTAATTATTACATTTTGGAACTTGGAAGGGGGGAAAGAGTCAAATTGTGTTGATTTGTTTCTCTGTACTTCTTATTTCTTTTCCTTTTAAAATGCCACCATGTGGGTATAGTGAGAAATTACCATAAGTAGGGGATTTGAAAGTATTTTGTGTTTGGTCATATGTATCGCAACACACTCACATGACTGAACGAAGCAACTAATTTTAAGCAGCAGTCATTGCAACAGAAGAGACTGAAATCTCCATCTTAACACAGTGGCTCAGCCTCAGGCCCTGCAGAACACACAACTTTATATAAGCCATCACTGTGGTACATGAAATTATCCTGAATGTCAAAGAACAGCCCCAACCAAACTGTCGCATCTTGTTGCTCAAATCGACATACGACATGCACTACCTTGGCTTCTTGAATGTCTAAGTAAAGGCATACACTATCCTTCCTAGCCAGCATGGGATTGCAGAACAGGGCCCACAGGGCACTCCATACACCCTTGGGGTTGTCCTATTGCAACAGCAACTGAAGTAGTTCATCTAAGAGAAAGCCTCATTGGGTAGCCCTGGTCCCTGCCATAGGCTCATGTAGTGCTGAGAAATAGGCATATAGAAGAAATTCAGCCTTTTCTTTGAACATGCCTGCCTTGTATCACTTTTAATGTTTATAACAGACAGGTAAAGGCATGGTTATGGGTCCAAAAAATCCAGATCTCTCTATCTGTCCTCATTGGTCCCTACCATTTATTTATAATTTGACTTTTAATTTATAAATCTCATCTACAAGCTACAAGCACTAGAACAAGCACACAGGAATCCAACAGGGTATTGGACCAAGCCACGCATTTAAAAGCCAAATCTTTTCAGTTTTTCATTAAACTCCATCAAATCAGCCAACATCTGTAAGCACTTTCCAGATTAGAATGAGGCAATATGATGATGACAGGCAGGAAACAATCAGCAAGCAGGTGACCTATGAAACCAATAAAGTAGAAGGTTGCACTGATGTCAGCATATTATGAAATCTCTATTGAACATTGATCACTAATGGTCCTCTCCGATTGGCTGTCAATGACATCATCCCTCTGCCAATGATAGCCAATAAATGCATGGGTCTGATGCTTTCCCTTACTTTCATTTATAAACTCCATTAGATAACAACAGAAAAGTCAATCTAGGTGGTAAATTTCTACAGTTTCATTGTACTACTTAGGTGGTTAAAAGTCATTTGACCTTCTACCTTATGTTCTAAAACCCTACTCAAGATGTACTCTAGTTGCTTATAAATGTATTGCTGATTGCTCGTGACTTCTTACATATTTAAATACTTTCTCATTTCCAAATCTAATATTTTCTTTTTCTACAGCAAAAAGATTTTATGTTAGAAAGACCTTAAAGGGATATTGTCAGTTTAGAGTGTTTTATAGTATGTTTTAAAATATTTCACAAAACCCAATAGTAATAAATATCACTGGGTTTTTTAATTTCCAATGAGAAGTTTTTACATTAGATTTAAATATTCCCTAAAGCATTTGCAACCCCAGCACTGAAGCAAACAATCTGAAAAACACATTAAGCTAAATCAGAGTAAAGTGAGCAATTTTTGGTCCACTGACTTGAAATAAAACTGAAATTGGCTAGTGCACCGTCTTTCTTAAAGCAGAGCACAAACAAAACAAAACAGCATAAAAAAGTGGTGAAAATTTGATTTTTTTAAATGCTTGCAGTGCTGCTAATGCAAACTGTTATTAGTAACACAGGTAAAGGAATTTCCCTCCCTTCCTCCCCATCCTGCCACTTGAAATAAAGTCTCTTTAAATTACACTGCACTCCACAACAGACTGACATTTTCAGAATTATTCCTGTTTCCATTTATTTTTGCCTACATTTACTGTGATTTATCTGAATACTGCTTAATTCAATACATGCAAATAAGTAAAAGTGATCTAGAATGAACTAGACTAGATCATGGAGTGCACGTTAAGTTAAGAGCTTCTTCGATTTAAACAACAGCAACAACGGGCTACTGCTGTAGCTCACAGGAACACCAACTGATTACTAAGGGATATGGGGACACATTTTCCCAACAGATAAAGGGATCCAACTCCCTTTGGTTTCATGTACATGAGGAAAGAATCTGGAATGTGCCATTTGATTAAATCATTGGAGTTTTGCCACTGACATCAAATGAAAAGAATCAGGCCCTTAGAAAGCCAGCAAATATTACCACCTTAGTGGCAACAACTGGCAACTACAAATTCTTAAGGGAATAATGTACATTTCTAAAAAGATTTCTAACCTGTTTCTTTGTTGTTGCTGTCACTGCTAAAACAAGCAGCAAAGGGTTGTTAACACTGGCTATGTCTGCACTATTGTGGTAAGTCGACCGAAGCCACGCAACTCCAGCTACACGAATAACATAGCTTGAGTCGACTTACCTTAGGTCGAGTTACCACGTGGTCTACACCATGGAGGGTCGACAGGAGAAACTCTCCCATCGACTTATCTTACTATTCTTGTCAGGGGTAGAGTACAGGGGTCGACTGGAGAGTGATTTGCTGTCGATTTGACAGGTCTTCATTAGACCCACTAAATCGACTGCCAGTGGCTCGATCTCATTGGGTCGATCCCAGCTGTAGTGTAGACCTGCCCATTGTGTAACTAAACGATGAATAAAAAAATCTTAATATTTCACCACACAGAGCTAGAAATCTAGCTTGTGGTAGAAAAAGAAACAGTGAAAACATTTTAGAAGTGGGGCAATCATTTTCAGGAGTATTCCAAAACAGGTAAAAAAGTAGGGGTACTCATATTTTTGATAGACAATTCAACAGCTTGTAGGTTTTTTCCTCCCCACTGATAATGAAACAGTACTCTTACTTTTCATTCATACTGTGGTTCAACATCTAAACCCGGAAAAACAGTACAAGAAACCCTTACTTCTGCATATAGTCTTTATTCAGGCAAGTAATACTATTAAACTTTAGTAGGAACTATTGGCATAAGTGAGAGTTGCATGTTTGATTCCTACCATTCTACCATGCATTTCAAAATGTACTACCATTTGTTAAGCATATCTGTAAGTTAATGAATATCACAGTAAGCACATCTAATATCACGAGATGAATACATTACATATACATACTCACATAATCAGAGGGTAAATTTTTCAGAAGCACCAAGCTCTTAGGATTCCTTTGAAAGTCAATGGGACCAGGCTCCTAGGTCAGTTAGGTGTTTTCGGTAATGGGACTTATGTGCTTAAGTCACTTAAGCACTTTTGAAAATTTTACCCATTCAACAGCAGAGGTGGAACCATGGCTGGAGTAAGAACTGACCTCAGAATTCACACAAAGCTTGAACTGAACTCAAATCAAAACTTTGACAGGACAGAGCTAATACAAAATCCTATTCTCTTTAATCTATTTCTCTCTTTAAAAAAAAAAACTTGTGGAAATCAAAGTCCACTTTTATCCACCACACAATCACAGCCTGGGCAACGGTGGCACAAGCTTCCTCCTATAATGCCTTACCAAAGTTTGCAACATTGCCCTGGAAAGACTGCCTAACGAAGTGAAAGGAGACTTCAGTCTTCATGCCCAGTCAGAAAGGCAGTGAAGCACTGGCAAAATTAGTAAGTGTTGAACTGAGACTTATGGTGTTAACAGCTTTCTGTCATTACCCCTATCAAAGTCAAATCAACAACCAAGAGGTTTTATAGCCCATTATTACTGTAATTTCCCAAACCAAACTTTTGCATGTGGAGCTTCCTTTCAGGAATATGAAACTGACAGAACTCCCCATACAACCTCTCCACAACTGTTGGTAAAGGCATACCCAGCTTAAATGCATACATCTTCCATGACACCTCATGGGTATTGTCCCACATCTTGGGAAACTTTGCCATAAACCCTCCCAGCATTCTCTCTCTTAAGAAGCATCAGACTACTACATACACCTAATCAGTTTTCTATGTTTTATTAGTGTTCCAGAAGTGAATGAATATATATGAACATCTATAGTCCCAACACAATTTGTGTAAGTCATTTTGGGGGGACGGAGGGAATACAAAGAAATTAAGCTCTTAAATTTTCTAAAGAAAGTTTAAAAAGAAAAAAAAAAGAAAAAAGCGAGAAGTCCTTGTGGCACCTTAGAGACTAACAAATATATTTGAGTACAAGCTCTTGTTGGCTAGAACCCACTTCATCAGATGTATGAAGTAAAAGATACAGGAGCAGGAATAAATACATGAAAGGATGTGGGTTGCTTTACCAAGTGATAAATCAGACTAACAAGATAAATCAATTAACAGTAGGATACCAAGGGAGGAGAAATAACTTTTGAAGTGGCAAGAGAGTGGCCCATTACAGACAGTTGACAAGAAGGTGTGAGTAACAGTAGGGAAAAATTAGTATTGGGGAAATTAAGTTTAGGTTTTGTAATGACCCAACCACTCCCAGTCCTTATTCAGGCCTAAATTTGATGGTATCTAGTTTGCAAATTAATCCCAGTTCTGCAGCTTCACGTTGGAGTGTTTTTGAAGTTTTTTTGTTGAAGAATGGCCATTTTGAGGTCTGTAAATAGCAGCAAAGAGTCCTATGGCACCTTATAGATTAACAGCTGTATTGGAGCATAAGCAAAAGTGAGCATTCGCCCACAAAGCTTATGGTCCAATACATCTGTTAGTCTACATGATGCCCCGGGACTCTTTGTCGCCTTTTACAGATCCAGACTAACACGGCTACCCCTCTGATACTTTGAGGTGTGTTACTGAGTGACCAGAGAGACTGAAGTGAAGTGTTCTCCTACTGGTTTTTAATTGTTATGATTCCTGATGTCAGATTTGTGTCCACTTATTCTTTTATGTAGAGACTGTCCAGTTTGGCCAATGTACATGGCAGAGGGGCACTGCTGGTACATGATGGCATATATCACATTGGTAGATGTGCAGGTGAATGAGCCCTGGATGGTGTGGCTGATGTGGTTAGGTGCTATGATGGTGTCCCTCGAATAGATATGTGGACAGAGCTGGCACCAGGATTTGTTGCAAGGTTTGGTTCCTGGGTTGGTGTTTTTGTTGTGTGGTGTATAGTTGCTGGTGAGTATTTGCTTCAGCCTGGGGGGCTGTCTGTAAGCAAGAACTGGCCTGTCTCCCAAGGTCTGAGAGAGTGAGGGATCATCCTTCAGGATAGGTTGTAGATCCTTGATGATGCGCTGGAGAGGTTTTAGTTGGGGGCTGTAGGTGATGGCTAGTGGCATTCTGTTACTTTCTTTGTTGGGCCTGTCTTGTAGTAGATGACTTCTCGGTACTCTTCTGGCTCTGGCAATCTGTTTTTTCACTTCAGCAGGTGAGTATTGTAGTTGTAAGAACGCTTGATAGAGATTCTGTAGGTGTTTGTCTCTGAGGGATCGGAGCAAATGCGGTTGTATCTTAGAGCTTGGCTGTTGACAATGGATCCTGTGATGTGGTCCGGATGAAAGCTGGAGGCATGTAGGTAAGTATAGTGATCAGTAGGTTTAGGGTGGTGTTTATGTGACCATCGCTTATTAGCACTGTAGTGTCGAAGGGAGTGGACCTCTTGTGTGGACTGATCCAGGCTGAGGTTGACGGTAGGGTGGAAATGGTTGAAATCTTGATGGAATTCCTCAAGGACCTCCTTCCCATGGGTCCAGATGATGAAGATGTCATCAGTATAGCACAAGCAGAGTAGGGGCATAAGGGGACAAGAGCTGAGGAAGCGTTGTTCTAAGTCAGCCATAAAAATGTTGGCATATTGAGGGGTCATGCGAGTACCCATAGCAGTCCCACTGACTTGAAGGTATAAATTGTCCCCAAATCTGCAATAGTTGTGTGTGAGGACAAAGTCACAAAGTTCAGCCATCTGATGAAGTGGATTCTAGCCCACGAAAGTTTATGGCCAAATAAATTTGTTAGTCTCTAAGGTGCCACAAGGACTCCTCATTTTTTTTTGTTGATACAAACTAACACGACTACCACTGAAACCTTTAAAAAGACAGTCACTTAGTTTCTCTGTGCATCAGTTCCCTCTCTATAAAACAGGGGTGATGATAACATCTTACCTGGTGAGGATAAGTATATTTAAGATTGTGAGGTGCTCAGACAAAGGAATGGGGGCCACATAAGTACAACTGATCAATAAATTGCATTATGATTCTCTCCCTGCTTCTAATCATGAGAAGTTCTGCAATAATCTTTACCTGAAAGTTTATAGTTTGTGCCCAGTGGAATGCTTCAAATACAGTACAGCACAAAATATAGACTCATGATTAATGTACATTCAGGCCTTCTGCTGTCAAAAGTTCATTTGGCCCCATGTACCCTAATTCTGTATTTTTCAGTATTTTGATCACACAATAAAATACAATTGCATGCAGTAATGTATTGTTTCACGGAAAACTGGAAAAGTACACAAAAGGCAGCTCACTGTGCTATTTTTAGCCTTTTTGAAGTCCACAGGGTAAGTTTTGACTCCCAAGAGTGGTAAGTGAGGAAAGGACTTGCAAAACCATACAGTAAGTCACATGTTTTGCTTTACTATCCTTCTCCACTATAAAATTCATGGGTTTCAGAAAGAACAGCATTTGGGGGATCAGGAGGGCGGGGGTATCAGTCTTATTTTTTCCCTAAAACCATTAACATGTACCATCTCCCTATGCACTGTCAAGATAACAATGCACAACTGAGCTGCATTTGCTGAAGTCTCAGATGTGAGCTCTTGACGACTGGAAGCCAGGCTGTCTTGTTAAAGGATCCCTAACTGTGGAACTTAGGCCATGGCTACACTGGCACTTTACAGCGCTGCAACTTTCGCGCTCAGGGGTGGGAAAAAACACCCCCCCGAGCGCTGCAAGATACAGCGCTGTAAAGTGCCAGTGTAATCAGTGCTGCAAGCTACACCCGTAAGGGATGTGGTTTACGAGCGCTGGGAGAGAGCTCTGACTACACTCACACTTCGCAGCGCTGCCGCGGCAGCGCTTTGAAATTTCAAGCGTAGCCATACCCTTACTCCCTCTGGTGGTTTGCCTTAATCTCAGTGGATCAGTCTCCAGGGCAGGGTAAGAGGCGTATCTGATCAGACAAGCTTATAAGGCAAGATATTGTCTTCTCTTTCCTTCTTTTTCTGAAGTCTTATTTTCTGGTGGGTATGTGGCTATTTTGGAAAGGCTTAGCATAGTTCCCCAATGTGAACAGTTTCAAGAGGAAATTGTTTTTTCCATGTTACTCACGGGGATGTAAGCATTAAGGCTCTTTGAATACAAACGAAAAGTAATAGCTGATTCAGCCATGAAAATTTTGCTATGACACCAAGACAAATAGCTATCTGCTATGGACGGAGTGCATTGCTCTTGGAGCAAAATTCTTTGCAGGAGGTGAGGAGGAGGTAAATTCATTCTTTGTGGATGGGCTGTTTTTGTGAAGAGAAAGGTCACTGCTTTGCTACTGTTGTCTTTGTCTTGGTTTGACTGGGTGTTTTTTTTTTAAACCATTTAATAGGCTGCTTAGAGCCTGGGCAAAATGTTCTTTTTGTGTGAAATGTGTTGAAATCAAAACACATGCACTGAGAATACATCATATTTCTCATATGTGGCTTATCTACCATAAGAGAAGAAATTGAAGTATTGTTGTCTGAGACATGGAACTTAAAGAGTAAAATCCAAATGACCCAGAAATATGTACCCATCTCACTACACACAAAATCTTCTTTTCATCATTAGGAGCTTTATATTCAAAATTAAACTACCTGGTATATCCTGATTGTTGATAATTCTGCTAGGTACTGTAAAATGGATGACCAGCATAACAACAAAATTAATCACCATGATTCATTTTAATATAAAGTAGCATTAATATCAAGAATGAATGATAAGAAACAAGAGAGGGGGGAAACTTTACAACTATACATGAAAAATTTGTCAAGACAGATGGATTTTGAATAAGTTTAAAACCTCTAGCCATGGACCAATTGATGTGAAAACCAGGGTCCAGTCACCATGACCCTAAGGTGCATGTAAGATCAAAGGGGCATTTGGAAACCTAGATGTTCAGAGAAGAAACAGTTCTGGAGCTAAACAAGGAGGATGTTAGCAGATACAGAAAACAGTAGGCATTGTAGAGAGAATAGAGTCGATTCCACTCCCACTCCCCACCTCCCCCGGTGGTATATCTCATTAAACATTACCTACTTCCTACCACACCTTCAGCTGCAAAAATGCTTACTGACTATAAAGGGGTGGGATCACAGGCGGGAGGGAGAAAGGATGAATTGGACACTTGAAACTGACTGTAGTCAACACATGGACTGCAACAGGCCAGGATGAATGTCAGGAAAAGGGGACTAAATTTCTATTATGTAACTTCTGTTTCAGAGACAACGTATTATTACCCGTAACACGCGAGGAGTTAAGAGTTATAACATTCTGCTGAAATTCTAAGGCCAATATTCTATGCCATAATGAAATTTTTATTTTTAATATTAAAAGGGAAGCAGTACCTCTTCCGCAAAGCTGTCTTTCTTGTCCAGCATTTCCCGTAACGTCTGAAGAATTTTAATGCAAAGCTTTTCTTCTTTCTCCATTAGCTTCTTTGTGTGATTAATTAACCTTAAAGTAAAACATTAGCCCTTATATAGAGTATTGCATCTTATCGCCAAGCCAGACAACATGCACATTATACAGAATTGTTTGTTACCATATTTTTCCTGAAGGAAATACAAGTAGACCAGGTAGGTACCATGAAAAAGAAATGGGCCCCAGCCCAAACTCTCTTGGCCTTTGAGAGTGTTTGGAGTCTGCACTGAATTTTGCTGCACGTGTAGCTGAGTAACGAGCAGAAGGAGAAGCCTTAGAGGGTTTGAAATCCAGACCAGGATCCAAATTCTGCCACTTGGGCCTATCTTTTTCTAAAAATTATTACGTTACCTGCAGTGCCCATTATTTATCCTGCAAACTTCAAAAGGAACTTTAAGTTTTATGGTAGCAATAATACTTATTCTACAATTATCAAGTGGTTTCCACCCAAAATGATCCAAAGTAATTTACAAAAATTTTGTAATAGAATCACTTTGCTCAGCGCAGAAATGCAGTCACCTCTGGATGGAATGCAGCAGCTGTTTAGGTGCACATAGGAACTGTGCAGGGCAGTTTAGGGCAGGAAGTAAAGTAGAATTCTGCATCCAAATAAAACTGCAATAGGAGTTTAGGAAGGCAAAACAATATTGAACAAATCAGAATTAAGGAAAAACACTGGAGCTAACATACATATTCTTGCATAAAGCGTCATTTATATCTAATCCAAAAGAGAGCAACAGCCACAGCACCATGCCCCCTATCATCATGCTGGGTTCAGTACTAATATCATCACTTCCTGCAGCATGCCAGGATTTCTTTGGAAGTCTCCAATTCAAGTGATGACCAAGCTTCTGAGATGAGCTCACCATGGTCTAAATGTAAGTCATATTATTATTAACCATAATTTTAAAATGATTGCATATTAATAGTGCCATTTATATAGTATTGCAAAGTATCACTGGGCAATCGCAGATCATTTAAAAAATAATGTATTCCTTGTACACGATAGGCCAAATCCTGCGGTCTTTACTCAGTCAAAATTCCCATTAACTTCCAGTGAAAGTTTTGAGACGGGGGGGGGGGAAAAATGCAACATTTATTTATTTTTTTAAACACATGAAGTATATAATGCTCCCTGTGCAGAATATGCAAAAAGCTGAGGAATCAGGAAACCTGCCAATTTTTCAGTGCCCTCAAGTTACCTCTAAATTATGCAGTTCCTCAAGGGCAAATAGGGCATCTCATTAAAGGACCAACCAAGTAAAACTGAACAGCTCTCTTCCAGTGCCCAAACTGCAAATAAAACCAACCTGTAATTGAAAACCATGCAAAGGCACATGTGAAATGTACATTTAGAAGAGCTATTTCAGAGTTTGCAATTTAAAATAAAACCAAAGGATTTAGTTAGTTTGTCTCAAACAGTAGCTCAGCATGCCCCCAAAGAATATGAATTAAAAACACACACTTCTAACATGGAATGTCTGAGACTTTGCAATGTATTTGGGGGCAATTTAACATAAATGGCCATTAGGAAAACAGAAATTTGTTGAGATTGTCTTAACTTCAGCAAGCTGCAAGGGTTTTCATTTTAATCATGTCACACATACAACTCCCTTACTAAAGGGACACGTAAACTATGTAACAAAAAAAATATATGTGAGACTTGGGCTCCTAAGTGCCTTTTGTCAATGGGACTTAGGCACGTCTCAAAATGTTACCCCTGAAAAAACTATTTTTCAGAAAAAAATAAACAGAACACTTTCTGTGCCACTTACTTGGACAAGAAAGCACCACATCTTATTCTTGCATCACTCCCCTCAGGAAAGAGAAGTTCAGGGCTATGTAATACATCCACTAACACTGAGAATTCAGCCTGCATCATGGGGGTGAACTGCTGTTCCAAGGAGGAGACTACATCCTAAATAAAGAAGCAAAAGGTCAATTATGGCAAAAGCTGGTCCAATCACACTTGAATGACTTGGTTGACAAATTTCACATTATGTGAACGAAATACCGGACAAATATTTGTTGTCGTTTGTCATCCCGCCTCCCATCAACCCATGATGCCAGTCTTACCACCCACTTGTTACAAAGCCTGGAGGTGCTTGTTTGGCATTCTCCTTTGCTGCCCATCACACTTGCCACAGCTTTCCACAAAATTCCACAGAACTACCTAATTGCCCTCCTTCAAAACTCTCCTAACCATGGTGCCTACAAAACACTTGACAATGGTTAGGGAACCAGTGTGCTGAAACCACTGCCTTGCATCTTTTTCTCCCTTGTACTCCCGTATCTGTCTGTCTGTATCCACCTGTTGTCTCAATCTTATACTTACCTCTTGTCCACAAGGCACAGCAATGTGCACTGGAAGGGTGTGACTTCTAAAGGGTGCCAATGTGTTTCATGCTAAATGGTACAGGTAGATTCTGCTGGGGTGCATTAAAGGTTCCCTGGTGCACATAAACATAGTCCTCTTTCAAAGAGCACCATGTTGACGTGCACCAGGGAACTTCCAGTTTGTGCCAGCAGGTCTGCCAGGCCAGTTAGTGCACAACACGCTGCCACGTTTTAGAAACCACAACCCTCTAGTGTGTGTTACTGTACCAAGCCGATAAGATTCTAAGCTCTTTGGAGTAGACAGTGTCTCTAAAGCCAGTACATCTCACATCATGGGACGATCTCTCAGCACAGGGGGATCCTCCAGTGACACAGAAGCACTGTAGCGACTCCTACACCACTCTTACCTTTTTGCACCTGCAGTAGGGGCGTGGTCATGAGAAATAAGGCCTGGCTGGTCTTGCTATGCTTGGCAATCATAATGGCCCAGGGGCAAAAAAATCCCATTGACTCCTGTGGGAGCTGAATTAGGTCATAGGAGTGCAAGGCCCAAGGTGTTGGCATCCCTTTGATTAGGTGTATACAACATTGTGATGGTCCGATCAGGGTTCGGGGAGCAATCCAGAGCAGGGAGGGGCTGTGTCACCACTAGCCCTGCAATCCTGGGTGCCTCACAATGTTTTGCTGCTGTAGCTCCCAAGCTGGGATGCTCACATCCAGGAAGAGGGATGCAGGTCACGCTCTGCATATCTGGGTGCTTAGACAGCTCTGGCTCAGCAGCTCTGACCCCAGCAGCCTGTTTACACCCCCCAACCCCACTTGGGCTTCCGCCAGTTTGGTTACAACAACAAGATGACCCCAATACACTCCCAGTCCCAAATTTCCCCCAGTGTGCATTATTATGACATGACACCCTTTAGACAGAGATTATAACAATAGCGAGTTGGGATATACTGAGCTGTTCAGGCCAGCTGACACTCACTGCTAGATATCAGAGTGCTCCTTGCCCTCTGTCCTTGGGTGGTTCTTACTGTCACGAACATATCTACACAAAACACATGGTCACAAGCACAGCATCAGGCATTTGCTACCATACCTGTAGTTTTTCAATGATATTCCTGTAATCCCAGGCAGGCCCTCCAAGAGCTTCCTTAAAACGAGGTCCACTGCGGGCAGACATTCTCCATCCCATGGCCGCTCTCTGCACCATGTTGGAATGACTCTTCATGAACAAGGTATTTACCTGGCTGTCTAAATCCACCGGAATTGCAATCCCACGGTTCTTTGCTTTAAGCAGAAGACAACATTTACAATAAAGAATGCTTTCGGGTCCTTCGTAAATCATTTTGAGTGAAATCCAGATCTCATACAAGGAGCCTTTTTGCCTTGACTTCAGTGAGGCAAGGATTTCACCCTTTAACAATAAGGGCCAGATCCTCACCTGGTGTTAATCAATGTAGCACTATTTAAGTTAATAAAGGTACACCAATTTATACCAGCTGAGGATCTGGCCCATGATTCCTTATTTCTCATAGGTAAAAAGGTATATCTCTGCTTTAACAAATTAATCAATTGAAATGATTCAAATGAAATCAATTACAAAGACATTAGCAACAGCAGCAAAATTAGCAATTATTATTTCAGTAGCTACTTATAATCCATTTGAGAGTAAATTTGGAAATTCTTCTTTTTAGTTTTCTTAGACATAGATATGCATGTACCCCATATATCCCACTGTTGCCTGAATGTTTTATGCACTTAAACTAGTTAGACATAAAAGGACTCCAGATTGGTTTGTTCCCCCCACCACACTTCTACCCTTCATGTGATCGTATTGTACAATGCCTGACACAATGCAGTCCTGATCAAATGACTGAGGCTCCTAGGTTCTACCACTATGGAAAAAAGAGTAATAATTAATAAATAGCCGAAGAGCTGTACAATTTATGTTTAGGCTTGAAAGTAAGAGACAGAGAAATCTTGCACCAGTTTCCACAAGGCACCGATAGTTCAGCTAATGCCATGTTAATTGTGCATGCTGAATGGCCTTTTCAAAAAAGGGGAATGCCATAAATAATTCCGATGTACTGTCTTCTACGTAGGAAGTCTGTGTTACACAGATCCCTCCATGCTGCAATGGACCAGAGTGGCATTCTTTTAAGTGTCAGTGTGGAATGTTTGAGGTTCAACAAATAATGTCAGGTAGACACAGCAAAAATAGGGGACAGATTTTCTGACATGTACTTGAAAAGTTAGGAATCACTGCCTTGCTGACTATTAGTTTTATTTACAACTACTTAATTTCCATAGCACAGTGTTATCCTTAATAAATGTCTGAGTAACAGAAAAAATATTCTAGATTGCTAGTGTTCTTCAGGTAAATAAACCAGTAACTAAAAGCTGCCTGTTTTTCTTATTACACCAACATTGCCTTTGAAGTAAGAACTTAAAACCTGAGTGAGCAATTCTGAAGTGTTTGATTCCTTTGATACTCAAGGCATTCCCAAAGCATTTTGTAATAAGATTAATGTTTTCTAGCATAGTTAAGTACACATTACTGAGAGACAGAACATGCTCCTGATCCAGCAAAGCATTTAAACATATGTGCAACTTTGATCATGCGAGAAGTATCACTGGGTCTGATCCAAACCCCACTGAAGTCAGTGGGAGTGTTTCTGTTGACTTCAGTGCATCTGCATCAGCCTCAAAAGTACTACATAGATGAAGTTGTGCAGGCATTTAAATGCTTTATTGTATCAGGGCATATGTTGGTATAGTGGGGTGGTCCCCCCACTCCTGCCTGAAGGGGTAAACAGCCTTGGAGAGGGCTGAGGCTGAGAGAAAAACCTGGGCTGATTGGGGGGAAGCAGCCTCAGCTGGGGCCATGCCCCAGTCAAGCCACAGCTGGCCCTATAAAGGGGCTGGTAGGCTGGAGCAAAGTTAGTTTCTCTCTAGTGGTAGAGAGGGATGGGCCTAGGAGCTGAGCAGGGGACCTAGAGTGGAGCAGGGCTGAGGGAAGGCCAGAGGGGCTGGGGAGCTCCAGCCTGGAAACCCCCAGGCTGCAGGCCTTGCTAAAGGCCAGAAAAGGTACTGGGGTTGCAGAGGGCAGCCCAAGGGTAGGCAGAGGCAGCAGGTCCAAACCCTCCTTACCAATTATAGAGCAGTCCGCCCCAGTGAGCAGGGGCTAGATGGTGATTGGCAGTAGCCCAAGACTGAAGCGAGATGGGGATAATGGGTTGAGAGTTCCCCAGGGAACAGAAAGACTGTGGAGTACTGCAGGGGGCATGTCATGGTACAATTCCCCACTCTGAACCTTAGTGTCCAAAAGATGGGGTACCAGCATGAATTCCTCTAAGCTCAATTACCAGCTTAGTACCCGTAGCGCTGCCACCAACCAGGAATTCCAGTGTCTGGTACACTCTGTTGCCCCCAAACCCTTGGCCGGGGACCCCCAAGACCCAGTCCCTCTGGATCTTAACACAAGGAAAGTGAACCTTTTCCTTCACTGTTGCCTCTCCCAGCCTTCCCCTCCCCCTGGGTTACCTTGGGAGATCACTGTGATTCAAACTCCTTGAATCCTGAAACAGAGAGGAAAATGCACCTTCCCCCCTCCTCCTCTCTTCCCCTCCCAGATTCTCCCTGAGAGACAATAATCCTAACACAGAGAGAATTTAGCCTCTCCCCCTTCCCTCCTTTCTCCCCACCAATTCCCTGGTGAATCCAGACCCAGTCCCCTGGGGTCTCACCAGAATAAACAAACAAACAAAAACAAACAAACAATCAGGTTCTTAAACAAGAAACTTTTAATTAAAGAGAAAAAAAAACAGTAAAAATTATCTTTGTAAATTTAAAATGGAATAGGTACAGGGTCTTTCAGCTATAGACACTGGGAATACCCTCCCAGTCTAAGTATACAAGTACAAATTAGAATCTTTTCAGCAAAATACCAATTTGAACCTCTTTCAGCCAAATACACATTTGAACCTCTTCCAGCCAAATACACATTTGCAAATAAAGAAAACAAACATAAGCCTAACTCGCTTTATCTACCTCGTACTCACTATTCTGGATCTATAAGAACCTGTGTCAGGGAGATTGGAGAGAAACCTGGTTGCACCTCTGGTCCCTCTGAGCCCCCAGAGTGAACAACAACCAAAAACTAACAGCACACACAGAAACTTCCCTCCCTCAAGATTTGAAAGTATCTTGTCTCCTGATTGGTCCTCTGGTCAGGTGACAGCCAGGCTTACTGAACTTGTTAACCCTTTACAGTCAAAGAGATAAAGTACTTCTGTGCTATTAACTTTTCTTATCTGTTTATGACAGGGCAGAACCCTGAGAGAGGCAGCACCGGAGTCCGGGAGGGACACTGGTGCCGACACCAGGGCCAGTGGCACGCAAGACACTGGCCTGCAGAGGGCGCTCCTGAGTGGACAGAGCTAATTCCCAGGACGACCAGCAGGAGGCACCACACTGGTGAGTCATTGCCCCGTTACCGTTGACAAGGACAGTGCATCTCTGAAGACCAACAGGGACCTCCCCCTCTCCCCAAGTACCATACTGCAATGCCAGCACTTAGAATAAACCCAAATCCTGGTATGGAACTGAACCAATGATATTATGGACTAGAGCAAGATGGCTCTACCTTCCACATCCCCAATGCTGCAGTGGGACCTATTAGTGCTGAGACCCACTGATTTCAGTAGAACTCTGCAAGGCTCCACACTAGCATATCCCAATGCCTAACTCGTGCTTGCGTCTGGAGCACAGGCAGCTGAGCCAAACTGGTGCAGGAGGTGCAGCTCCCCTTGAATAGACTTGCATCTCTGGTAGACACTTTCCTTAAAAAGAGTTTGCCTTGGGGAATTAAGAAGTGGTGGTGTGCCAAATATGGGAAAATGTACTTCCCAGCAGCTGCACAACCCACTCATCGCCAATGTCAAGAGAAGTTGCTTTGACGTGGCAGCCCAGTTTGCACTCTTTCTCTCAGCTTCTATTTGTTTTGGAGAAGGGGTACGTGGTTATTAAGAGAAAATCACAATGTATGACTGGCCATTATTTGTAGTTATTGTTTCTGCATGTTATTCTACCTGGATTATTTTTCCCTATCATGTCAATCACTGGAAAGTTATGGGATAATGCTAATTTGCACTTAAGTATTAGGTATGCAGAATTCCAATATACCTTAGAATACATTAACAGTGGAGCATGTGGTGCGGGAACCCTTATACTTCTACATCCCCACAGATATTATTTGAAGTTAACAACTTCCATCAGTGTCTGAATAGCAGTCAAGGGCTATGATTGTTCAAAGAGTCGCAGCTAATTAAAACTATCACAAAGAAAACCAGAAAAAAAATGCTCCTTTGTTTTGAACAGTTCTTATATGTATAATTCCATTTGTAATTAAGAGTTGCATTGATTGTCAAAGGGCACTGCTGAAATCTAAGCTATAAACAAAGACTTTGTCTTCTTATTTCCTTGCAGCTTGTAGAAAGTTTATCTTTCATTTGTTTCACATTTCATTATTTAAAACAACATGAAACATATTTTTACATTTTGGAAAGCTGACGAACAAATGTGAACATAAATATTTATTTTTAAATTTAGGTGTTGTAGGCAGCTTTCCTCTTCAAAACGTGTCAATCTCCCTTAAAGTATAAAAATAAAATATTTAAAAGCATGTTTGTTTTTGCTCCACTTTGGAATACTTCTGGAAAACAGACAAAACTTGCAAACCAGGGTCAAAATCAAAAGAAGATGAGGCCAGAAACTGATTAAATCCTGCACTTGGGGTGACTGATTTGCAGGATGGGGAAAGGATGCAATTGATTGCGTGACTGCACAAGCAGCTTGGTATGTCACGTGTGTACCCAGCCACAATTCCACCACAGGGGACTAGAACATATGCTCATCTAGAGTGTAATTCACTCATATGCAGATGGTCAGTACAGGCCTATATACCATCTCAGTCCCACTTCTGCACCAGGCTGAATTTCACCTCTAATAACTCGGGGTGTGCTTCACTGTCTGAGGAAGCATGGTTTGCTGGGAAAGAGATGTGACTAGATCCCAGGCTGATGCACACACATATACTCCCACTAGCAGAGTGGTTCTCTACAAGAGTCTCAGGGTCCCCTGGGGAACTGCAAGCAGGTTTCAGGTGGACATCCAAGCATGGCCAGTGTTAGACTAGCTGGGACCCAGGGGAGAAAGCCAAAGCCCCACCGCATGGGGCTTAAGTCCGGGGCCCTGAGCCCTGCCATCCAGGACTGAAGCCAAAGCCTGACCAATGTAGCTTCATAGGGGGACCCCAGGGCAACTGCCCTGCCCTAACTCTAGCCTGGCTTTTATATGCAGAAAACCAATTACTGTGGCACTGGTGGGCTGTGGAGTTTTTATAGCAGGGCATGGTGGGGCCTCAGAAAGAAGAAGGTTGAGAACCCCTCCACCAGTGCGCACACATTCCCACTAGCAACACACACAGTCCAGCACCAAGACCAATGAGTAAATGGTGCCAGCTGACAAAAGTGATGCTGACAATGCATTTAGCTAGGCCAATATGTAAAAATTCTGGAATGGTTTCTTGTGAACTCAATGCATCAGTTTCTCTGCTCTCTTCAATGTGCAAATTGCTTGGGTATATAGGCAGAATGGGACCCAAAATAAAGAGTGTGCATTACATTCACTATAAGCAATAGCTAAATTCAGGTCCCATGTGCAGGTAGGCAAAGTAAGGGGTTTTTTTACCCATGAAAGCTTTTGCCCAAATAAATGTACTAGTCTTTAAGGTGCCACTGGACTCCTTGTTATTTCTGAAGTCAAAAGAACACTCTGTACTCACTAGCAACAGGGCTAAACCTGGCCTGGAAGCCGAGTGTCTATTTTTGAAAAATAATATGTACATGTAGGTTCTTTCACAGAACCACAGAAATTGGAATTAGACCAGCCTATTACAGTAGGACATCTATTCCATTCCCCGGCTGGTGAAGGACTGTTCTTCCACTACGCCATCTTGTCTACGTCTACGTCCAATTTAATTTTCAGAATTTCCATGGACGGCGCGCTCACTGTTGACTTCCCTAGGAAGATTATTCCTCAGACTAAAAACTCTCACTGTTAGGAGGTTTTTATCCCATTATCTTTTACAGTAAGTATGCCCCCTTGTACCACCCTAAACAATCCCGCTCCCTCATTACCAGTACCCACGGCGTGTAAACAGACAGCTGTTTTCACCCACCCAGCCCTGTTGCCACTTAACTGAGCAATACATATTTAGTTCAATTAATCTCGCTTCATAAATCAGTCCTGCCAGCTCCTTAATCATTTACTGACTGCTTAATAAATAAATCTGGTTGGAAAGACATTGATGGTAGCAATGGTAGGAAGTCTTACAGGAAATAAAAGCTTTGTGTAGACAAGGCACAAGGCTGCCAATCTGGTACCTTTCATTGGCAGCACATATATTTTTCTTCCAGCTGAAAACTTAAGTTAAAATATTTATCATTCCACAAAAAGACCATCATTGAATTTTTCTTGCAATTAGGGAAACACAAACAGTTAAAATAGAATAAAATATGTGCTTTGTCTGAAGTGTATTCTCCCTGCTGTCAGAAATGTAACAATATTATAATCATTTAGTTTGAACTAAAAAAAAATGAAAATGGAAGATGAGTTTTCTTCCTTTTCCATTTTGTGAAAAACTAAAGTGGGAAGTAAAATGAAGTCTGCTGAGGTGAAGGAATTATTTTAGGACAGTCCATCTGTATGGGTATTAATACACAAATAATCATTTCAAAAAAGAGACAATAATATTGAGCCGAGATTCCAAGTTTAATGTTCCCTATTTGTAACTTTTTATGGTAGAAGGAAAACACCTTACAGCACATGTATGCAAACCTTACAGGTTTTCCCCAGATTCTATATACCATTATAGTGGCATAGCAGTGAGCGGAAATAGAATTCTTATAATTAGCATCCACTGCTCCAATAGGATGGGAATTGGAATTCTTTTTGTTTCTCTCATACAGCATCTTGCCACCTATTGTCCTAGAACAGGGGTTGGCAACCTACGGCACGCATGCCAAAGGTGGCACGTGAGCCATTTTGCCTGGCACAAGGCTGCCGGTCTGGGGTTCTGGCTGCCAGCCCCGCTCAGCATCTGCCAGCCTGGGGTTCCGTTCACTCAGCTGGCAAGAGGCTGAGCAGGGCCGGCGGCCGGGACTCCAGACCAGCGGCAGGCGCGTCCCCTGGTTCCCCCCTCACCGTGTTTGGGTTCTGCGGCTCCCGGGAGTGTGAGCTGCCGGGGCTCGGGGCCCTGAGCCTGCTGCGGGAGGGGCGGCAGCAGTGGCTCACATTCCCGGGAGCTGCAGAGCCCAAGCACGGTGAGGGAGGAGCCGGGGGGTGCACGAGGACCGCCGCCCACATGCATCCGCTACAGGAGCCCCCCACCCACCCGCTCATCGCACTCGGGTTCTGCGGCTCCCGGAAGTGTGAGCTGCCGCAGCTGCCCCTCCCGCACCCTCACTCTCCCGCTGCCAGCTCTCCACGTGGAGTTTTGCCTCCACATGGAGCCAGCATCTGACTGGCATGGGCACGGTAAGGGGAGTCCTGGGGGGCAGTCAGGGAGCAGGGGGAGGGTTCAATGGGTCCGGAGTTCTGGGAGTCCTTTCAGGGGGCAGGGAGTGGCTGGATGAGGTGTGGGAGTCCCCGGAGGTCTGTCTGGAGGTAAGGGGGGGGTGGATAAGGGTTGGGGCAGTCAGGGGACAGGTAAGGGGTAGGGTCCTAGGGAGGCAGCTGGGGGGGGCTCAGGAGGGGGAAGTCAGGGGACAAGGAACAGAGAGGCTTAGGTAGGGGGTGGGGTTCTGGGGGGCAGTTAGGAGCAGGGTTCCCAGGAGGGGGCAGCCAAGGGACAAGGGGGAGGTTCTGACCGGGGCAGTTGGGGTGGGAAGTGGGAGGGAGTGGATGGGCACAGGGCTAGGGCAGCGCTCTCCCCTCTTTTCGATTGTTGAAATATGGTAACCCTTGGTGGGCGCCGGGCTGCAGCCTGGGCAGGAGAGGAGAGAGGGTCACGGCTGCTCCCCGCTAGCGGCAACTGCCATCTTTGCAGGGCAGCTGTCCCCCTGCACCATGCCGGCTCCACCATGGCTGGGGCCTGCTGCTGCTGCAAGCGAGATGCTCTGGCTCTCTGATGCCTACAGAAGGCAGCTCCTCCCCACCAAGCTGCTGCAGTGGCCCAAGCCCGGCAAAGCCAGTGAGTGGACTCGGGGTAGGGGCCATTGGGGTGGAGAGGAGGGAACCTGGTTTGGGAAGCAGCCCCTGGGCATGGCTGGCCCCTGGGGTCTATAAAGGCTCCTTGGGATTTGCCCCTCAATTAACCGATGTGCAGGGGTGAGGGGAGGGGGAGAGCAGGCGTGCAAGGTGGAAGTTTCGCCTAGGGTGCAAAATATTCTTGCACTGGCCCTGCCCCAGGAGATGCATGAACCCCAAGTTAAGAACCACTGTACTAAACTCACAAGATCTGCATTTTAATTTAATTTTAAATGAAACTTCTTAAACATTTTTTAAAATGTGTTTACTTTACACACAGCAATAGTTTATAGACTTAGAGAGAGACCTTCTAAAAACGTTAAAATGTATTACTGGCATGCGAAACCTTAAATTAGAGTGAATAAATGAAGACTCGGCACACCACTTCTGAAAGGCTGCCGACCCCTGTTCTAGAATCTGAGTTGGTAATGACTGACATCGCTTGGCTTGGAAGTCCTAAAGAAAGAGACCAAAAGATTTGTTTGACCTTCGCTATTGTGAAGTAACAAAATGTAGGGACTGATCCTGCCACTGCTTATTTGTGTGAGTAATCCCATTCATTTCAGTCACGATGTTAATGGTAAAGTCATGTTCCTGCTACTGAAAGGTCCTTACACAGCGTTCTCTGTCTGAGATGCAGACAAAAGGCATACATATGGCATAAGTAAAACCTTTACAATAAAAAGCCATAACAAAGACCTTTATAAATAGATTAGCAGACATCCTGTGTGCAATGCAAAATTGCTATATAAAAAGCCTCTAGAGCCAATATCTTTGATTCCTTGCGGGTGGAGAAATACAGAACTAATAGATACTTTATAGAAAATGGGGATAATATATTCAGGTTTAGCCAGAATGTAATTCAATATATTGCAGTTCTTTGATCTTGTAGCAGCAGAAAAAACATGTGCTGGAGTATGATGCACTAACAGTCATTACTTAACAGCAACAATGCTGGCTATTTGAAAGGGACCCTGGAACATTGTTTAGCTTGGAAATTAAGAGTCTGATCCCACACCATTGAATCAATGTGGGTTTTGCCACTAAGTTCAATGGGAGCAGGATTGGGCTCTATTACCCAGACATGCTTTTCTTTACCTGAGTAAATCGGCACACGTCTGGATTGTGGAACGTGAGAAAACAGTAACCAGAAAGTGGTTGCCTACTGCCCAGTCCCACTGGGATGAGGATGGGTGACATCTTGCAATTTTACCCCATGGAAAACTGGATATTTCACAAGATTTTTTGTTTGGTTTGGTTTTTTTGGTGCAAAGTCAGGACTGGCCTCAAGCCCTGCAGATTTTTTAGGGCAGGTGTTCCCAAACTGTGGTATGCATACCCATAATAGTCTACTCGGATGAAGCTTTAAAACTGTGAAGGAATTTGTTATATAAAATAAAGTAGTTAATTTACTTCAAGATGTGCCAGTGAGTACACAGATACACAGAGCCCTCACCTCCAGGCACTGTGCAGAACAGGTTCAGTTGCCCAGCAACTGTCCAGTCTAACTAACCTCAAAACTTAGGTGGGTTTTGGTTGTATATGTTGCATTATAACTGTACATAACAGTGAAATATGGACAAATGGCTAAAGACAGGTAGCATTAAGGAGCGCACACCAAGTATCAGTGATGAGAAGGGTAGAGCCTGAGAAAGGTCTGCAAAAGGAGATAAGTCCTTATAGCTCCTTTCTGAACTGAAGGCAGGTAAATCTGGCTGGAGACAAAAAGTAGTAAGTGAAGCCTGAAACTCTCATGAAGCTTTTCCCCTGGTAGTCAAGAGGAGTTGAAGTCTCAGTGCAATAAGAAATTAGCTTTTGCACCTTTCCTTTTGTTACCCTGTAAGATCAGATACATTCCCGCAATGCTCATAAGATGACAGCTGTAACGATCTTAAACTCTTAAGGCAATACTTACATCCACCTGCCAGCACTGAGCAGAATGTACATTTCTTAAAACTTACTCTGAAACAGGGCTTTTAAAAGTGTATTATCACATGGATCTTTGATATCCTGGGAACTCTGTGCATGATCTTTGTATCTGCTACAATACATTTCTGAACCCAGGGCTACCACAAAAGGAAATAAATAAAAATTATGTTTGTTCATTCAACACTACACTACATTTATTTTCCAGCAAAAGCTTCTGGTCCCTGCTATAAATCCGCCCAATACACCTTTGGTCTGAAATAGGCAAAATCTTTTCAGAATTTTCAGAAAAACCATCCTGTGAAACATGAAGGTCCTGACATTGAAACAGTCAAACACTCAATTAAAAAAAAAAAAAAAAAAAGATAGGAGAGTGCTCACGTATCTAGCCTAAAGTCAAGCCTAGTACGGCTATCTGTATTAACAAAGAAATCTTTATCTTATCTCTTCATGTGGACATGCAGCAAAATTTTGTGCTTGATGGAGCAGCATACAGGAAAAGGAGTACAACATACATTATCACTAGGGATCAGATTTTCAAACATGCTCAACAACTGCATCTGGGGGCAGGATTTTCCTAAAGAGTTCAAGCTCCTATCTAGGCAACAAAATAAGCACCACAATGTACACTTCTGAGTACCAAATATTATGAAGGTGCCTAAGTAAATGCTGAGTTCTTCTGAATATTTGGCTTCAATTGTGGGTGCTGAGCAGTTGAAAAATCTGGCTATACTTAGCTAAATAGTGCAGTGATCCTGTGCAACCCCAGTGGGCCAAATCCTTAACTTACATGGGTACTTGACGTCAATGGGACTATATACATGAGTAAAGTATGCAGGATTTGCTGCACTGTCTTCAACAGGATCGTATAGCAATTATATAAAGGCAGAATTTGGCTCACTTAGTTTCCCTTACTTACACAGCTAGTCCTTCTCCAACAGGCCAAGTTTTGTCTTCAGCTACCCTCATGCAAATCTACAGCTTTCAATTTGCCAGTGTGAGCTTCAGTTAGCTTAGAATCAGACTCAAACTCTGCACACAACACCAGGTTTAAATCTTAGCTAAATGTATATACAGAGCTATTAGCAGAAAGCTCTAATTTTTCCCCACCTTTGCTTTCACTTGTTTACTCCTCATCAGAACTCCTCTTCATCCATCACTATCTTTTAGGTGTGCAAATACAGCAAGATAACAACAAACAACAACAACAAATGCTTTCATGCATATTTTAAAACCCCAAATACTATGACCCTGCAGATTGGAAAATTGGCACATCATCGCCAGACTATGCCCCTGACACATGGCCCTCAGTCAGGGGTTGGTAAGCTTTCAAAGAAGAAGAGCCTTTTTTTGTTTTGTCTTTGACCAAGCTATTGTGAGAGCCACATCAAAGCCACACGCAAAAGCTACTTGTAGAGTTGGAACTTATCAACGAATAATGATTGAACATATTAAAGTTATTACTACTCACCAATACTTTTAATGCGACTTTTGCCATTTGAATATGACTATAAACAGGAGGGGACTCCAGCCTAGGGCTCAGGATTTGGATGCAGGAGGAGGTGGGGGGTCTGGAAAGGAGTTTGGGTGCAGGAGGGGGTTCTGACCTGGGGTAGGCGGTTGGGATGCGTGAGGAGTGCTAGGTGCTGGTTCTGGCTGGAAGGCGCTTACCACAGGCGGCTCCAGCCCAGTGGTACAGCAGTGCTCAGGCAGGCTGCCTGCTTGACCTGCTGCTCCCAGAAGCGGCTGGCTGCCTGCCTGACCCATGCTGCTCCCAGAAGCGGCTGGCTGCTGGGCATGTCTCTGTGTTCCCCTGGCAGAGGGGCGGCTCCGCATGCTGCCCCCAGCATCATCATCACAGCTCCCATTGGCCAGTTCCTGGCCTATGGGAGGTGTGGGGGTGGTGCTTGCAGGCATGGGCAGCACATGGAGACCTGCTGCTCCCTTTCCCCCACCACAGGACACGCAGAGACCTGCCAGCAGCCAACCTCTTCCAGGAGTGGCATGGGGCCAGAGCCCTGCAGTGCTGCCGGCCAGGAGCCACCTGTGGTAAGCGCCTCCCAGCCAGAGCTCGTACCTCACACCCCCTAAAAATGGTTGCCTGCAAGGGGGGCAACCAAAGAGCCACAGGAAGCTCTGGAGCTGCAGGTTGCTGACCCCTGCCCTAAGTAGAAAGTAGTATGGAGATTCCCTGCCCTAGTAGGAGCTGCAGGAGGGATTATGCTTAAGGAAGCCCCTAAGAAGGATACAGTGTGAGGCTCCTCGGTGGCAGCCCAGCACCACTCCACAGTAGTAGTAGGAGCCATGGCTTCATCTCTTCCCCATCCCTTTGGGTGAAGCTAGCCTTGAGCATCCATTGCCCTTGAAGGTTTTCAAGGGCTTTAGATGCAGTCAGCATATGTGTGAGAAGCCAAGGTATGAGGGAGGTTCTTTGAACCATTCTCCTCTCCCTCATGTACCAATGCAAGGGTTAGCTCAAATCTGGCCCTCTGTTTTATTGGATTTACAGTTTAGAACAGCACTAACAGGTTATTTTAAATATCTCCATGCAATACAAGATATATGAGAAAATGGAATACAATAGATTACAGTACAATAGAGGAATGTAGGAACTCCACAAGATATGGAAAAAATCCACCAATATGAAGAAAACTCAAGGTCAACTTCACATCTGCTACTTGCAGAACATAAGCCTTCCCGGAAAAAACAAAAAAGAGAGCCACAGACAAGAGAACACTAAATCTTTTATGTATCCATGTAGATATGAAGTGGCACACTGACTTAAGCGGGCTGGATTTTGACTTTAGGTACAGATCTGAATGACTGGTAACACACTAATCCACGAGGGGACATCATGACACAAAAATCCTTCAGCCCCCTAATTCCTTCCCTGTTTGCTCCTAATTCCCAAAGGCAGTAATTTTCTGATGGCCTATACCAGGAGTGCAGAAGGGGAGCAGAGAATGGCTATTGCCAGGAGTGAGCATTAGTCATATGAGTTAAGGGTTTGTAGGACTGGGTCCTTTACTTGAAGCTGTAAAATCAGCGGTATAAGGAACAAAGAAAATCTTCAACTTTTTAAGTTCTCCTGACAGATGGATCCATAATTAAACCAGTTTGCACAACAAATAAAAATTGTACGCTGCTAAATTGCTAGACTAATTCACACAAAATGTTAATGAGATGCTTTGGCAAAAGCATTAAATGAAAGTACTGTAAAATAAATCTGAAATCTAAATTTAGAGAGTCAGTTGTTGCAATGTTACAGATGCAGCAAATGTCCAAGAGACCATCTCAGAGTGGTGGGGTTATTTACCATAACTTAAAAAAAAAAAATTAAAACAACTATATCTATCAAGCTTCTAACATCATGATTCTGTCCCTCCCTTCCCTTCTTATTCATGTGTCCACAAGTTGTCTAGCTGCTTTCAAAACTACTCAAAGTGTGTAGTGTCACAAAATGGGGTTAGAATAACAACACTGATTGGGCTTGCTTTGGCTGAACTGATTTCAAAATAGAGAGAGTTTGGAAAATGTCAATCAAAATGGCTCATTTTTAGAAAATATCTCCATCAAATCATCTTTTCCGTGACAAAGTAAAAGATTTTAAAATAATGTTTTTGTGGAAATTGAATCCTAAAACTGAACCTTTGCCAATGTTAGCTAAATATCTGTGAAAGTTCTTCTTTAGGATTAAACTCCTACAGAAGAAAATTTAAAGTCTTCTCCTTTGACACAGACATGATATTTTAAACCCTTTTAAAATTTCTAATTGTTACGGATTAATTATTTAATAGGTTTTTTTTCCTGGAGCATTTACTTGTTTGGGGCTAGACTGGGGATACTTTTGCGGATGAGCATGTATTCACACAAGTAGTCCCATTGGTTTCAAAGTGAGTAAGGGTTGAATACTCTAGCCCTTAATGAATTCTACCTCAGTACTACTAAATTATGTAGTTGACTTAAGGACCAAATTCTGATTTGGAGTATGTGTACAGGCAGAGCAGTAAGAATCCACTGTACACCTTTAGGCAGGCTACCTGGACCAGGGTTGTGAAAGGATAAGGACACCTGCTTATTCCTCTCCCTGAGCAGGAAAGTAAAGAGCGGTCAGGGAAATTCAGGGTTTGGTTTCAACTCACTGGCCAGAACAACTGAGCTAGCATGAGAGTCAAGCGAGGAATAACTTAACATCTCCCAGGAGCAAAGGGGAACAAAGGAGGGAATGTTCGTTGATTGGTCCACAATTCCTTCCCTGAGATGTTTCCAAGGATGATACAGCTATACATCATCTACTACTATGGGCTGTGCCTTACCACAGAATGGAGTCTACAATGATTAATAGGGCCCTACCAAATTCACGTCCATTTTGGTCAATTTAACTGTCATTAGGTTTTAAAAATCATAAGTTTCACAATTTAAGCTACTTAAATCTGAAATTTCACAGTGTTGTAATTGTAGGGGTCCTGACCCAAAAAGGAGTTGTGGGAAGGTCTCAAGGTTATTGTAGGGCATGGGGTTTGCAGTACTGTTACCCTTACTTCTGCGTTGCTCCTGGTGGTGGCGCTGCCTTCAGAGCTAGGCAGGTGGAGAGGGGCAGCTGCTGGCTGGGAGCCAAGCTCTGAAGGCAGAGTCGCTGTCAGCAGCAGTGCAGAAGTAAAGGGGGCATGGTACAGTATTGCCACCCTTACTTCTATGCTGCTGGTGGGGCGCTGCCTTCAGAGCTAGATGCCTGGCTAACAGCCGCCGCTCCCCAGCCACCCAGCTCTGAAGGCAGCACAGAAGTAAGGGGTGGCAATACTGCTACCCCCCTAAAATAACCTTGTGAGCCTTCTGCAACTCCCTTTTGGGTCAGGATCCCTGAATTTGAGAAATGCTGGTCTCCCCCATGAAATCTGCATGGTAGAGGATAAAAGCACACAAAAGACCAGATTTTGCCAGGTGAGGAGACAATCCATGATGCATTTTTCATGGCCATGAATTTGGTAGGGCCTTAATGATCATGAATGCCTATGATGTGACACATTTTAAGATCATTTCTATATGAGAAGATGATGTCATATTGTATTAGCGTAGACAGGAGCACCGCCAGCTTTTTTGGTGCCCCTGAAATGCGGCCCCCAACAGAGGCAGCAGAAGGTCCCACCCCCGAAATGCCGCCCCAACATAGGCAGCAGAAGGTCCTACCACCAACGACCGGGGTGGCTGAAGACCTGGCAGCCACGGTCGCCAGCCCCCATATGTTAGCACCCTAGGCAACCGCCTAGGTCGCCTAATGGGTTGCGCTAGCCCAGAGCGTAGATGAATACCACCTGCTTGGAGTCCGATTCTACTTTCATTTACATCACTGAACACCACCATTCACCTGAACAACCCCCTTGAATGGGATCTAAGTGAGGGAAGAAATGAGACTTGAAAATCAGAGCTTCTGAGACTTACATTGTGAAATTCATGGAGGATAGGTGCATCAATAGCTATTAGCCAAGATGGGCAGGGATAGTGTCCCCAACCTCTGTTTGCCAAAAGCTGGGAATGGGCAACAGGGGATGGATCACTTGATGATTACCTGTTCTGTTCATTCCCTCTGGAGCACCTGGCATTGGTCACTGTCAGAAGACAGGATACTAGGTAGATGGATCTGTGGTCTGACCCAGTATGGCTGTTCTTATGAAATTATACAACAATTTTCTAGTATCAGTGCCTTGATTTCCAGGATGCTACAACCCAAAAAATAATGGATCCCAACTCAGGCTTATTTAAAACACAGTAAAGAATAATTAAATAAAAATTTGGCACATACCCACTTCGGCCAAAGTTTTGATACACGACTCCACTGAGGCTTTCTGTGCAGGGTTCGGCCAGGTACAGTTGTAAATTCTAAAAGCAGACTGAAGCAGTTGGATAAAAACTGGCTGATGTGTCTGAAAACAAAAAGGTAAACTGCTAATTTTAGACTGAAAATCATCCTTATAATTACCCTAAGTTATGCGCCACATAAATTACATGCATGACTTTTAGCCTCTATACTCAAATTAGAACTCAATTAAATCATCGTCACTCTTCAGTACAGCATGCAAAATAAACCAGTTTAGCATTCTTATAGAGTGTCAAACCATGCAATCCTTAATCAATCAAAATTCCCACTGATATGAAACAAAATAGCATACTGCAGAAAAAAATGGGGAGATTCTCGGGTCCCAAACATGTGGGAAACTTTCTAACTTGGGCCACAAAGATTTCCTCTATTAGAAGCACAAACAAAAGTTCCCCGATCTTGCAAAGAGATAGTCATACAAAGGCCCAATGAAATCACAAAAGCCAGATGTGAAGCTCTGTGGAAAGAGAGTCCTTTGCTGGATCAGGGTCATCAGGAGTACAATTTGTCAAGGGCATATTTACAAGAGGGATTACACTGCTAGTGCGAATCATGAGGAATGGGAGAGGAAATAAAGAAGGAAAGAAAGTTGCAGCACTCCCCTCCAGCGAGTGGAAGAAGACTCATTAATGATCTGAATTACATATTTGTTGCAGTCTCCCTTGTTCTTACCTGGAGGCTGGTGCTGTTATCTGAAAATGGAGAACTGAAGAAGCCACTCACAATGTTCATTACTGGTTCAGTGACATACTTCTCCAAAGATGTGTCTGCATGTTTCCGGTCTGTAGTTGTGTTGCAAACCTAAAATGAAAAGGAAAATATTAGTTTTTGTTTACCTGTGATCTTTTAACATTTTAAAAAGATAAACACACATGCACACACAGTATTGATATTTAATCCTTTTTCAAAAATGTTGATTTTTTTATGTTTTTAATATAAAAATTAAGATACCTACCTTGTGGTCAAGTTGTATTCTGTTTAATTATCTTTGTTCCTGGGAGCTCCACTCCCTCCTGATCCCTACCTTTCCTGAACTAGATCCTCTAGTTGAGTTGGCTACTCTTTCCCTCACCATGAAACAAAGGAGTTTGTTGGATAACACTGGTCATTCCTGTAGGCCCACACATCATATGCCATCTTACATATCTAGACAGACTCAGGAGGAAAAAGGATCACTCCTCCAGGTGGGTTGGAGGAGACTTTAGAGAGAGATGGAAAGATAAACCTACTATATTAGAAGAGTGAGAAAGATCAGTGGTGCTGAATTTGGAGCTGGTTTCAAATTATTACAGCCAGATGGGAAAGATGGAACTCCTTCAAAGGAAGAGTTTTAAAAACCAAAACCAAATAAGCAAACAAAAAGGACAAGTAGAAAGCAAGCACAGACATAACAAAAGCAAAATCCCATCTGTTCTGCCAGCAGCAGCCTCCGTAGGAACAAAACTGCAAAAACAGTCAAAGACCCACCCACTCTGCCAGGTGAGCTACATGGTAGATTCATCATGTCATGGTGTTAAGTGTAAAACATGTGCAAAAGGGAAGGAAGAAGGAGAAGAGAGGAGAGGAGGACATTGGGAGAGGGTTGGCGCTGAACTGAAATACTTCTTAAGGCCAATTAATGGGCTGTAAAAGAATGTGGAATGATTCAACTTCTGTACAGCATCCTAGAAGACAACATCCATCATTTTATGCTGCATACATTTATTATGGTAAAAAAATTGAGGATTTTTTTTTATGGGAGAGGAGATTTGATAGCTAGGGAACTGAAGAACAGAGAGAGTAAGTGATTTGCTCACTCTCACAGAGAAAAACTCATTGGCAGGGCCAGTAAGAGCATAAAGACCTGTATCCCAGGTCAGGCCATCCATCCTTCTGATTATGCAGTACTGTAGCGGCACATGAACCTTATAAGCCAGAAACTCTGAACTGTTGAAAGGAAGTTTATGGAGACTTCAAACAGCACCAGTCATTGCTGGGAGATGAACAAGTCACTTACCTTGTGCAGTAACAATGGTTCTTCAAAATGTGTCCCCCTATCGGTGCTCCACTGCAGATGTGATTGCATCCTATTACTACTGATCAGAGAACTTTGGTAGCAGCATCTGTTCAGTCTGCACATGTGCTGTTTCTCTCTTGTGCTCTGCCACAAGGCTAACCAGCATTGCGCAAGCGAACTCTCCTCAGTTCCTTCTCTATTGCAGAATCCATGATAAGAACTCAGAAGTAGAGGAGACGAGGGTGGGTCATGGAGCACCCACAGCAGGACACATCTTGAAGAACTCTCTTTACTGCACAAGGTGAGTAACTTCTTCAAGCAGCATCCCAATGGGTGCTCCACTCTAGGTGACTCCAGAGCAGTATCCCCCATGGAAGGCTGGCACTTCGGAGTTGAGTCTACTACGGACAATAATACTGCGGAGTCAAATCTAGCATCGGCATCATGATGACATAGGGTTCCATAAAGGCATGCGCAGATGCCCAAGTAGCTGCTCTGAAGATTTCCGGGATGGGGGCATCCTTGAAGAAGGTGACCATGGAGGAAACCAATCTTGTGGAGTGGGTACGGATAACAGATTGCACGTGGAGATACTAAATTGCGAGCCTCACAACACAACACTCGCAACACATTTAGAGAGTCTCTGGGCTGATGCCACTGCACCTTCAGACCTATCCACAGCGGAGAGGAAAAGCCTAGGAGATTTCCTAAAAGCCTTTGTCCTGTCCAAGAAGGAAGTCAGGGCTCTCCTTACATCTAGTGTGTGTAGAATGACTTCCCTATTATCCTGCTGAGGTTTAAGATAAAAGGTCAGGAGGCGAATGAGTTGATTCATGTGAAAGGCTGAAGTCACCTTAGGGATGAATTTCTGGCATGGTCTTAGCATAACCTTGTCAGGACAGAACATGGTAAATGGGAGGGAGGGGGTGTCATAAGAGCTGCTATCTCCTCAGTCCTTCTCGCTGAGGTGATGGTGACCAGAAACGCCATCTTCACTGAAAGTTGCGTGAGTGAACAAGTGGCCATGGGTTTGAAGTATGGTCTGGTCGGTCTTTTTAATATTAAA
This sequence comes from Gopherus evgoodei, assembly GCF_007399415.2. NCBI lineage: Eukaryota > Metazoa > Chordata > Testudines > Testudinidae > Gopherus > Gopherus evgoodei. The sequence goes on along the minus strand of NC_044322.1, from coordinate 240,517,873 downwards.
TTCAGGTCCCATGGTGAAGTAGGATGTCTGGGTTGGGGAAAGAGGTTTGCTATGCCTTTAAGGAACCTCTTTGTAGTTGGATGGAAGAGGACTGAGTACCCTTCTCTTTGTTGGTGAAAACTCACTATTACTGCTAAAATGTACCCTGAGCGAGTTAATAGATAGTCTAAGACTAGTGGTAGAGTAGCAGATGCCGGGGTAATATGTCTGGAATGGTACTAAACCTGATCCACTTTTGTAAGTTAGTACGACAGATAGTCTGTTTCTTGCTGTGTAGTAAGACTTCCTGTACCTCCTCAGAGCAGGATCTCTCTACATGTTGGAACCACAAAAGAGCCAGGCCTTGAACTGCAGTATCTATGGGTTGATGACAGAGAGTGCACCTTCGTTCTGTGGGAGGAGTTACAAAGCAAGTTGAAGAGGGATTGGTGGACATGTTGCCAATTGTGACAGTAATGGTACCACCTCTGTCTTGTCCAGGTAGGAGCAATCAGTATGACATTTGCTCTCTCTCTCTTTTTATTTTCAATACCACTTTCAGTAAGAGAGGAAATGGGGGAAAAGGTGTAAAGGCCCTTGTCCCATGAGAGAAGGAAAGCATCCCCTAAGCAGTGCTGTCTGAGGTCTTCTCTCAAGCAGTATCGTGGGCATTTCTTGTTCAGATACATGGCGAACAAGTCTATCATCAGTGTCCCCCGTCATCGTAGGGGACAAGGAATAAGTCATGGAGTATCACTGAGCCCATCTCCCACTTGTAGTCAAATGGGAAACTGTGACTGCTGTCATGTTGGGCACTCCTGGTAGGTAGGCTGCTAATACTGTAACGCTGTGGGAAATGCACCAGTTCCACAGCTTTAGCGCTTCCACACAAAGGGAGGGTGATCTGGTGCTCCCTTGATGATTTACGTAGCACATGCACGCTATGTTGTTTATCATGACCTTTGTGTGTGTGCCTCCGATCAGCAGAAGGAAGTGAGTGCACACATTCCTGACCATTCTTAGTTCAAGGAGGTTGATGTGAAGACACCTCATGGGGGGGACCATTTGCCCTGTACTGTGAGGCTGTTGAGATGTAACAGATCTTGGGAGACAGGCCAGTCCTCGCTTATAGACGGCCTCCCAACCTGAAGCAAAGACTCACCAGCAACCGCACACCATACAACATAAACACTAACCCAGGAACCTATCCTTGCAACAAAGCCCGATGCCAGCTCTGTCCACATATCTATTCAAATGACACCATCATAGGACCTAATCACATCAGCCACGCCATGAGGGGCTCATTCACCTGCACATCTACCAATGTGATATATGCATCATATGCCAGCAATGCCCCTCTGCCATGTACATTGGCCAAACTGGACAGTCTCTATGCAAAAGAATAAATGGACACAAATCTGACATCAGGAATCATAACATTCAAAAACCAGTGGGAGAACACTTCAACATCTCTAACCACTCAGTGACAGACTTGAAGGTGGCAATTTTGCAACAAAAAAACTTCAAAAAACAGACTCCAAAGAGAGACTACTGAACTCGAATTAATATGCAAATTAGATACAATTAACTCAGGCCTAAACAGAGACTGGGAACGGTTAGGTCATTACACTAATTCCCTATCTATTTCCCTAAGTTAAGTTCACCTCACACCTTCTATGGGTCATCTTACTTATCACTTTAAAAGTTTTTTTTCTCCTGCTGATGATAGCTCATCACAATTGATTAGACTCTTCCTGTTGGTATGCATACTTCCACCTTTTCATGTTCTCTGTATGCATAAATCTCTCCTGTCTGTGTGTTCCGTTCTGTGCATCCGAAGAAGTGAGCTGTAGCTCACGAAAGCTCATGCTGAAATAAATGTTAGTCTCTAAGGTGCCACAAGTACTCCTGTTCTTTTTGCGGATACAGACCAACAGGGCTGCTACTCTGAAATCCACATACTTAAAGATTCCAGGGGTACTTGTGCAGTAATATAGTGACCCCTGGGTCTTTGAATGAGGCTTTATACTTGAGGGGGAGAGGAGGTGAGCGGCGAGTCGGAGGCGAGAAGGTGGGCAAGAGGCGGGTGGGCAAAGAGGCGAGCAGTGATGCAGCAGGGGTTCTAGGGGCGGGCATGGGGGTTTCTGGCAGGGGAGGGAGGAGATGAAAGGAGGCAAGTGGTGGGTGGGGGACTGACTAGGAGGGACGCAACAAGCAGCATCCCAGATCAAAGGGCATCGGGGTCTGGGAGGGGTCAGCAGCAGTGGGACACTGGCCTGCAGAGGGCGCTCCAACGGCTGGATGAGCTAATTCCCGAGAAAACCAGCAGGAGGCGCCGCCAGGGTTAATCTTGCTTGCTTACACAAGTGCTGGGGGAGGGGTGTTTCGGCGGCGGGCGGCGGCACTGAGGGGAGGGTGGTGGGGGTTCAGCTCTCAGCTATTTTCTTTGGAGTAATATGGCCCTCGCCACTTTACGAGTTGTGCAGGCCTGGTCTAAGGTGTAACTTCTTCCTCAATATCAGCCTCCTGTTCCTCCATCACCTCTTGAGGGCACTTCATAGGTTCCTAGTGGGCCATGCTAGAACTTTGGGAGGCACAATGTCTATTGTCTGATTGGATCCCAGTAAGACCACTAGGATAGTGGGAACCATTATTGTTCATACCAGGGAGGCTGAGAATCAGATGGACAGTACGGCTGAGGAGGTCCAGATTGGTAATGAGCACTATAAGGTGCATGGAGAGAGCGACGGGAGTCCACCTCTCCTGCTCACTGTCTGACTCCTCTCTGGACAATAGGGGTGCACGGTCCAATGCCAAACGGGAATCTGGAGTCTGAGGCAGACTCGGTTCCAGAGCCCCGGTAAGGTCTCGAGTATCTGAAGTCTTGTGGTGCCATAGGTACCAGTAGTGGTTGTCAGTGCTGGGATGACTATGCTGATGGAGTTGGTGATGTGGTCTGGGTTAAATGATCCAACGGTGTTTGGGGTATCGTTGATGGTACCAATGCTGTTGTCCACACTAATGGAGTCTTCCCCAAAGCAAGGTCTCTGTCCTTGTCATGGCCAACCAGTAATGTTTCATTGCCTATGCCCATTGGGTTGTTAGGCAGCCCAACATGCTCCATCCACATTTGGATGGCTTCGGTGCTGTCAGTCCTGATGATACCGAAGGAGCTGGTGATCTTTTTCAGCTGGTTCAGGGCTTGCTCTGGGGATTCACAGCTCTCTTTTTAGAAGCCTTATATGAGTGACTCATAGTTGCCTTTGTATGCTCACTATCCTTAGATGTAGAAGGCAGTGATGAAGACTCTTGCCGCCTGGGTGAATCTTGATGCAGATCTGAAGATGGTTGGAGCGCTGCTTCCATTAGAAGTTTAAGCCTCAGCTCTCAGTCCTTTTGGGACCACAGTTTCATGTGCCGGCAGAAACCATACTTCTGGGGAATGTGGTTTTCCCCAAGGCAATAAACACAATGAGGGTGTCCATCCATCACTGGGATGGCCTCTTTGAAGTTGAAACACCTCTTTAAGTCCAGTGAACTGGGCATACCCTGGCCCAAGATGGTCCCCAGACAAGGGAGGCAGGTGAATAAAAATTAAAATAAAAAAATAAAGAAAGAAACCCAAAGGAAACTAAGGCCTGGTCTACACAGAGGGTGGGGATCAATCTAAGTTACGCAATTTCAGCTACATGAATAAGGTAGCTGAAGTTGATGTACTTAGATTTACTCACCGTGGTGAGTCGACTGCTGACGCTCCCCCGTTGACTCCGCTTGCGCCTCTTGGTCTGGTGGAGTACAGGAGTCAATGGGAGAGCGCTCGTAGGTCGATTTATCGCGTCTAGACTAGATGTGATAAATCGACCCCCGCTGGATCGATTGTTGCCCGCCAATCTGGCAGGTAGTATAGACCAGCCCTAAGTAATAGCAACAAAAGAAATTAAAAGATTGATTAGCAAGTATTTAGTGGGTTAATGATCCAATAAACTGACATCTAAAAGCCAGGAGCAGGTGAGAAGGAACTGTGGAGGATTTGCTCACCCAATGCTGGTTAGCCTCATGGCAGAGCACAATGAGAGGGCCAATGCATGTGCAGGCCGAATGGACACTGCTATTAAAGTTCTCCAATCAGCAGCACAGGAATGCAAGTACAGCTACAGTGGAGCACCTATAGGGACACTACTTAAAAAAAAAATTACTGTAATACAAATAAATTTTGAGTAGAACACCATGTGAGTGGACAATACAAGGCACATTATAGGCATGAGGCCATTAGGGGTTTGTTACAGGAGCGGGTGGGTGAGATTCTGTGGCCTGCATTGTGCAGGAGGTCAGACTAGATGATCATAATGGTCCCTTCAGACCTTAAAGTCTATGAGTTAGGGGAGTCTTCAGAGAGCAAGGTAAAACTCAGAGGCATGAAGGACCCTGGAAAAGGCTTGCTTGATTTTAATGTACAAAAACAGCAAGGCACAGAGCGCGTGTAGTGTTTTTTCCCCAACAGCAAGAATGGGAATGGTTATGTAGACAGAAAAGCAACAGTAGCTATATCATAAAAGTGAGATAATAAACCCACTAGTGTCAGTAGAGGTGTGACATTTTTCCCACAGCTCTAGTGGAGGTAAATGAAGGTTGAGTTACTAATCAAAATTTTTTGAAAAGATCAGAGACCTAAATCCATCTAGATGTGCTTCTGCCTTTAATTAAGCTGCAAGCCAATTTCTGCTGGAACCAGTAGCTCTGAGGCTCAACGTTCAGGATCCCAACAGGAATACAGGGAGCTGCACGGTGTTGGCATGGCGATTTTACCAACTGCCAAAACTAAATTACAAAATGCTTTGAAGATTTTCTAGACAAGTGGGGGAAAGCACTGCTGGAAAGCCATTGAAGGGGTCCATCTTATTCCATCACAGGCCTCATAACAGAATGGCAATCCTATGATCCTCCCTCACCCCTTATTATCTCTCACCCTTTACTGGATCTTGAATCCAATAACAAAGCTGATCAACATCTCAAATGGAAAAAGAAAGAAATCCAGCCGGAGGATACCACTAGCCATCTTCCACCTTAGCACTCTCTAACAACACAGACTCCTAGGTCCCAGGCTCACCATTGACAGGCAGTTGTAGCAGCTAAAAGAAAAGCATTTCCCTACCTACCTCCCTCCAACAGCAACTCTTTTAGCTCACGGAACATAGATGATCAAAGGATTCTTCTTTCTAAACTATTTTGAGAGCTGTCATAATATCCATTCATGAAGCTAAGAGCCTTCTAATAGTTCTGATGGCTACATAAAGCTGATGTATTTGCAACATGTGGACACTGCCTCAGCCCCGAAAAGCAGGTCTCAACAAATACACTCAACAACTTTGAAAATTTGGTTACCCAGATGGCCTGGCTGAACCATGGAACAGAAGAGAGCATTTTTGACATGCTCTTTTAGCTGATGGGGAAAAAGAAAAAGGAGCTACTAACCAGGAAATGAAAGGAACTAATCAGGCAGCTACCCAGAGGGCTTTGCAGGAGAGCAACACAAAAGTGCCCTTTTGCCCTTCTTTTTTTGGGGGGCACACCCAAAAGAGAATAAAGGGATGGTTGGTGGGCTAGGCAGCACAATGCATTAACAACACACTCACAATTCCTCTCTGAAGAGCTGGAGTTTAATTTCTCTTATCAGAGGACAAAGTGCAAATGAGCTTGATAGTGCCACACATCATACCTCTATCTGATGTCCATACCTCTACACCATTTGGTACAATTTAACGCGATGGGTGTTCTCTGCCCAAGAAAGTCTCTGAGTTGGAGTAGCAGAATGTGTAGAGACGTGCCTCCCTATATACATCTGCTTCTATAAAAAATGGTCCTATTACGGAGTTAAAGCAAAGAGAGGTTTGTGGATGCTGCTACTGGAGGGTCAGAATTGCACCATGTCAGATAAGAGGGAAAGAGATTAAACAGAAGAAAGTGCTGCTGGCTGTAAGTCAGAGAGGTTAAAGCCTAGAATTCCCTCCAGCAAAGATTCTGATCTTCATTCTCAACTGATCTTGGATTGCCCAGAAGGGGCCTCACTGTAGGAACAGCTACAGAAACAAGACAGACAGCAGCTGTGTAGGGTTTGCAGAGGTCTCATTACTGATGGCCTTTTCCAAAAGAGAGAAGCACACAGACATAGCCACATTATCCTGTTCCCTGAAACACTAAGCAAAAAAATAAATAAATAAAAATCGATTTGTCTGCTTCATAGAGAGGTGAAGAGGCTCGAGCACCTATTGTACTGCACAAATATCTGAACTTATTCTTCTCTAGGCTATAAATCGTGCTAACTACAGGAGTGTGCCATTTTCTGCTGATAGGTTTCAAAGAAACTATTTCATGAGGCACTATTACTTTGGTGTGAAAGCCCACTGCAGAATTCAATTGCAGTTCTTTCACCTCTTTTTTAATTTAAGCTAAAGAAAACACAAGGAGTGAGAATTTAGTGCCATAAAATGTAAAGGACAAAGCCAGGCACCCAGTTTAGAGCTGTGCTGTAAAAGCAGAACAGCTCTCACCTCTAAACAGTTGTTCAGCATCAGGGATTGAATCCAGGGCCTTGAGCATTAAAAGCATGGACCTGTACCACTTACAACTAAAGGAGTAACTCCATTAGCATTAGGCTCTTATACTTATGTGGCTCAGTCTCTAGAAAGGGGGCATGTAACGCACACTAAACCACTGGGTTACACAAGCTTCCCCGTGTCTCTGCTAGTGTATTTTAATCTTCCTAACCTTGCAAAAACACCTGTTAGTCTACCTCCTAGGCCTCTCATAAGCAGAGACCACCAGTTATGACCATTCTTAATGTACTTAAATGGCAAGTACGATGACACCAAGGCTATGTCTACACTAGAGCTTTTGTCAGTAAAATTTTGTCAGTCAGGGGTGGGAAAAACATCCCTCAATTGACATACATTTCACCGACAGAAGTGCCAGTGTGGACAGTGTTTTGGCGGCGGTACACACTTCCTGCCATCATAGATCCACCCCCAATGAGTGGCAGTGGCTTAATTATGCTGGCAGAAGAGCTCTCTCCCGCCGGCACAGAGTGGTGACACAGGAGACCTTATAGTGGCACAGCTGTAGTGCTACAGCAGTGCTGCTGTGAGGTCCGTAGTACAGACATAGCCCAGGAAACTCCTTTAGGCTCCAAACCTAGGCTTTCACATAATGCTCAGAGTACTAACTGACAGTGTCATGTAGTCTGATGCCATAGATTGTTTTAGGCAGTAAGAGCTAGGAGCTTGAAAAAGTGTGGAACTATAATTGCCACTTTTGTCAAGAAGCTGCACATGAAAAAGGGCAGATAGTGATGGCAGTAGGATAAATCAGCTAGCTGAGGTGACCAACCAAGGGTATAGTCTCTTGCCCTGTGAGCCCTACCATCCACAGAGAGCACAGGAGCGCCAAGGACAATTGCAATTTTAATGACCTGTATAATGATGTGTAATAAATGCTCTTAGAACCACAGTAATTATGAAATTGATCTTGCTGATATACAATGAGTCTCCCACATCCACAACCCAGCCAAATCCAGTTTATACCTTTATCTTAAAAAAATGAAAAGGATCTCCAGGGTTCTGATGTGCCTTGTTAAAAGGATGGCAGTGCTTGAGATACAACAGGTTAAGTAATGGTAAGAAAATTGTAATCGAAATTATGCACCATTAAAGAGGATTTCATTCATTTCACTGTCTCATCCATTTGAAAATATGGTTAATAGAACATATGAAGTTCAAGCAGAAAAGTTATTGCCCATTTAGCTATCTTAAATGTGCATACTGTAATATGCAACGCATCATAAAACTTACCCTTGCCATATCAACAAGGAAGTTCTCAAATAATTTCCAAATGTGGTTACTAGCATAGATTTCCTTCATTTCCACCTCAGTGTCCACATAACAGTGATTAACAAAGTTCACATATGCAATCTTCACCTGTAAGAGCAGCAAATATAAAAAACCTCATGAAAATGTGACAATGAAAGCCATCAGCACGTAAAATGTTTTAATGCAACTGCAATTTGACTTCCTTTTGCATATGCATGATGATACACTTGTCCAATATCATATATGAAGTCTGTAGCAGAGCTAGGAATACAACTCAGAATTTCCTGCATCCTTATCTACTGCTTTAAAATGAAGGGCAGAGTTGTTCTCTAGGAAAGTTCTGTGATGGGGCAGCTTCCCCTCACTGGCAAAAAAGGGGTTTAAGGTGACCAAACAGCAAGTGTGAAAAATTGGGCACAGGGTGTGGGGGGTAATAGGCACCTATACAAGATAAAATCCCAAATATTGGGACTCTCTCTATAAAATCAGGACATCTGGTAACACTACTGGTCATTCAGTCCCAGTATCTGGCAGTCAGAGGCTTCGGAACACCAGAGCATAGGATTACATCCCTGATCATCTTGGTTACTAGCCACTGATGGACCTGTCCTCCATAAACTTATCTAATTCCTTTTTAAACCAGTTTTATTTTTGGCCTCCACAACATCCCCTGGCAATGAATTCCACAGATTGAATGCGTTGTGTGAAGTAGTACTTCCTTTTGTTGGTTTTAAACCTACTGCCTATTAATTTCATTGGGTGACCCCTGATTATTGTGTTACGTGAAGGGGTAAATAATACTTCCATATTCACTTATAGACCTGTACCATATCCCCCCTTAGTTGTCTCTTTTCCAAGCTGAATAGTCCCAGTCTTTTTAATCTCTCCTCATATGGAAGCTGTTCTATTAATCATTTTTGTTGTCTCTCTACCTTTTCCATTTCTAATATATCTTTTTTAAAATGGGGCAACCAGGACTGCATACAGTATTCAAGGTATGGCCTCACCATGGATTTATACAGTGGTGTTATGATATTTACTGTCTTATTATCTATGCTTTCCTAATGGTTCCTAACATTCTGATAGTTTTTTTGATTGCTGCTGTACACTGAGCGGATGTTTTCAGAGCACGATCCATGGTGACTTCAAGATCCCTTTCTTGAGTGGCAACAGCTAATTTAGACCCCATTGTTTTGTATATATAGTTGGGATTATGTTCTCCAGTGTGCATTACTTTGCATTTATCAGCATTGAATTTCATCTACCTCATAGTGCCCAATGTTGGGGGAAGCAATGTAGCGGCCAGACCACAGGGCATTTCAGCAATTTTGGGCTATGGAGAAGCCCGTAAGCAACTAGGTAACACTCAGCTAAGTTAGGGCTGCTAACCGCTCTTGCTTATATGGGTGTCTTGGCTGGTGCCTTAAATAGCCCAGAATCTGGGATGCACAAAAGTAACTTAAAGCCCTGCTGCACGCTCTGTTCTATACCGTTTAGGGCCCCAGGTTCTATATCCAGTTTTGCTAGAAATGTCCTTGTGCAACCTCGCAGTTACCTCAGCTGTAAAATGGAAGAATGATACCTTCCTGCCACCAAAGAGTTAAGAAGCCTGGCTCAAATAAAAAAAAAAAGTGTAAAGTACATATAATTAATACCAGTCAGGAGAAGAAATAAGACTAACTCAGTCTCCTCCTGGTCCATACCCCATCTCACCTAGGCCAAAGAAGAGGGTGGCAGCTGTAGCTGTCATTGCTGCATAATCTTGCCAACTTGAACTCTAGCTCTGTGCCTGGAACATGCCCATGCACCTGGCATGTTAGGGAGATGTGTGGAGCTGGAGCATTCTCAATGAAGATGAAATGTTAGAGGTTTGCCACTAAAATCTCTACTGAGCATTAGCAATTTTCAGAGGCTTCTGACTGCCAAATCTGGATGTATTTTCATGGGGACAACAAAAGGCATATTTCTGATGACAGGATCATTGATTGTTAAATTCAAGCTCCTACTCCAAATCCTGGAGGCAGCAGAGCACTTCAAAGAAATGGTTGGAAAAATTTAACATTGGCAAAACCATGTATTTTCCCTTAGGCGTTTGAGCCACTTTTGCAGAAACTACCAAAATAATTGCAGCCTGAGATAGAGCACAAAGATGGAAAATTTCAATTCTTATGGCAAGTTTGGCAAAGATACAAGGAACTGAAAATGGAAACTATCAATGGCAAAAGTGTTGTGCAGCCTTAATAATAGGTGTCTCTACCAGATCATCCTGTAACACTAAATGGGGATTCAAAATTTAGGCAGATTAATGCTCTAGGGTCTCTTGTATTTAGAGTCTTTGGAATGTGCAGAGAAGGAAACTTTGTAAGGCCATTTCACAGAAAGTTCAGTCTGCTGTTTGCATACAGCCATTCCACCTTCCCTGCTTTCTCTTTCCAACTCTTTTAATGCTCACAATCTGCATGCAACATAGTAACAGGACTACAGTGTTTGGAATTTAACAAGTGGTTCACTGCTCACAATAACATGATATATGCTCACCTTTCTGTACAACTCACTCATTAAGTTATTTATATAATGCCATTGATTTGCAAGGCGTTTTGCAGAGAGATTACGACATTCTCCCAAAAGCCTACAGTTTAAGTTAGGACAAATAGGACAAGGTAACAGACACCAGTTTAGACAAGGGAGGATGTGGGGATCATTAACAAAGAGAAGACAGGAGGGGCTGCTTACGACTCAGGGGGGAGAGCTGAAGAAGAAAGGGTGATTGGCAAAGGAAGAGATGAAGAGCAGTAAGGTGAGAAAACTGGGCAGAGTAATAGAAACAAGAAAGGAAGTACGTGGAAAGAACAGCAGAAATGTCTTCTGAGGCAAAATTACATAGAACCTTGCAGGTGAGGAACAGAAGCACAAATGAGATGCAGAAAGATGGGAAGCCAATGCAGAATTTGAAGAAGAATAAAGGGCAAATGATGTCAGCAGTAGCATTTTGGACTGACTGAAATGTGCCAGTTGATGTGCCGAATAGCCAAACAGGAAGTTACAGTGATAAAGAGAAGAGGACCTGAGAATGATGGGAGGAGAAAAAGAAAAGGGGTAGATTTAGGTGATGTTAAAAAGGAAGAAATTACAGAATTTCAAGAGAGATTGGACTGGGAGCAGGAGCGAGAGGATACAGAAGAGAGTAAAGATTAGACAAAGGCCGCAGGCCTAAGAGACAGAATGAACAGTAGAATTGCAAAGAGAGGGAGAAGAAATGTGCTAGGAGGAAAGATAAGCCTAGTTTGGAGAGAAGGAATCTGAGATGGCAACTGGACACCCAGCAGACGTTAAAGTTACCGTCAGGCATTTGAATGCCTGGCGGGTCTCTGGGCCCAGTGGAAGCTTGCAGATTTACAGGGGATGCCTGTTACAGGGGCGGTGACCTTTTACAGGAGGTTTATTCAAAACTTCTCAAAGTTGGCAAACCCCATGAACCGTTGGATGTTTTGGATGCTCCAGAATTTGGCCCAATCTGAACTGCAAATACTTTCTGAGGATTCATCCACTGATAGGCTGAACCCCAAAAATTCAACATGAGTACTTTAGCTTGCTCCTGCAAGGAACAATTTCCCATCTGCAGCTGTTGTATTTTGCCCCTCAATTTCTGGTTTTCTGCTTGGAGGGCAACAATCTACTCCTGTGGACTCTCAGGGCCCTGGAGCGATCGCAGGGGTTCTCGCCTTGCTATGTCCATACTCAGTCCAGGGATTCAATGATAAGTCTCAGAGGAGACCGAGGTTGATCTGAGCAAGCTGTCAGGACCCCTAACATGGGTGATCTGACCTAGTGGTCTGAGCCAGGAGTAATGTCCAGGTTGGGATAATGCCAAGAATCAAAGCCAGAGTGAGGAAGCAGGAACAAGGATTGGGACTTAGTCTCAGAGGTCTGGGCAGCAACAGGCTTAGTGTCTAGTTGCTCAGACAAGGGATGGGACAGGAACAGGAAGCTTTATACCCAGTGGGGTCCAATCAACATTATGCTGTTAGTCATCTGACCCTACTGAATCAGCTTCTGGTGGTAGGGTATTAGCAGTAGTTTCCTCCTCAGCCTGTGCAGTGTGGTGGTGCAGCTCCCACTCAGCAGTCCTGTGGGCTTGAGTTTGAGATCTACAGTGCCTGACAGAAAAGCAACTCGAGATGTAAGACTGGACAGACAGGGCTAAGTTGGGGTACATCAACAGGGTGGTTGCCAAGAGGGAAGAGTAGGGGATGGAGTAAAGAACCACGAGGGACCATCAGAAGAAGAAGAGGGAAGGATGAGGAGCCATTAAAGGAAATGATGAAGAAACCATCAGCAGAGAGAGAGAAGAGGGAGAAGCAGAGGCATAGAAGGCAAGTCCAGACAAAAAATGAGAGTGTGACCATGCTGAAGATAATAGCCATCTTAAGGAGAATAAGGATAGAGAAATGGCCCTTTCATATATGCAGGCGGTGAATGAACATATATGTATTATATACAAAAAACCCTAGATTAAAAGAATTTAATGCAGTAAATAAGGCATAGGGCCACATATTAAATAATAAGGATAAAACCAAATAGGGAAGAGCTGCTCATGAAATGAGCACTGTCCATCCTGTTCCCTGAATGATACAGGGGTCTAGTGGAAAAAATAGTATGTGATCATGTGAAAACTGTATCATAATCCATAACACAAAAGAGGGCCAAATTAAGGTTGCACAGGCAGCCTTAGATCTGGCATTTTTTAACTTTTGAATGCTTGGCTTTGCAATCTTAATGTTCTTTTAACATACTTTGGATGTAACATACGTGTAATACATTTTTAAATTATTTTTGACAGTCCAAAGTAGGGATAATAGACAATAAATTTAATGCAGTAAATAGAAAAGCTGTTTTTTCCTAAACTAATGGCAGCAATTTAAATACATCTAAATATTTTCACTCAAGAAAATATCTTATTGTGGTAAAAGTGACCACAAAGTATGATGTGCTTCTTTATTGTCAAATTACCCGATCCTGTAAAAAGATGAGAGATCCTCAGTCCCCAGCTGATAACTCACGGGCCAATTGCTGTGCAATGTCCCACTGACTTCATCAACCAAAGTGTAGAGAGTCTGAGCCAGCTCCTGCTGAATTATGAAACATAGGTACTGGAACTAAGGGTGCTGCCACACTCCCTGGCTTGAAGTGCTTTCTATTATATATAGGGTTTACAGTTTAGTTCACAGTAGTGTTGAACTATGCTTGGTAGTGTTTACAGGACTGAGCCTTTACTTGCTATGAATAAAGGCACTTGACACCCTGAGTGAAATCCTGGCCCCACCAAGGCAAAACTCCCATTGACTTCACCTCATACCTCCCAACTCATGCACTGGCAAACTCAACCATCATCGTATTGTTTCATGTAACAGTTTACTTCTGGAAAATGTTCTGATTTACTCTCTCATTCGTGCAGCTTAACAAACAGCACAGGTGAACAGATGAGACTGCCTTCTGGACAAATATTCAACCTTTTTTTTTTTTTTTTTTTTTTTTTTTTTTAAGAAGATCTGAAAATGTTTTTCTATTTATAATAATTATTCAGTTGCTGGATTGTCTCGTCAGGCTTACCTCTGGTATGCAGTCATCATGGGTCACCACTCTCACAATGTCATCCAGTGGCAGGAGTGAATTGCACTTGATCTCCGTATATACATTCTTTCCTTCGGTACATGCTGCTAGCAGTTCCACAAGCGTGACGTGGTAGGCTAAGGGTCCACTCTCATCTGCTCGGTCTCGCTCTGAGCACATCATTTGTAGGAGGACTGGAAATGATGCTCTATCGTTGTAAAATATCAACACATCTTCACCTCCATTGACCAGCTGAAATGATAGTATGAAAGTCTGCCCAACTGCTCAAGCACCCCACATTGTGTTCACTTTCTAATGATTCATTTTGTCTCGCAACGTGCAAAATTTCTATCCGCTTATATACAGGACACTAGGAAAAATAGAATTCAACTAACTGAGCATATATTATATCAGTTGCATGCATGCAAATCTGGAATAACTCCACTGACGTCAATTGATTCAGAGTGAAATTCAACAGAGAGTTACTCCAGATTCCTGCCTATGCCTACATTTTTCTAAGTATGTATACCTCTCCCATCAGAGCACCTAAGCGTCACTTAAAATGTTAATTAATGTAACCCCCACACTGATGTGAGGTTGGGAAGTATTATCATCCCCATTTCATAGATGGGGAACTGAGGCACAGATTAAATGGCATGCCAAAGCTCACCCAGCAAGTCAGTGGCAAATACAAGAACTGAATCCGGGACTTGTGTTTAAGGCACTGGCCTGGGACACAGAACTATCCTTCCCTTCTCTATGTACTAGAGACCATCTGCATCCTAGTATTGTTAATGTAAGGCCACTGATTCCTTTTAAAAGGAAAAAAAAGGCTGCAGCTAGATATGTGAGATGTGAGTAATATGAGTAACTCATTCATCCTGGAGGTCTCAGACATGCCAATTAGACACATCCCAGAGTCAGGGTACATGGTGGTGCAGCAACATCCTAGTGAATCTCAGGGAAAAGTTTTGTCCCAAGTAGACAGAGTTGTTCTCCGAGTTCTCCCAGTGCATTCAACATATCTACTGCTACATCCCTTGGGGGCTTGCAGCTTACTCCCTCTACTGCACCAGTGCTACTTCACCAGCTGCCATAGAATGCATACAAGGCCATAGCCCTGCATTTTCCCCATCCCCTCTGGGGCACAGTGCACCCTTAGGGGAGATGCGGAGTGGCAGTTCTTAGGCATCCCCAAGTGCAAGGGTGGCAACTGTACCTGGTAGAACTGCCTGAAAATTTTCATTTGACATATTTTGCACGTGGCAGGGATGAAAAATAGGCTCTTTGGAAAGAGAAAACTTTGAAAAAAAATCACAAAACTTTTCATTAAATTTTCCAGTTTTTCATCAAAACTTGAAATTTTCAAATTTTGAAGTTCAGAATTTTCTGAATTTTATTTTTTCTCCTTTAACCATTGAATGCAACAGAATTAGGGTCATCTAGGATTTTTTCCCCCACCCCCTTTTGCCACATCTTAAATTTTCCAAAACTAAAAAAAAATTTGAAAGCTTCTTCAGTTTTGGAAAAGTTAGAGTGAGAAAAGGAAAAATGATAAAGTTGGGGGGAAAGTAATAACCCAAACATTATTTATTTTATTGTTCTAAGTGACAAAAATGAAAAATGAGGGAGGGGGGGGATAAAAATTTTAAAATGTGTAATTGACTTTTTTCAAAAAATAATTCACAAAATAATTAAGAAATGGTTCCATATCAAATCCTGCAAGAGGGAAACAACTTTGAAATTTTCATGAGAATATTTTTCCCTATGTCAACCAAGTCTAGTATCTGGCCCTTACATAAGCCATTTACAGATTCCTTGCATGCTGCCACATTTAAGAGCTAGACACAACCTGGCCCAGAGTCACTTGCTAAAATGTGCCTTGAATGCCATATATCCGCTACACTGTGTACAGAATGATCAGCTGCTGAAAAATTAGATTAATTTATTGAATGCATGAAGCAAGATGTTGGATAAGGCAATGGAATACAGAGCTACTTGTGTTGTGACCGTGAGGGAACTTTCAATGTGAAGACATGAACACCACACAGAAAAGAGAGGGTGCTGCATCAGCAAGTATAGTGCAAGTGGAACAAAATGATCATCATAAAGGTAATGGAAGCAGAAAAGTACCTTATTTTCCAAGTTACCCACCCAACTATTTCCCCTCCAGTTTAAAGGTGACCTGGAAAGGGAACCAAACATTGATCCAAGCATAAAATTATACATTTGAATGTCCTCGCGAAAGGAACTCTAAGAAGCCTCCAGCACAAGGTCAGATAAAATTCCCACTCACAGTTGTGACTGAGAAAATGCTGCAGCATTTTGTCCCATATGAGTAAGTCACATCTAAGCAGTTAGGCAGTCAAGCTAAATATCAACAAGGATGATCAGTTTTGGATTAGCTGTTGACATTCTGTAATGTACATCATTCTGGAACAAAGACATATTAGAAAGCTCTGTTGTTCCATTGATTGGTCAAAGGGCCCCAAATAAGTTCTGTTTTCTTTTTTGTAATAACGTTTGCGCAGATATGGCAACCTTTCATCATAGAACCTCAAAGCACTTCCCTAACAGTAGCCTCTCAGGAGTCTTTGAGCTAGGTAAGTATCATTACATCCAGTTTACAGATGGGGCAACTGAAGTGTAGGAAGATAAGTCATTTGCCTAAAATCACAATAGTCATCTTTCTACCCCTCTCCTCAAAACGGAGAAGAGTGAATATGGCAACATCTCTTGCCACTAACAAAATGTATTTAAATTGAAAAAAAACGAAAGAAAACTGTATGATGAGAAGCTCAAAACCTATATGATACTGAGTGTAGGAAGGAAGGAACTCTAAAAGCACTAATGCATAAGAATTGTTTGAATTACATAAATCAAAGGCTTGCAATTGATATTACATGTTAAAACTCTTCAGTCACATTGAAAAAGTTGAAATAGAATTCATTAAAGGTTATCCATGTAGGATGAAGTTTTATTTTGTTAATTAGAAGGTTTTCTTCTTTATTGCTGTAAAGAGAATTTTCTGTACATCTCAACTCTACTTAGATCATGACTACTGCTCATTTCTGTTTTCTACCTCAAGTTTCTTTTCCCCAACAGGAAAAAAAATTGCAAAGGAATGAAAACAACACTTTGGGCCCTGATCTTACCAACTCTTAAGCTCATATTTAATTTTACTCACGAGTGGTCTCACTGAAGTTAATGAAGTTCACATAATTACAGTCAGATGCATGAATAAGTGTGTGAAGCGCTGGGTGGATGGAGCCAGGCAAGCCCACATACCCTGACCCCACTCCCTGTCAGGAGAGCCGGGCAGGCGGAGCGGGGCAAATCCCTGCACCCTGACCCCACTCCCCGGCTGGAGCATGGAGGGGCAGGGGGGGCTGCAGGTGGAAGGGGTAGGGAGGGCCCCCACTTGCTCTGGCCCATGACCCCACAAAACTCTAGTCCACCCCTATGTGTATCAAATCATGCTCCCATGAGAACTCAAATAGGTATTTTCCTACTAACATCAATGGCATAAAGATTTGGTCCTTGAGAGCTGGTCTACACAGTGAAATTTACCAGGATAAATTCTGAACTCCATTACTCTGGGTAAATCCATAGTAACTCCACTGACTTCAACAAAGTTGCTCCAGAATTACACCAATGGAACTGAGATCAGAATCTGGCCTTTGGGATTGTAATGCGGTTCCACAAAATGATTATAACAAAGTTTGGATGAATCTATATAAGCAGGAGCATGTTTTGTTATAATACAGTGCCACAAAATGGTAAATTTTGCTGGGTAGATGGGATACAGCAGAGGAGAATGAAGATCTGAGTATGGAGTTCAAATATTTCTCTGTTGCAAGTCTCAGAACTAGAGCTCTGCATACCATCACTGCAGCTCTTGCATTTTATGGCTAGTACTTATACAGATGGCCTTTCTTAATTAGATTTAACTCAAAAATATGTATGCTACAATATTCATTATTCATGGTAACATTTAAAATTCTAAACATATAATGCCAACCTGTTTCACTGGCATTAACAGCAGAGGAAAGCAACCTCAGAATATTAGTATGTGTGTAAAACAGATATAATGTGAACAGTAAAAACATACCTCTGTCATTACCATATCCTGGCATTTCTTCACATATTTGCCATCTGCTTTTACAATTGTCTGCAGAAAACGCAGGTACTCCACGTGTCGGCCATGTGTCTCTATACAGTGTACGAAGTGCTGCACTACTCTCTCGCTAATTTCATTGCACAGATGGTAATTGTTCATAAAGGCATGCCGCATGGTTTCAGCTTCAAGCAGCTAAACAGATTTAAATCAAACAGCCTCATCAGAATGGCAGAGCTAGTTTACATGATGGACTGAGAATGGACACTGGAAGAGGGGATTAAAAGTCTCCAGGTCAGAGTAAAGGCACACTGAAAGGGCATCGTGGCAGAATCCCCAACATGTGCCTGTTCAATGGGTAAACAGAAGTTTTGGGGACTGATTCTTATTTACACTGGTGTTCCTTTAGGCTACTTTTCCAAAGTGCAAAAAGGCCTAAAATTGTCACAAACTAAATTCATACCCACTTTAAGGATCTATACGCTGCTAGAGCACTGTAAAGGGACTTTAGGATAACTGAGAATCAAGCTCTTGATCTCCAGGACTCTCAGCCCATCACCCTTTACCAGCACAAAATTCACACAAAAATAAAAAAAAATAATGGGCCATATTAATTCTAGAGGGATGTACTTAGGCCATGATGGCCTGTCAAGATTCTGTACTTCTAATATGATTATATTATTTCTAACAAATGTGGGGTTTTGCTCAGCAGACCTCTCAACCAGTAAATTGAAAAGATCCTGGCTGCGCAGGACAATGTATGGCTCGCTAATAACAAATGAAACAAATCAAACATTTGGGGGATAGATGGGAAGAGGAGACTGACTAAAAGGGGAGGGAAGTGAACTAATACCACACTTTTCACCTCTTACCCTGCCAAACAAGAGGTCAAGTTTTAGGTTAGTTGAAGGAGGGCACACCAGTAATATTTATTAGTTAATACATAAATAAATAAATAAAATTACTACTAATAATAATTTGTATTACCATAATGCCCAGGGGCCCCAATCATAGACCAGGACACGCTGTGCTTGGCGCCGTACACACACACACACACACACACACACGTCCCTGCCCCAAGAAGCTTAACACTGAAGTATAAATCAAGAGACTGATACAGATAGACAGGAGAGTACAAGGAAACAATGAGACAATACCAGTCACCATGATAGGTTGTGGTCTCAGCACATGTCGTCTTTTTTAGGCATCTTGGCAAAAGGGCAGATTTGAGGAGGGGTTGGCAAGTGGAGAATGAAGTAGCTTTGTGGTTGTTTATGGGAAGTGCCTCCCATGCGAGAAAGCACAAAAGTGCTTGTTTGAAAAATTAACAAGCAGGGCAGTGGAGGCTGACAGACATCTTGGGCTGATAGGAGGTTAGCATCAACAGCGCGATAGCGAATGAGAAACAATAGGTAGGATGGGGATTGATTATGAAGCGACTTGAAAGTGAAGACAAACTAGTTTATGTATGATACCAAAGAGAAGGGAGATACAATGGAGGGATATAAAAACAGGGGTGATATGGTCAAAGTGACGGGCTAGGAAAATGATCTTGGCAGCAGCAGCACTCTGAACGTAGGAGTAAAATATGTGGGCTTGATTTGATCTCATTCATACTGCTTTACATCACAGCAGCTCCACTGATTTCACTGGAGTTACTCCTAATTTACAGAGGTGCAAATGAGAATCAAGCCATGTGTGATATTCTATCTTGACAATGAGACAACATGCTTGCAGATAACGCTCCGCAAATTATAAATGCAATTTTGCTTTCCACTAGAAACGGATCTCTTTAGAAGCAAGGACAAAGAATCACAATGAGAAAAAGGAAGGAAGGAGGAAAGGGAGAGAGAAAATTAATGGAGAAGAAACAAATTATGTATTTATTTATTTGGCATTACATGTCAGTGAATCAAAATCTTCTTAATCTATTTTAAACAATAAATCACGTGAAATACTTACACCAGGAGTTAAGAACAAATTGAGGTTTTTGTGGAGGAGAACTTGATTCTGAGGATTTCCTCTACAGAAATTCTGAAGGAAAGTGTGGGCTAGATTCATAACTTCATTCATCTTTTCATCGGTCTACAGATAAAAACATCAAATGGGGAAAAAAATAAAGCATATTTGCTAAACCTCCACAACACCATCTGATCAGTAATGTACCAATTCTCCTCCAATTTCTTGTGCCTTCCAAAGATGGCAACTCTCCCTCTAGCAAGAATGGCTGAAACCACTTTTCTCCAGAGTGGCATGACATGCTGCAAATCCCAGTGTTCCTGTCTGCCCTTTTTCGTTCGTGACTTGGTTTTATTTTGGCTCTACCTCTAGATAATATAATAAATAGAGTACATCAAAAATAATAAAGCTAAGGACAAGATTTTCTTATGAGTGCCTAAATTTAGACTCTTAATTCCATATTTAGGCTCTTATTAAGTGCCTGATTTTCAAATGGATCGTGCATCCTGTAGCTCCCACTGGCTTTTGAAAGTCAGACCAATTAGGTGCTTAAATATACATTGAGGTGACTAGATTTAGGCACCTATTTTCTACACTCTTAGAATAACATGTTAACAAGCATGTGGTGAGCCATTCTATGAACAAGTGTTACGGCTACTATCCTACTGAAGAGAACTGTCCAAGTCGGAACAGCAGATCATCAAATTCAGGAAAATGTACATGGAGATCACAAATGGATTCATGTCTTTTTTTTTTTTTTTTTTTTTTTTTAAAGTGCTTGCTACAGATGGATGCACCTAGTTTTCAAACAAGAGCTCCTGAAAAGGACATCGAGATCCTTCATTTTAGTGGTCAGATCAGTAAATCGGGACCAAATCAAGCTATGCTTTCTGAGGCAAAACTCCGGAGTTTGGCAAGAGTAGGGACTTCATAAGGATTACACCATTTGGTCCTGAGACATATAAATGCCCATGTTATGTATGTACAGTGCCAATCTGTGCATCCTGCTGGGGGGTTCCATTTAGTCAATGCCTGTCCCTTCTCCCCAAAAGCGACTGCAGTAGTACAGGATCTCTTATTCAAAGTCTGAGAAGACACCACCTTTATTTGGAGTACCCGAGATGAATATTTTCAATTATGCCCTTAGTATTTTGGCACACATGCTTAGAAATTCAGCTCAGCTTCCTTATTCTCAAAAGTAGAGAATTAGGATATCATGATTTTGGGTCTGCTCCACAGTCCACTGAAGTCAATGGGAATCTTTCCGGTGATTTAAAAAGGCTTTGGATCAGGTCTTTTTAGGACTGTCCAATCAGTGACTTCACATACTTACTATAAGTATATATTAGTCTAACCTTTTCATAGGGTATCTGCAGGAGGTCCAGCACCACCGAGTGAGCTCCCATATTTTTCAGCAATCGCTGCTGCTGATTCCGACATTTTTTATTCTGGACACAGAGTTTGCTGAGTCTAATCAAAATCTGGAGGGAAAAAAACCAAAGCCCCCCCCCCCACAAAACTCAAATGTAAAGGATATAATGTGCCATAACAACAAATATGAATCTACTGCATCTCATCTGTAGGTTTACAAACCTCCTTAACAATGTTGTAATTATTACTCTTATTGCTGTCAATCTGAGGTGTTTTGGTTCCATCCTGCACTGGGCTTAAAATATTCGGTTCCTATAATTTAAACACAACCACAAATGGTTTTTAGTGCAATTGACTGAATATCAGCGAACTATTTTTAACAACAAATACAGAAGAGGAGCAACAATAACAGCTAAGAGCAAAGTGGCAGTATAGAGTAGAGGAACGATGGTCCAAAAGCTAGGGTGCAAGTCTGGGACTCAGGAGATCTGGGTTTAATTCCTTCCTCTGCCACAAACGTCCTGTGTGATCTTTGGACAATTTACTTTGTCTGATTTCCTCACAATAAAATAGCACTTCCTTACCTCATAGGAGGTTAAAAATACTAAAGGTTGTAAAGTGCTTAAAAGAGATTAACAACGGGAGCCATGAGTACTTTGGATAGATAGTATTTGATCCAACTCTATTTCTAATGCACCTGGAAAGATTATAGACTGAAGTTAAGTGAGTTTAACACAGCAGATGGGAGAATAGGATGAACACAATCTTTGTAGTTAAGATAAATAGATTTTTTTTTCAAAAGCACGAAGAATTTAAGGTGCATGGAGGTTGATAATCTGGCACCAACCTGCCACCACAAGGATTGAAGATGTTCCTCCAGTAGAGATGATGCTTCAACACTCATCTCTGGGTAATGTGGAAATGAATTTAAAAGTGGAAAACGTGATGCTCCTGTTGAACTGGGAGGTTTACATGGGATAACATTGCTAATAAGCCTAAATGGGGAAGATGATTCCTCAAAAGCCCCATCTGTGTGTGATTAGAAGGGGAAGCCATACATTTAAGGCTTACAGTCGATAAGCAGTTGCCATCAGCCACTGTTCTCTCCACCCACATTCCAATAGAGAGGATACTGAAGCAAGTATTCCTGCTGGGTGAATTGGCTGTGATGCTCTATGCCACCTGCGTGTTCAGTGTTTCTAGTCTGGCAGCAGGCGGTCTGAAAGATTGGGCCATGATGTTGAGGGCACTGAATCTAGAAGAAAACTGGTGGTGGAGGTCTCACGACACCTCCTCATGTGTATATGTTTGATGACAATATATATCTCCAGATCAGTGGCACTGCTATGGGCACCCGCATGGCCTCACAATATGCCAATATTTTTATGGCCGACCTGGAACAATGCTTCCTCAGCTCTCGTCCACTCAAACCCCTTCTCTACCTACGCTACATTGATGACATCTTCATCATCTGGACCCATGGGAAGGAGTCTCTGGAAAAATTCCACCATGATTTCAACAGCTTCCACCCCACCATCAACCTCAGCCTGGACCAATCTACACAGGAGGTCCACTTCCTAGACACCACGGTGCAAATAAGTGATGGTCACATTAATACCACCCTATACTGAAAACCTACTGACCACTATGCCTACCTTCATGCCTCCAGCTTCCATCCCAGGCACATCACACGATCCATTGTCTACAGCCAAGCACTGAGGTACAACCGCATCTGCTCTAACCCTCAGACAGAGACCAACATCTACAAAATCTCCACCAAGCATTCTCAAAACTACAATACCTGCACAAGGAAATAAGGAAACAGATCAACAGAGCCAGACGTGTACCCAGAAGCCTCCTACTGCAAGACAAATCCAAGAAAGAAACCAACAGGACTCCACTGGCCATCACATACAGTCCCCAGCTAAAACTCCTCCAACGCATCATCAGGGATCTACAACCCATCCTGGACAGTGATCCCACACTTTCACAGGCCTTGGGTGGCAGGCTAGTCCTCGCCCACAGACAACCTGCCAACCTGAAACATATTCTCACCAGTAACTGCACACCGCACCATAGTAACTCTAGCTCAGGAATCAATCCATGCAACAAACCTCGATGCCAACTCTGCCCACATATCTACACCAGCGACACCATCACAGGACCTAACCAGATCAGCCACACCATCACCGGTTCATTCACCTGCACGTCCACCAATGTAATATACGCCATCATATGCCAGCAATGCCCCTCTGCTATGTACATCGGCCAAACTGGACAGTCTCTACAGAAAAGGATAAATGGACACAAATCAGATATTAGGAATGGCAATATACAGAAACCTGTATGAGAACACTTCAACTTCCCTGGCCACACTATAGCAGACCTTAAGGTGGCCATCCTGCAGCAAAAAAACTTCAGGACCAGACTTCAAAGAGAAACTGCTGAGCTTCAGTTCATCTGCAAATTTGACACCATCAGCTCAGGATTAAACAAAGATTGTGAATGGCTTGCCAACTACAAAACCAGTTTCTCCTTCCTTGGTTTTCACACCTCAACTGCTAGAATTGGGCCTCATCCTCCCTGATAGAACTAACCTCATTATCTCTAGCTTGCTTGCATATATATACCTGCCCCTGGAAATTTCCACTACATGCATCTGACGAAGTAGGTATTCACCTACGAAAGCTCATGCTCCAAAACCTCTGTTAGTCTATAAGGTGCCACAGGATTTTTTGCTGCTTTTACAGATCCAGACTAACACAGCTACCCCTCTGATACTTGACACCTCCTCAGTATCACTATTAGGACGCAAACTACTGTAAATCACATTGAAGAGAATGAAGCAGGTGGGATTCTGAGTTTCCCTCTGTCTTCAAACTTTCTCATGTTTTAGTGAATAGTTACATTTGAAAAAAAAAACACGAACTAATTGGAATTTGAAACCTCTTTCTGAATTTTCTTTCCCTGGCCGCTACAATTAGGAGTTCAATAAATTCAATCTGGTCTTAATATCTAGAAGGGCAAGGAGCAGTTATGCTGCTTGGCCATTCATGACAGTTCATAACAATGTCAGCACTGTTATTTGGCATGTTTGTGTTGATCTCTGCAACACCAACAGACTATTATTTGTTTAGGGTTTGTTAGATGCACGTTGCCTCCTTACTAGCTGTTTGGATTGATGTTGTGGAAGATATTTTAGGTTCTCTGCTATAATTTAACCACTGTCCTTTGCCCCAGGACTATTAGTTAACCAAGATTAAATTTACCTGTTAACGTTTATCAGCATTTTTCCTCAGGAAAAGTAGTTTTATAATCCATGAGAACTATATATCTTATCTGGAAGTGCTGATCAGCATTAAACTAAATCCATCCTCCCTCTTAACAAAATAAAAAACTGTTTATTGAACCTGTAAGAGTATTCCAGAGATGTAGTCATCAAGAGATAATCACACCACTGGGACATCAGAGGCAGTCGGCTGCATATCTTGCCTCGTTATGCCCTGTGAGAGACGTTCTCTATCATGCTTTCCCATAGGGAGCAAAGAAATCACAGAGCCTGTACTAATTTATGTTCTATTCTGAATGGCTGTGTTGTTAGAGAGTGGGAATTTCTAAAAATGGATCCTTGCTTTCTTTGTAAAATTCACAGGCAATTACTACTGTATATAGAATCCTATCCCAAAGCCCTGAGCCAGGGCCAGATTCTGCCACTCTTACACTGAGTTATACTTTACTACTGAAATAGGCTCATTAATTTCCATGGGACTACGGATGGCATGTTACTCTTCCACACAAGTATGGGTGGCACAGTTCAGCAGTGCTTACTCACTACATCAGTAAAGCTTGTAGGATTGGGCCCATAACCCTAATATATACATAATTCTTGAAATTAACGTTCCCCAAAACATACTTAGGGCAACAATCAAACCTATCAGAGCCAGAGCAGAGAATGGGGGAACTCTGAGGTGCCTAATGGTTTCTGTATACATGGAATTATAATTATTTCTGCATAACTACTCCTGAATAACTATGTATGGGCACACTGATTCAAGAATAAGAGCATCCACATATGGAGTTATTAAGAAATAGCTATTGAACTTTTAAATTCACATGCTACCTTAATCCAAATTAACTGACAAGTGTAGATAAGACTTAAATGTTGTCTCTTCCATTCAAGTGACAAGGGTAGCCAAGTGTCCTGCACTGAATTTCAGGCCTGGCAGACACTATAAAGTTCCACTGAAATAGCCATGTTTGAGAACGGTGTGAAAAACTCAGACCCCGAGGTGACCCCGGCTGGGACAGCAGAACACCTAGTATAGACACATCTGAGCTGAAAGAAGAGTGCTTTTGTAGAGTTCGCTAAAGTAGTTTGGGGAGCTGATCTTACTAAGTCAGCAGAAGAACTCCTGTCAGCATACATAGGGAGCTATGGCAGCATAAGCTCTATTTCATAGAGATTATTATTTCCCCCTCACACCCCTTATAATTTTCCCTGTGTGATTTGTGGTTATGGCATCATTGCTGGGCCCCACCCTATATTGCCTGGCAGTTGGTTATATCATCTTGTTCTGTAAACATTTTCTATAATCCCCTGTATCTAAGGTAACTACATGAGAATCGAGATGTGGATAGAGGTGAAGCACCACCCAGCATGACTGAAAAGGGTCCTTTACCTCCTTCCCCTTTCTCACATGAATACTCACTTTGGGATTGGCCAAAGTTTTGGGGGAAGTCTATTCTTCCCCTCCTATTCAAGCGTGCAATAAAGTCACTGAAATAGGAAAGTGTGACCTCTGGATCACCTGCACGGCAACAGAGTGATGTCACAAAGAGATCTGTGGCACTGCTGCTGGACCTAACTGAAGGAGACTCTCTTTGAGATAATATAGCTCTTATTAAAAGCACCTTTGGTTTTGTGTTCTTCCCTCTTTAATACTAACGCTTACCCAGTATTTTGGGCATCACCTGCTTGCTAGCAGCACCATTTTGAATGTCTAGTTTAATAATGAGAGAGAGAGAGAGAGAGAGAGAGAGAGAGAGAGTTCATTAAACTACATGTTAACAATATAGGAACACAGGTGGCCTAGGACTTTAGAAACACACCTCTATTGGTTCTTCACCCCCTTTCGCCTGACTGTCACCTAGCTCCCCACTCTCATAGCTGCTGCTCTTTTCAACCCACAGTTCAGATTTTTCTACAGTCAGTCGGAGCTGGTCAAGATCAGCTTTGATTTGCTTGTAGTTGTCCACATCCTGATTAGACACCAGTAACTGGACCTGGAAACACAGTAATCCACAGTTATATTACAGCAGAGCCAGCTGCAGCCTCTACAGTCAAGTTTGTTTAATGGCTTTCATTTTAATGCCCTGGTTTCACTCCCTCATGACCGTATGACATTATCATCTTTTGAACTGAAATTCTCCATCTTTAGTCTCTGTCCCCAGTTGAGCAAAGCCCTAAATCACATACTTAAGTCAAACTGAAGTTATTGCCACTGAAGACTGTTTTGCCCAAAGCAAAATGGTTACAGTGTTTAAAACATTCTGCTTCCTTTATCATCATGCTGCAAAATGTTTGCAATGTAAACAACTGTCTATAAACCCCTGAGATCTATGGCAGAGCTAACAGGGACACCAGGATTATGCTCCTTCTGGGATTAAAAGAATATAGTAAGAAGCAGTTTATCCCATATAAATAATATTTCATGGAAAGACAAGATTGACATTACAAGAAATCAAGAGATCCAAACGTGAACTGTAGAGACAGTCAACATTTTCCAGATATTGAAGTTTCAGTTATAAATGTCATCAACATTTTGACTGAAAATGGAAAAAACAAAACATGTATGACCTAATTTTCATTACCAGCTATAGGGAACCACACCTAAGTCTCTGTCAGCACTGATGCTTGACAGGTCTCATATCATTTACCCCCAGTTATGACTGCTTGCATTTTTCCAGATGAAGCTGTTTTTTCATTTCCTGCCCATATATCTAAACTTCCTTTCTGCTCATTGGTGTTCATAACTCCTTCAAATTTAGTAACATCTTTAAAGTTCCCTATTAGGCTATTTGATCTTTCTCCTAAATTATTAATGAGGACATGAAACAAAATTTGACCTAACAATGATCCCTGTATAACCCAATAACCGCCATTAAGAAATCAAACTGATGTAAATGAAAGTGCCACATCAAGTTAATATTGTCATAAAGCAGATAAGAATATGGATATATTTTTTAAATGGCGGTTTGCAGACAAATATTAACTATTTTATAATATAATCTTGAAGTTCTCATAGGCTGCTTACTTAACAGAATACAGCCTTGTTATCCTACTGAATTGATGAGTGCTGCTCGTCCACACATATTCACATTCCACTTCCTCTGCAGCCTTTTTTGTTTATTTGCCAATTAGACTTTTCCTTTCTTTTACAAAAAACATATTAGGTATGCAACTCTCACTTAACTGGGAATAGCAGCTATTTATGCACCTAATCAACATGGTCCCACTTTAATATCCTGGCGGGAGGCCAGTATGCAATTCTGCAAAAGTATTACAACAAAGGCTTTCCAGCTATTTATCATTTGCCTGGTTTTATGACAAGAAAAACCTCCACCTTTTACATAATGAGGTAGCAACATGCTAGTGAACTCCTGAAATAAGCATCAAATGATCTTAAAACAAGTAAGTTATTAGTCACCATAACAAAGAGAGTCCTCTATTATCTAATCCCATTACATCAGGTTTCTTAACCCTAATCTATTAACATGTTAAACATTGATACAGAAATGGGGGAGTTATCTAGTAGACAGAACAACAGCTGAGTACTATGCCTGGCTCTGTTATTCACTTGCTATTCTATGTGACCTTGGACAAGTCACTCAGGCCTACATTGTTAACAGCAGCTTCAATTCCACGTGTGTCTGTTTTTGGGTGTCTGACTTCAGACACCTCGAGCTTGTCTCACTGAGGTGCAGCTGTGTATGTGCAGCTCCCATGGAGCAAGGGGCTGAATTTGGACCTTCAATTTATAAGGAAGGGACACTCTAATACTGTAACTGGCAGTGTAAGCGAGACTACTAGACATTGAGATGACTCTCTTTTTCCTCATACAGTAGATTTCATGGAACATCATTGGACTTGTACCTGTTTAAATGCTTGCAAAACTTCTGCTCTTTGGCTGAAATGCTTAAATAGCAGCTGAAGGGCCCCTGACAGCAAAGGAGGGTAGTCATGCATGATAAGGTGAATGAGGACTCGTAGAAACGTTCTGCCCCCCTCGTCATCAAGTTGCACTGGATTTTTTTCTTTTCTGAAAAAGCCCAAATAACTTAAAAACCTGTGGTGTAAATCACTCACTCAGACTCTCTCACTCACTCACTCTCACACATACACACACACACTTCGATGGAGCTCTTAAAACCGAACAGAACAAACTGTGAGATGTAAATTAAAAACACATTTTAGTTCATTTTATGGGTGCTTAAATACCAAGGTTATTTTCTTTGTGGCAATGTGATGCTTCTAACAGAATGGCCAGTATTTGTTGTAAGCAAATATGTATAAAATGCATCAAACACTGTGATTAAGCTCCATTTTGCAAACACATCACTTTACATCTGGGTGACCAATTCATCGGTGGTACAAGCCCACCAAAGTAAATGGAGTTGTGCCAAATACGAATTTAACCCTGTCCTTTTTATTCCTTCCCCTATCTGCTGCTGCTAAAATTTAATGTAGGGAAAATGAACTTTAAAAAAAAACAGTAAAAATTGCCAAAGGCATCATATTTCTGGATCATATTTATAATCTGGAAGGACAGCAAGCAGATTTACACTTAGCAAATCAGTGTTCAATTGAAAGATACAGGTGCCAAGAGCCACACCAGAGCTGTGTGTTGTTTTTCATAATGGGAGTTCAGGGACAGGACTGAAGGCATTCCTCTTGTTGGCAAAGATTAAGAACACAGAGACATACTCAGTGAGGAAAGTTAAGAACACCCATCTCAGACATCCTTCCCCCTTCTCCTGAGCTCTGGGAAAATCTTTAGAGTCTAAAGGCTTGTCTACACAGGAAATGTTTCCAGTTATACAAGTGTACCAACAAAGTTAAACTGATATAATTATACCGGCATAACTCCCCTATGTGGACATTCTTATTCCAGAATAGAAGTGGGGGGTTTGGCTTAGCTTAAACCACTTCCAAAGTGACAAAACTAAACCAGAAAAAAACCTTTTTTACTGGAATGAGAGTATCCACACAGAGAGTTATACCAGTATAAGTATAGTGCTTCAAATCCACGCCTTCCTTTATACCAGTTTAATTTTCCCAGGCAGACAAGCCCCAGCAGAGATGGGAACCAACCAAAAACCTGAATCCAAACCTTTCTGAACTTTGGTAGAGTGTCCCATCCAGATCCATACACACTTGAATTTTAGGGTGTTTGGAACCCAGATCTGAACTTCATGGCCCTGGCCCATGTCTAACATCTATGCTGCAGTAGCTATTACTCCCACCAACTCCTCTCTGAGAGATCATGTTATGTGACAACAGGAACTAGTAAAAGGAGAGGAAGGGAGAGGAAGACACAAAACAGAAACAGAAATTGTCAATTAGAAACAAAAATCTGGATAGAAAGATGTTGTGCATTATTGAGCACATACAGACAGATGTATAACCTTCAGAAAGCATACCTGCCAGCAAACATTGTCTCGGCCTGAGCTGCAATTTCATCTATGTCAGGAACAATTGCTGCAAAAAAAACCCCAAAACATATGACCATAATTTAGTTTTCTCAGCTAAAGAAACTACTGTCTCTGTTTAAGTATGTGCAACAAACTGAAGGCCCCACTACAGACTCCTTGGCCAGGCAAAACTCCATTTGAAGCAGTCAATGGAAATGTTGCCATAATAAGGACAGAAGGATCAGGCCTTAATTCTCAATTGCACTGCAGTATTATCTAGAAGCCCCAATCACATAGCAGGATCCCTCTGTGCTCGGCGCTGTACAAATAGAACAAAGAAGATCTATGCCCCCAAAGACTTTGCAAGCTGCATCTTTCATATTTTCTTTGATGTAACCAGCCCCCCAAATTAGCAGACGACACAAACCTGTTGAAGAATTAGTGTGAATTGCTGTTCCTTTTGCACCCACCCCCCGCTGCTCTGTCAGCAAAACCAGAATACCCCCTTCACATCTCTTCATAGACACACAAGACCTGAGAAAGAAAAACAGAGCAACGCGTAACTCTATCCATCCCCACTCCATCCTCCATGGTCCGTTCTCACTCTCATTTGTTTTGTCACATAACAAACCTTTGGGAAGTGTACATATGAATAATAAATCATCGTCATAGGAAAACTGAATCAAATTTTAATTAGAGAGCAGCAGTCCTGCAAATATCCATTATTGTGGGCACCCCTCTAGCTTTCAATCTGGAGTGACGTGCAGCTTTCTGAAGTAGTTTTGTTCATTGCTTACTAAAATTACCGCAACAATAAACTGCAATACAACAGCAACAGTTACCTGAGGCAAGCCCTGGTGTGTCTGGTGGAGAGATGGTGGAGCTATCAACATTCTCGCTGTCTTCTCCAAATTCTTTCTTATAGATAGACAGCATGTAGGATATTCTATAGTCCAGTCTAACACTAAGGATAAACTACAAGACAAGAGTTTAAAATAAGATACAGTTTTCTCTCTCTAACCTGTTTTGTGAGAGGGGAGGGAGCTAATTTTAAGTGGGCTCAAGTCCATTACTGAAAATAAAACAGCTGTGTTTTTCAAATGATAATTTTTGTGATTTCTTTCCTGGAATTGGCCTCCTACACCATGCTGCTGCATTTAGGCTGCACCTCCCTCACCATGAATATCTTAGTCAGTTCAGACTTGTCCAGGGGCTCTGGGATCTGCCCGTGGTACCAGACGACTATTCCAAAGCTGCATGGAAGCACTAAAGCCAAATCATTTATCTTTCAGTGCAAAATACTAGTGGTGATATCATGGCCAGCGTTTGCTTTTTGAGGATACTCTGTGGTGAATATAAACCTAAAAGACAAAAGGATTATTTCTGAAGTTTCCTTTTTTAAACAAACATAACTTGCTCATTGGATTTACACCAGGGTAATTGCGATCAGAATCTGGCTCTGTGAAAATGTTCACATGAGTAAGAGGAGCAGGATTTGGATCCGTACACATTTTTTTCCTGTTTTAGGTGTGCTTAACCCTCATTGTGCCTCTATTGTGGTATAAAGCTGGGGTGAAGGGAGGTTAACACAAGTATACAGTAGACTCTCAAAAGGTACGAGCATCAGAGTTACGGTCTAACTGGTCAGCCAGACACCATGTGAAACCAGAGTAACAAATCAGGCAGCTGCAGAGATCAAAAAAACAAAAAACAAAAAAAAAAACAAAACCCAGCAAGTACTGTATTGTGCCTGTATTGCATCTTAAAGGTAGGCACATCTGGGCTGCCTGTCTTTCCACCCCACTCCACCCACAGGGCAGCCACTTACAGCAAGATGCTGGGGCTGCTAGCCCAAGGCAGCTGGAGCAGCCCTGGGGTCTGGACAAATTTCACCATCCCCTTCCTCTCCCACCCCCACAAGGGGGGCGACATGCTGTTTTCTCTCTCTCTCTCTCTCTCTCTCTCTCTCTCTCTCTCTCACACACACACACACACACACCCTGCCCAAAGGGTCCAAGCTTGAAACCTCATGCTGGGGCTGAGTAGGGAGCTCAACTGCTGCTGAATCCTGGGCCTGGAGTGTTAGCTGCTGGATCTGGAACCCGAACTGTGCTTTGTTCAGAGTTATGAACACTTCAGAGTTACGAACAGCCTCCATTCCCGAGGGGTCTGTAACACTGAGGTTCTCCTGTATATGACAGGATTGTGCCCTAGTGTTATGTAGCCAAGTCAGAGAGGAACAGGAGAGGCCATACATTCCACAACTCCCTGTGGAACTACATTAGACCTGCTCAGACAGTGAAGAAGGGACAGGAGGGGCTGCCTCACCTGATTCTTTTTCCTGTGAGCATACAGGTGGGGAGTGGGCAGGAAGAAACTGGAACCATGGCTCTGCCCTCTCAAGTGCCAACGGGCAGAGCCAGCCAGGTAGGAAGGGAAAAAGTAAGCTGCATCCCAAAAGCAGTGTCATAGCTTACTGCCCTTCTCAGAACAAGGAGAAAGCAAGGAAGTGGGAGTGCAGTTTAGCACTACCCTAGACTCATTTATGAGCTCTGAAATATGCAGTCTATCACATTTGGAACAAATGTATGCTACAGTAAGCATAACCTAACAATTGCTCATCCTTCAGCAACTTATAATTAAGGAAATATAAAAGACGTACTTCATAAACATTCAGTACAAATGGAAAGCTTCAAAAGTGACAAATTGTATCAACAGATAGCAGAATTTACAAAAAATAATAAAAACTTCTACCGAGCTTGTGTGCCTCCAGGGCATGGGAGTTGATATGCAGACTAATAGACTCTGTGTGGCACATAACTTACAGCAGCACAAGGTGAGAACCCTAAGGACATATGCTAGTGGATGAACCTCATGCAATGGCTAGGATAAAATGACACTGACCCAAATTCTGTTCTCAGCTCCATCAGTGAACATCTGGAGAGGGCTTCCAGAATGTCTGGCCCTGCATTTCTCCAGTGTGTCTGGACTCAGTTCTGTTCTTAGTTACACTGGTGTAACAGAAGAGTAACTACTGAAGTCAATGAAATTATACTGATGTAAAACAAGTATAAGTAAATCTGGAAATATATCCTTTGTCTCTAGAGCAGGAGTTCTCATCAAACTGGGAGTCGTAACCCCTCAGGGGGTCACAAGCTGTCAGCCTCCACCCTCAAACCCCGCTTTGCTTCCAGCATTTATACTAGTGTTAAATATATTTTAAAATGTGCTTATACTTTACGGGGTGGGGGATCACTCTCACAGGCTTGCTGTGTGAAAGGGGTCACCCATACTCAAGTTTGAGGACTACTGCTCTAGAAAATATTTCTAGGATAGTTTTAAGGGCCAGATTCTGCCACCCTTACAGACACTGAGCAGTATTCTTCTCCATGCTGAGGCGCGACCATTAGAGAAAGGTACTCTTCAATCTGAGAAAGATTGGGTCACAGAATTCAGCCTAACTGAATAAAAAAGTAGATTAAAATTAACTAGCTGCTTTGTAATTTTCCATCATGGTTTCTACCTGTAAGATCTCAATGATTTTTAATTTGGTGTCCATCACAGTCACATCTTCACTGTCTGGGCTGGCCTGCTTGCTCGAGTGGAGGCTTGGCTGTATATCAGGTACGCTGATGGGAAAGATAGATCCTCTGCTCAGTACCATTTGTGTCATCATCTCTCCCACACCATGGATGGTCCTCATAACATTGTTTCCTAGGTATTAAAAAGAAATCATACAACTGGTGAACCTCTCTTTCAAAACGACACACACTCTTCATGTGGCAAAAATACCCCAACAATCTTAATAAATCTACTAAGGACTAAATCATCTCTTTCCAGCTAAAGCTGCACAAGAGGGAAAGAGTTAAGTCAAAATACAAATGGTTTTGGAGCCAAATAAATCTGACACATCACCTTTCTGCAGAGGACATACTTGCTTGCCAACGGAAAGGCCAAGAGACAAGGTTCCCCAAACACTCATTCACTCCATCAATGTGTTCATCACCTTATTCTGCAAGGAACACCTCAGGAGAAGAGTGCATAGTTCATTTTCCATGCCCACTCTCATTGTTGGCTTCTCCATCAAGATTTTCCACAAGGTTGCCAATTGGGATGGTGGATTTGGTAACAGAATTGTAGAATCACAGAGGTGCAAGGATGGAAGAGACCTCAAGAGGTCATTATCTAGTCCAGCCTCCTGCTCTGAGGCAGGATTAAGTATACCTAGGCCATCCCTAACAGGTATTTGTCCAACCTATTCTTACAAACCTCCAGTGATTGGGATGTAAACACCTGCACCATAGGAACTGGACTGAGACCAACAAATGAACAAAGAAGCCATCAGTTGGTAAGGACTTTTGGTCTCTACAGACCAAATCTGATTTTAACCAGTGACCTAGATATAGAAAAAGTTTTGCATGCTGTCCCCTATTACCAAAAGCCTGGGCCATTTGATCACCTTACCAATCAACCAGTTATTGTGTACATCTATATCTATAGGTACAAATAAAAAATTTTCAATTGTTTAACATAGATAGGAAATAATTGCTTGACGTACAGCACAGTTACCCCCTCTGTTTAAATTAATCAGTGTTCTGAACACCAAAGAACACACATTTTGGAACATTTATTTGGATGTACTCAACATACTCCCATCCACAGCTCTGAGCACATACACACACTCCATAAAACATATACAGCCTACAAGCTGAACCAATGGTGGGAGAATGTGGTTTGAACATTCAGCCCCATTTGCTCAACCTTCCCACTTCAGAAAAATCCTGGGAAAGGGACAGACCTTACTTACAGCTTGACCTGAATGTCAAAATGTTCCGTAGAGCAGGGGTTCTCGACCTTTTTCTTTCTGAGCCCTCCCCCGCCCACCAACATGCTATAAAAACTCCATAGCCTGCCAGTGCCACAACTGTTTTTCCGCTATAAAAGCCAGGACCAGCATTAGGATGTATCAAGCAGGGTAACTGCCCAGGGCCTCACACCACAAGAGTCCTCACAAAGCTAAGTTACTCAGGCTTCGACTTCAGCCCCAGGTGGCAGGACTGGGAGCTCTGGGCTTCAGCCCACACAGTGGGGCTTCACCTTTCTGTTCTGGGTCCCAGCAAGTTTAACACTGGACCTCCTTGGTGGTCCCCTGAAACCTGCTCACAGCCCTCCAGAGGGCCCCGGGCCCCTCGTTGAGAATTGCTGCTCTACACTTACAGTTCCTTGCCTGGGTTCCTCCTAGGAAGAAACTCACTCTCCTCAGAGCTAAGCTTTCCAGTTTAATCTAGTCCTAAGAGCCCACTTCAACCACCCATTCTATTGACTCTGCGAGGAGTTTGATCAAACACCACATGAGGATGCGGTTTGTTCAGACAAACTGCTGTTGTACTCTGACTTCTGACATGAACCGCAGTTCTATGAATAAATGACTGTCTTCATTCTAGGATGGGGGAAGAAGAGGAGGAGGAGGAATTTGAGTCTTGCTCTGAACAGGACATATTCGTTCCTACCAGTGTGAATTAGCCTTTTGATAACTCGTAACTCACAGATATGACTAATGGATAAGACTAATGGATAAGAGGCGGAAAGAGATTCTCCCCTCTAAGCAGAGATAACGATAAGTGGGAATACCAAGAGTATGCAAAGGCAACCAAGGGCTGGAAGAGAAGATCTAATTTGCCAGAGGAAGGCTTAAGTAGTTCCTTGAATGCCTTCTGTATACTTTAATCACCAGGCAACTGCAACATCACAATAACCCTCTTTCTGTATAATCTGCTGCAAAAGATCAACATTCTATTATATTTTGCTAGCAATATCCTCCTCTTATGCCTTTTTGCCACCATTCATGGAGTTCATATATTGTATGTGAGGAAAGAGGGGGCCTTTAACTCTGACTTAAAAAGAAGAAATAATTTGCTTTTTCAAAGTGAATGAGACAGATTAGTGTCACGTTTCAGGTCCCGTTCAGCATTCAGTCTGGTGTGCAATCTGTCTGAATTGGGCTTTTGAAAATACTCCTTCACCTCCATACAAGTTAAGGGGGCAAAATAATTTCTGACCGTTTTTGCATCATGCTAGGAAGAAAAACACTGGATATCAGATTGAAGACTAAATCCTGACATCAGGGTCATACACAGGCAGATCCTCCTAACTGCCTACACATAAGCAAGGTAATAAAAATCTTTTCAAATATCCTCCTGGCTACTGCATGGTGCTGGAAATTGCATATCGGGTAGAAATGATCTTTAAACTGCATGGAACACGAGACTAGGATCACCTCCCCACAAAATGCTAAACAATGTTTATCTGCATTGATTACAGTGTAGTTACATCAGTGTAAAACAAGCTTACGAAGAGGAGAATCAAGCCCCTTGACCTTTGAAGTGGCTCCACTTAAGTTGGTTTTTTTCTTTTAAATAGTATTTACCACCAATTTGTGAAATCGAGGATATCATTCATAACACCCTATACATTCAGCTGCATAGTCTGCTAACAGTGAAGTGCAGTTGTAGGACTATTCGGTATTCCCTGGGTTTAAGAACTAAAGCAACAACAAAAATAAAGACCACAGTAAAAGATCATTGGACTGCATCATTCCTTGGTGACCTGTCATATCTTTACTTGAAAAATGTATATGGAGGTTAAAATTTACCCAATGAGTAATGGAGATTTCAGAACTCCATTCATCAGTGAGTCAGGGTATTTATTCAGTAAGTTCATTGGTATTTGGAAAGTTAATGAATTCTGCATAAAAAAAGAGTCAGTGGAGTTACAGCACAATACAACCGGTACAGCAGAGTGAAGAACTAGGCCGCATAAATTGAAAAAGTGACAAGAAGATAGTCTTCTAGATTTTTATGTCAATCCCAATTTCTTTCTTAAAAAGCAAATCTTGAGAGGTACTTTTAATTGATTTCAATGGGATTTGCAAGCGCCTGGCATTCCTCTCAGGAACGGGTCCACTGAATGTAGGTATTCAGTATATACGTGTGCAATTTCTGCTTGGAAATTCTCTGTATATTTCAGTCATTCCAACCTCTAAAATAAATCCCGCTGATATAGCAAAGGCCCAGGTACTGTGTCATATAGGATTAGACTTTTTTTCCCCCCTGTGAGCTCTGATCAAGGGCAATGCATAGTTGCACTTTGTAAGGAGCAGATCAGAAATCAAACTGTGACTCAGTCACACTGTGGGCTGGTTCCTCTCTTACTCCAGAGTGAAGACTAATCATTTCCCCATCTGCAACAGATCAGCAGTGCTGCTCTGTATGGTTGGGGGGGGGGGGGGAAGAAGGTGGCAGAGTCAAGGCTTTGCCCAATTCCCACTTCTGCTCACTTGTCACCCACCCATGTAGAAGGGGAGAAGATACCCCATGGACATCTGAGGATGATCAGTGCCGTGGCTTAGATGATATGGACAGGACATGAGACACCCAGGTTTCCTGTGTGAACTAGGGCAACTCACTTAGCATCTCTTTCCCTCCATTCCCTGGTCTGAAAAGTGAGGATAATAGCACTTCCCTACCTCAGTGTGCTATTGTAAGGATAAATATACTGTGGAGGAATTCCATGCTACAGTGAGGGGAATTATAAGAGTACCAAAGAAAATAAAAAGAGGCTGCTCCTTCCCTACCCGCAGCATGTCCTGCCCTCACTCTGCCTTTTCCCACTCTGCTCCTCCCACCCGCTGCCGATCAGCTGATAGGAGGTACTGCGGGGAGGAGCTGATTGACAGGTGGCTGCTGATCAACTACTATTTTTTTTCCTTGTGGGTGCTCCAGCCCCAGAGCACCAACGGAGTCAGCGCCTAAGCACAGACTAGCAACAGACTAGGAAGTGCAAAGGAATAAGGGGAATGCAAGACCCTTCATAAACTGAAGCTATAACAAAGGAAAAGTTACACTGGAGTCACTACATTCTTTCCTCCCAAACATTCCTTGAACATCAACCTTTGTGTGACTGAAAGCTAGAGGAAGAGCAGCTAAAGAACTCTGTCATTTTTTGTTGTATTTCATTAATACAGTAGACAATGTTTTTAGTGGGAAAAAGCCTACTTAATCAATTTTAGTATTTATAGCTGCAATGGCTAAGTCCCTCTTTAACTAATATAGTGTTCTTTCTGTCAACAATACCGGCAAGGCTGGGAGTAACAGGCAATTCGATCTCATACAGCATCTTAGCAAATGGCAAGATATCAGCAATTATATTTTAAATTAACACACAGCAGATTTGGGGGAGAACATTCCTAGAATGAAAATGAAATGGCACTTGGAACAATTAAATATACTTTTCAACCTGAAAGAACCCAGAATATTTCACAAGCTATATATATGCAGACCACCACTGAAACACAACTGTCTCACAAATGGTGGGTGATCACCAACCAGTACATACAGTGCATAACAGTGGGGCCCCAGAGGGTGCACAAGACACTCAG
The DNA here is from genome assembly GCF_007399415.2 of Gopherus evgoodei. Taxonomy (NCBI): domain Eukaryota; kingdom Metazoa; phylum Chordata; order Testudines; family Testudinidae; genus Gopherus; species Gopherus evgoodei. Next base: position 240,479,847 of record NC_044322.1, on the reverse strand, counting down.
AGGAACCTGTGCTTTAGGAATATCCATGAAGAGTAGGAAGAAACTTGATTTTAGAGGTCTTCTCCAAGAGGCCTAAACACAGTAATCTACATGCCACTCAATGTAAATATCTGCCTTAGAAGGAAGAAGGGGTAAATCAGATCTATAAAAAATTTGAACCAAGAGTAGGTATGTACTTCAGATCTGTTACATACAATCAGCATGGTCCAGTGAATAGGGCCCTTTGTTCTATTTCTAGGTTAGGTCTACACTGGGGTGGGGGGGGGAGGTCGATCTAAGATACGCAACTTCTGCTACGCAAATAGCGTAACTGAAGTCGGCGTATCTTAGGTCGATTTATCTGGCCATGAGGACAGCGGCGAGTCAACCACTGCCACTCCCCCGTCGACTCTGCTTCCACCTCTTGCGCACGGTGGAGTTCCGGAGTCGACAGCAGAGTGATCGGGGATCGATTTTATCACGTCTAGTGTAGACACGATAAATCAATCCCTGATAGATCAATCACTAGCCACCGATCCAGTGGGTAGTATAGACATACCTCTAGCAAATCACTTCATTTCTCTGCTTTCATTTCCCCTCCCACTTTTTGTCTCGTTCGTCTATTTAGATTGTAAGCTCTCAGGGGCAGGGCCTGTGTCTTATTAAGTATTTGTACAGTGCCTAACATACTGGGGTGCTAAGTACTACCACAATACAATAATAAATAATAAGTTAACCTACCACCTCCACTGTTACTAACTGGGCTAAATCCTGAGAGTTACTGAGCAGATGCCTCTCAGGAGAAAGCACAAAATGTATTTTGCGTGACTCTTACTCAGAGTTGCATCCTTCTGTCAAGAACCCCAAGTGCATTCTCTTATGGTTTCACGATTCTAGTGTAGAATATGTCCAGGGAGTTAGTGATAAGTGATCTAGTCACCAATATATAGTACAATGAAAGAGTGAAATTAACGTAGGTTCCGATACTCATTTAAAGGAGGTACAGATTGACATGTACTAAAACGAGGGGCTTAAAAAAGAGAGAGAGCGCGCGCTTGTCATCTTTTGGAAAGACAACTGCGCACCTCCTTTTCATTGCATTGTATTATAGTGAACACAACTTCCTAATGAATATCAGTTTCTGTCACAAAACTATGGCACATAAGCTCATATAATTTGGCATGACTGAGAACACAATGGCCTCTGAGAAGAGAGAGATTTCAGAGGAGCTAAGTTAAAGAACATGGAGTCGACATGTTGGATAATGGGACACCACTTCCTGCATAAAACATATGTCCTGATAAATAATGTACTGGTCTGAACAATTCTAAGAGCAAAATAAAAACCAACAGCTAGGTACTATGCAATATAGCATGGCTGTTAAGTGACAGAGCTATATTCAGGGAGAAAAGCCACTAGAAAAGGAATTGGCAAACTATGCCTTGTCTTAATATTGTTCCCAGCCAGTGGCTACGTAGTGGCTTCAGTACTGTTCCCAGTGGACAAGAAGCAACAACACTACAAGGAGCATCACAACTGGCACAATTAGGAACCCTTGCTGGCAGTCTCAGCGGTGAGGGTAGGACTGATATGATGTAGATGAAGTATGATGTAGATGGGTTCGTGTGAGGAAACTCAGAGAGAGCAGTGCCTCATGTCATACCTGGGCTGTAGATAAACAATGGACTTCCGACTCTACGGTTAGATATCGGACACCTTTTACCTACCCTAATGTTTCTAAGGGCCAGATTCTGATGCCCTTACTCAGAGAGAGTAGTACTCTTGCTGCGCAAGTAGCCCTCTGGACATCAGTGGAACCAATCCTGGCAAAAGGTACTATTCCACATGAGGAAAGTATCACTATTTGGGCCTTTAGTTTATTTTAAACCTTAGAAGGTAGTAAATAGAAAACTGTTGAGGATACTTTAGAAAAAAATAGCCTGAAAATATTTTCTGCGGAAATATCATTGACTGAACACAAGACTCAACCCAAAACATCAAACATGGTTAAATGTAATACCTAGTACTACCAGTTATATATTTCTATTCTTGTAACAGTCACAAAGGGACTGAGCCTGTTCCCATTGCTACAAAAAAAATCAATGGAAGTTTGGCCATTAACAAGTAAGACTGGATTCCTAAGGTTCAAAAGTGCTCCAGCATTCACTGCTGGAGCAAGATATTCAAGAGTGCTCAGCTCTCAATAAGGCATTTTAAAAAGAAGCCAAGTTTTCAGACAGATTTCAGCAGCAAGGAATTCCCAGTAAGAACACAGAGCTGCTGGGTGCTGAACAATTTTGGAAATCTTTATTTAGGTGCCTAAATGGGAGTTGTTGGGTGATGGATTCTTTTTTAAAATCTGGTGCTTAATGATCAGATGGAGAACAAATGCACTTGGGTCAATCACTCTGACAACTGCCATTAACTTGTCCAGTAAAAGGGCAACACATCGGTCAATCTCATTTATTAAAAAAAAGGGGGAGGGGAAGAGGGTGGACAAATGAGTGGTTTTGCAGACAAATTTGTTTATTTTGTGCGACACTGCTCATGTTACGCCAAACTCTCTATGAAAACATTTTTACCTCAGAAAACCGGGACACATTTTCGTTACTGAGTACTGTAGAGCCAAACATATTGAGGTCTTGCAAATATATTCTGTATTGCCATGGTGCTTATGTCCTCTGGATATCTGCACTCCCATTGCAGTGTGATAAGAACCTGGCAGCATGTGCTACTTAGAAAATTCATGCTTAGGCACCTCACCTCTCACCCAAACTGACAGACTGGGAGGAAAGGATGGGTAAACGGAATAATAAACTTCCCAATGAGCCCAAATATCATCCCTGTTTGTGGCGCCAAATATTTCTGAATATCATCCTGAAATTACTGATATTCTGCATTTTTGGTTAACCCATTCCTATCCCGAAAACTCTCTCTTTAGGACAGTAGTTTTCAACTTGTGGTCCACAGACCCCCAGAGGTCCTCAGATTACATCTAAGATTTCTGAAGAGATCCGCATCTCCATTCGAAATTTTGTAGGAGCCCACAAATGAAAAAAGGTTGAAAACTAGTATTGTTGGACAGCCAAACTCCAGTCACAAAAGACCCCAAAAGACTCAGAACACCCCCGCCCCAAAGATCCTTTTTCCTTCAGAGAGGGAGCAGATGGCCCATTCCTAGAATGGAAAAAAAAGTCTCAGGCTGCTGCTCTAAACACTTAGAGGTTTTACTGTCCCTCTTCTATCAAGGCTTGGGCCTCCTCCCACTTGCCAGAGCCTCTTTCAGGACCGAAGGATCTAAGACACTGCCCCTTGAAGACTGAAGATGTGAGGAGTAGCCACTCAGCATCCCTAAATGTCTCAGCTGTTTCCTCTCTCACTCCTGCAACAGATAAAGCCTGGTGGAGAAAGGGAGCCCTGGGGCCTAGAAAAAGGGGGTTGCAGAGGTGCCTGAGCTGTGGTGGATAATCAGATTAGATGCTGAGGTCTGGATATAGGATATCGCTTGAATATTAGAAACCATGACTCCAAAGGATTGCCTGTTTCCCCCCTCTAACCAAGATCACAGCAGAGGCAGCTCCTCCCTACATTGGTCCTGATCACATGAACTGCTAAGAGCCCACAACTTCCACAGAAATCAGCAGCAGTTGAAGGCTGGGCCCAAACCAGCATCAAGAATGGGCCCTTAGCCAGTAAGTGCCTCTACAATTAGGTGACTTACGGCGGGAACAGGAGTCATCTCCAAATGCCCTTGCTTTTGTGGATTCCCGAGACCCTTAATACTGATTCAGTGTAAGCTTTTTAAATTTTATCTATATAGAACTAGCCTGGGGCATGTAACAGTGGCCAGAACGATGGGGTCCTCTGGCAGAGAGCCAAGTGTGCTGTAATGACCAGTTACCATAAAGATAAATTAAAAACCTCTTAGCAGCTTTAACTCTAAATGTCTTTGCCTTTGTTGATCTGGCCACATTTCTTCATGTAATTTAATTTTTTGTGCATGAAAAGTTATAGCCATTTATGAGACATATAACAACACCACTTTGATACTTAAAGGAGCACATTTTATTTCGAATCCTTTGAGCTATATATTATTTGCCAGAAACATAAAAGTCTTATAGCTCCATTTGTGAAAGAGGTATTAATTTTTACAGGTTTTCCATAGAATTTGCTCATAAAGGCTGCAGAACGTACCATAAACAAACAAACAGCACACTTTATTTCTTCATTAAACCATACTTCACCCCTCAATAAACTAGCTGACCTCAGGATAGCCTATTAGAAATAGAATACATAATATTAAAAGGGAGAGAGTGGGGACAGCTCTACATTCCACAGGGCCCTATCTGAAAAAACACGTGACGCCACATTCAGCTCCCAACTCCGCAATAAAACGATCTTCTCCATATATTCACAACACATACACCTCAAACACCTCCAGTTTGCTAGCAACGTACTCTGACTACGAAGAAACTCCAGCGACTCTTATTGTGAAGATTTGTGATGGGACCTCCTTTTCCACTACATGGACCAGAAAACCAGAAAGTGTTGCCGAAGTTCAACTTTTCAAACGGGGGAGGAGGGAAGGCAGGGAATTTAATCTCTGCAAAGGCATGCTGGCCTTCAAGCCATAAAGGGTCATGGGAATCTCAGTGGGCCTTCTAGTTGGCAAGATGGGTAAAATGTATGCTGTATGGGGTTCCTGGAAAAGGAGGGTGCTCTAGGATCACATAGGGGCACAGGCCTAGTGGCAGGAAAAACAATTATGAAAGAGAAATATTCCACTCCAGAAAATCAAACATACCAAGAGGGGAGGTAACTCCCATTTGTGCTGGCTTTCTTTTGTCCAAATAATAGCCAAATAAGTATCAATTACTGTATTATAGAAATCCAATCAGCCTGCCCAAATTTCCCAAGAGTTAATCCTCAAATAGTCTGCTGAATCACTGTTTGTAAACTGTTGGGATAAATTATCTCTCCAGTCTGACAGGTAGGAACTGTCTTGTTAGTGCTGCTAATCAAAGCTTGCCTCAGAATGATGTTTAGACTTGTTAACAATAAAAAGGAGCAGCTAATGGATATATACACAAGACTTAGAAACCATCAAATCAATTCAACAGGCCTTAGATGAAATCCAGCCCCTTTTTCCTCAGTGACAGAGGAGACAAGGTGCAGGAGACGAGGAGGATTGCTGGAGTCCATATGTGGGGTTCAAATCCCCTCTCTTCTATCCTAATATTGCTCATTTGCTTTGGTTTTGAGCAGCCAGCACTATATTAATCAGAGGGGCTCTCTATGTTGTTTCATGTGGATGTATTTTGTGGGTGGGGAAACACAGGTCCTATGTGCCCTGCCATGGAGGGGAAGAGGAAAGGAGTGAGGAGCATACCAGTGGACCCACCATATATAGATCCACCAGCCATTACCCTTCACATGGAAGGTGTGTAAAAGCAGCCGGGGCTGCTGAGCTCTCAGGGACGCATTAGTGGCTGTGGAGCTCTCCCGTTGCTTTACACGCTGTGATTGGCCCACGATGCCAGACTCCACTGGTCACCTGTTACATTTTCAAACAAGCACTTTTGTGCTTTCTCCCATGCTGCCCCTCATGCCTAGGAAAAGCTCTTCAACATCTACAAAACTAACCCATTACCCTCCTTCAAAACCATCTGCTGCAATGCCTACAAAAAACTGGACACTGGTTAGGCCACGGTTGCACTGACACTAAAGCCTCTCCTACTGCTCAATGTTGTCTCGCTGCTTCCTTGCGCTTCTGTCAGTCTGTCTGAATCGACCTCCTCTCCTCCTATACTTCGATTGTAAGCTCTTTGGTGAAAAGACCATTTACTGTATGGTGTTTGTACAGCACTGAGCAAAACAGATGCCTGGTTCATGAGGGGGCTCCTGGGCATTACAGTTTAGCAAACAATAATAAGTAATTACATTGGTTTTCTTTGTTCCTGCTCTTTTGGGATCAGATGGGAAAAACTTCTCCCTATTGACCTAGGACAGATTCAGATGAGTGATGCAGAGGTGGCATTCCTTGTGCGACAGACCCTGTCATAACATTTCTTTCCAGATCTGGACCTTAGCGTCCAAAATATGTGTGTTAGCATGAAAACCTCCAAGCTTAGTTACCAGCTTGGACCTGGTATTGCTGCCACCAGCCAGGAATTATACAGTGCCTAGCTCACTGTGGTCTCCCAAAACCTTCCCAGGGGACCCCAAGACCCAGATTCCTTGAGTCTCACCACAAAGGGAAATAACCCACTTCCCTTCTCCCTCTTCCCCTCCAGGTGTTCTCTCCCTGGGTTCCTGGAGAGATATACAGATTCAAGCTCCGTGAATCTAAACAAAGGGATTCCACCCTCCCTGCTTCAAGTCCTTGAAACACAAGTACTGAGAGATCAAATCTCCCTCTCCTCTCACCCACAGGGTATGCAAAGTCAGGCTTAGTAAATCTAACACAAAGAGATTTTCCCCCTGACTTCTTCCTCCCCCCAATTCCCTGGTGAGCTGCAGACTCAATTCCCTGGAGTCCCCACTAAAGAAAAACTCCAACAGGTCTTAAAAAGAAAGCTTTATATAAAAAGAAAGAAAAAGGACATAAAATGGTCTCTGTATTAAGGTGACAATATACAGGGTCAAGTGCTTAAAGGAAAAAATGAATAAACAGCCTTACCCAAAAAGAATACAATGTAACACATTCCAGAAACTACAACCAAGGAAATACAAAAAAACCAATATAAACCTATTGTCCTACTATCCTTGTACTTACAACTTGGAAACAGAAGACTAGAAAGCCTGGAGATAGAAAAAATCATTCTCAGAGCCGAGAGGGTCACTGAACCAAGACAAAAAACAAAGAACTCACACCCAAACTTCCCTCCACCCAGATTTGAAAAAAAGTCTTGTTTCCTGATTGGTCCTCTGGTCAGGTGCTTTTTGTTACCCCTTTCCAGGTGAAAGAGACATTAACCCTTAGCTATCTGTTTATGACAGACCCAAACCAGTGGGGTACAGGAGTCTGGAAGACGGCAAATATACTGGTCACTGGATGAGTAGTTTTCTGTTCCCTGAGTGACCAGAGCAGCAGCTGCACTAGAGTAGTCAGGAACCTGCAAGAACCAATTAAGGCAGACAGGCTGATTAGAACACCTGCAGCCAAAGGCAGGCTAATCAGGGCACCTGGGTTTAAAAAGGAGCTCACTCCAGTCAGGGAGGGGGGAGCCAGAGGAGAGAAAGTGTGTGTGAAGAGCTGAGAGCAAGAGGCGCAAGGAGCTGAGACTGAGAGGGCGTGCTGCTGGAAGACTAAGGAGTACAAGGGTTATGAGACACCAGGACGAAGGTCCTGTGGTGAGACTAAAGAAGATGTTTGGACGAGGCCACGGGGAAGTAGCCCAGGGAGTTGCAGCTGCCATGCAGCTGTTACAGAAGGTACTATAGACAGCTGCAATCCACAGGGCCCTGGGCTAGAACCCAGAGTAGAGGGCGGGCCCTCCAAACCTCCCAACTGCTGATCAGACACAGGAGGAGTTGACCCAGACTGTGGGGAAGATCACTGAGGTGAGCAAATCTGCCAAAGAAGCGCAAGGTAGAGGAGGAACTTTGTCACACTTGTCTGTCATCAAATTCTTGGGCTAGTCAGTCCCTCTTAGAAATCAATATTAATTAATGAGATAAAATTTAACTGCTATTCTCTACAGTCAAATAGATTCTATTTCATATTCTTATGCTAATTTAGAGTTTCCACCTTGGATTTACAACAGAGTTAAAAAACAAAAAACAAAAAACCACAGAGCAGTACACCTTTTCCATTTGGTCACACCTCTTCTCAAAACCTACTATCACAGAATCCGCAAATCAGTTTCCAACTGGGTGTAGTCACTGTCAAAACCTTGCATCAAGTGAAGAATCAATTTAAGATCAAGCAATGTAAATGTACAATAAGGCAGTGACTGAATTTATAATCCAGGGCAAACACCCACTGTACTCTTATCTTGCACTAGAGCTGCAGGATTGAACCTATAGACAATGCTAAAATTTAAATACATTTATTTATGTTGTTAAATCATCAGTTTCAGGTATCAAAGTTGGCATTTCAGTGCTGTGCCACAGCTGGGGTTTAGTGCTACAGTCAAAAGCTCTAAGCTTTAATCACGAACCATGCATTCTCACAGCATTACAGCCATAGCCTAGACATTTGTGATTAGTGACTGGGTGGATTAAACAAAACCTTTAAAGATCTCAAAAACTAATGATTAACCCCCCCCCCCAAAAAAAATAAAACCTAACAATTGCATAAGGGACCTTTATTTATCTAGTTTTTAATATTTAGCATGGTTTTTTTAAAAAAAAAAAGATGAACATAAGGCTCAAATTTTGCAGTCCATGTAGGCATAGTCCTGAGTGAGGAGTTGTGCAAAGCCACACATCCCTAGGGGTAACATGGTGTATCAAGCGTGCCTCCAAAGCAAAACCCTGTCTCTGCCTGCATGGGGGGTGCACAGACTGCACAAACCCTGTACAGCTCTGTGTGGAGGGGGAATCATGGCCATCCCCCTGCCCCTTTGAGAAGGATGTGAGCTCCCATGGATGCAGAGAAGGAGCAGTACCTGCACTCCCATGAGTTTAGGATCTGGGATTGTCTCTGTCCCTTGCTATTGGCACCAGAGATCTTCCACTGTTAATAAGGGCAAGGAACAATCCATCCTTTAAATGTTTACATACTATTAATGTATCATCAAACAAACGCTTACTGAAAAATCAATGTGGTGTTTTCTAAAGTCAAGCTGCCAACATATCTTCCTATAACCATGAAATGCAGATTGGGCTGTTTTCTAGTGTGATGCTGACTTTTTTTAATTTAATAAGTTAAGAAATGGGTATTATAAATTCAAAGTGAGAATTAAAAGTCAGGGCAGGTAGCGATAAAAACAGACAGATGAATCCAGACACTTCAGTTTTATAACAGGCAGAGAGTGAAGATGTATAAAGGGGAATGGAACCCCTAAAAATAAATACTACAGGTTATAAATCACAACATAACTGTGTTGGTGGTTTAGCCTCATGATAGCACTTCTCTACAGGAGGGCTCGGCTCATTTCTTGGGGCCTGATTCTCTGATGCCCTGCATCTTGCAAAGTCACCAGTGCAAAGTAAGTGTAAAATACTAAATCAGAACAGCTCATTTTTGCATTGGTGCAAATGGCTGCACAAGGTGCAGGGTAATGGGGAACAGGGTCCATGGTTTCCTTTTCTCTGGGGTAAAAAGGAGTGAGTGTGTCATGGTGATAGCGTGCTCAGCCCATGTAGGCGTTTTCCAATAGCCCTTCCATAAGCAGGACTCCCAATAGCATCAAACCAATACTACAGCTATTTGTCTTCTTGGCTGCTGAAATTGATGCAGTGGGTGTCAATTTTGAGGTCTTCACTAGACCCACTAAAATTGATGGCAGAGCATTCTCTGGTTGACCCCGATACTCCACCTCTCCAAGAGGAATAAGGTAAGTTGACCAGAGTGTCTCCTGTCAATGCAGCACAGTGAAGACACCAGAGTAAGTCGACGTAAGCTACATAGTTGGAGTGTTGTAACTTAGGTCAACTTACCTCGGTAGTGAAGACAAGCCCTAAGACTGGGCGTAGAAAGGAGGAGTAAGTGCTCAACAGCAATCCTTCTAGCCAACCAGGAAGCTGTACTGATGGACTTTGATGAAATTCTGCCAGTTCCTCCACGGTTGCAAGGATGGAGGTTATTCCCTTACATGGACCTCTAAGGGCGGGAAAAGAGAGTTGGGATGGAAAAAGTGGGGATGTTCAGGTGTCTGACTAAGACACAGAATCATGTGGAAAAAATAAAAAGAAAGAGCAGCTATTCCACTGCTTCTGGGCCATTGCTTCCTGTCTTTGCAATGCATATTTACAGACTCCTTAATGTTCAAGATATACTACTGACATGATTCATTGGAATACAGTCTATCATGTCACAACCTAGCTAGTGATTTTTTGATCCTGAGTTTTAGGATATGAACTGAACAATTTACATCAGCTGAGGACCTAGCACCTGGATCCAATTCATTCATTCATCAGAAAGCTACAGCAAGAAACCAACTTATGGAGAAGTTATAAATAGTTGACATTTCAGCCACAACAGCTGTTTTTTTGAATGTCAACAACTACAATACCTGGAACAGCTTTCTACTTTTCCCTTTTCCATTTTAATCTTGTCTAAAGTTAACAATGATTGTTTGGGTTTTTTTTTAAAAAGCACTTTCCTTTTCTGCTGCACTAAGATCTTCAGAGATGCAGCCATCGGAACGTGGCCCTTGAGAATACTCAATGGCCAGTGATAAATCACTCTCGGAATGCATCCCCGCAATATATGAACCCTGAGGGTCTAATTTTGTCCATGCCAAAAGCATGTACATCCACAGAGCAAAATGCAAAGCTGCCTGGAGCACACCAGGTTACACAAAGGGTAAAGGCCTTTCCACATTCAGTACCACTCTGCACATCAATAGTGAGACTAATGTGCAGCTCACATTCTTTTGGATACATAAGTTAGAAATGGGGTAGACACCCACTTAGGGGCGGCTCTATGTTTTTTGCTGCCCCAATCATGGTAGTCAAGCAACCTTTGGCGACAGCAGCTCTGTGGGTGATCTGCCGGTTCCGCGCCTTCGGCAGACCCGCAGCCGAATTGCTGCCGAACCCATGGGAGCAGCGGACCTCCCACAGAAACGCCACTGAAGGCTGCCTGATTGCCACCCTCATGGCAACCAGCATGCCACACACACACCCTCCCCGGCTTCCTGCCCCAAGCACGCGATTGCTGCGCTGATGCCTGGAGCCGCCCCTGCACCCACTGGAGACAAGACATGGTCAACACGAAAAAATGCAGTCTCATCTTCTAGAAATGGCTGCGTGCGATGTCCAGCAAGTCTCTCAAGCTATTCGAGCCTAAGAATAACTCTCTCTACACAGCAAGATTTTATTGCAAATAACCAGGCCATGCAAGCACACCCAAATGACCCTGCAGGATGCACCTAAGGATGCAGAACATACTGACACCAGTTCAAATTGGCAAGGAACTCTTTCAGATTCCTAGCCACTTGACTAGCAGGGGAGGGAAGAGTAGGGGTCATGTCCAAACAAACACCATTAAGAAGTCAGTCCTTTTCAAGGCGGTGCTAATCCCCTACACAGAGGTTCACTGTTACACCCACAGTCCATCTGCAGTGCTCAGACTTACATCTGTGGAAATAACTACATCCAAGAAGGAAATTAAGAAGGGTCAGCACAGACAAAGGTGGAGGCTGCCCACAGGGACCAAAACACTTAGTCAAGCACCTTCTTGCTGAAAAAAGTGGAGATAAAGATAGAGGAAACGGCATGGGACACATTACTACAGACAGTGCTGCATCCAGTGAACCAGCCTAGATGTTGTGCATAGATTTAATTCAGTGAAATAGGTGTGGAGGGGGAAAAATCCACTTATGTTTGATCCTCTCCACCGACTTTCACTGTTCTCTAAATAGCACTACACTGAAGTGTACTATATCAGAGAATCATAGAATATCAGGGTTGGAAGGGACCTTAGGAGGTCATCTAGTCCAACCCCCTGCTCAAAGCAGGACCAATCCCCAACTAAATCATCCCAGCCAGGGCTTTGTCAAGCCTGACTTTAAAAACCTCAAAGGATGGAGATTTCACCACATCCCTAGGTAACCCATTCCAGTGCTTCACCACTCTGAGTGAAAAAGTTTTTCCTAATATCCAACCTAAACCTCCCCCACTGCAACTTGAGACCATTACTCCTTGTTCTGTCATCTGGTACCACTGAGAACAGTCTAGATCCATCCTCTTTGGAACCCCCTTTCAGGTAGTTGAAAGCAGCTATCAAATCCCCCCTCATTCTTTTCTTCTGCAGACTAAATAGTCCCAGTTCCCTGATATATGTATCATCAGTACCTGTTATTCCCACAGATTTTATTCATATCTTTCAGTGCTCTAACTCCTGACTTTCTGATCTTAGTTATATTGGGGTAGCTCTGGATTTTCACAGATTTGCTCTGGATTTACATCAGCATAAGAGAGCAGAATCTAACCCTCTGTGTTCAATAAATAACTTTTCTTCCTCCAGAATAGCCTGAAATCACATTCAGTCAATGGGAGGGAGAAAATAGAATTTGTGAAACAGAGCCATGGGTGATGATGGTGAGTAAAGACAATGAGTGGAGGGGGACCCCAGGTTTACAGACGTGCACAGAGATCAGACTGATCTAAAATCAGAAATCTGAGTCACAGAGTCTGCAGGAGATGGGCAAAGTGTGGATTTAGAAACAAAAAACGTTGTTCCTTAAGGCCATTTCTAGAAGTGAGTTTGCAATGCGACACGTCAGCAAAAACAGCCAATTCAAATTGCGGCCAGAAGTCACAGATAATCGTCCCTTTCTGTAAAGCTCTGATGCGACTTCACCTAGAATATAGCGTTCTGTACAGAGCACAGCATTCTGTGAAAGACTTTGACAAACAGGAGGCAGTTAAGAGAAGAGTAACACCAGAGACTGAGGAAAGATTAAAAGAACTAAATATGTATTGCTTGGCTCAGAGATGACAAAAGGGGGAAACATGATAACAGTCTATAAATATTTGAAGAGTATAAACATCAAGGGGGAAGAGGAATTGTTTAGGGTGTGACACAGACCGCATATATAATCTAATAAAATTAAGAACATGAAAATTTAACTCTGACAGTTAGGCTGTGAAACACACTTCCTCAAGGAGGTGTGAAAGCCGTATTGTTTAGGGCATTTAAATTCTGACCTAGCCAAAATACAAGGAAGTGCTCACTAGGGAACAATCCTGCATCAGCAGGAAGACGGACAGGATGGCTAATAGTCATAGTATCATAAAAGGAGCAGATGGAAAAGACTTAACAGCTGCCAGCGCAGCACCTCACCTAACAGTGGACAAGCATTTTCCTCACTGACTGGTGAATGCCTGTGCTATACATGCGCAACGGCTTGCACCACACCCAGAAAACTACTACTCCCTCCACTTGTTTGGAGCTGACAGTTCCAAATCAGGTTCCAGGCTTCAGGGTATGTCTACTCTACCCACCGAATCCACGGCCACCGGGGGAGAGGGGCAAGTGGGGCAATTTGCCCCAGGCCTCGAGCCCCACGAGATCTGGCTGAGAATCCCTTCTCTGGCTAGAGGCGCCTTTTTAAAAATTTTTACTCACCCAGCGGCAGTCCGGGTCTTCGGCAGCACTTCGGCGGCAGGTCCTACAGAGCTGCCGAAGACACGGTGCGAGTGAAGGACCCGCCGCTGAAGACTCGGAGCACCGCCCAGTGAGCACAAGCACTACAGCGGGTGGTGCCTTTTTTTGTGTCTGCTCCCCCACTTTGCCTCAGGCTCCCTGAACCTCTGGGTGGCCCTGGCCAGATCAGTGATCAATCCAGTGGGAGTCGATTTATTGCATATAGCGATAAATCGACTCCCGAGCGCTCTCCTGTTGACTCCTGTACTCCACCGCCACAAGAGGCACAGACAGAGTCAACGGGGGAGTGGTAGCAATCGACTCACTGCAGTGAAGACACCCAGGTGAGTAGGTCTAAGTGTGTCGACTTCACCTACATTATTCACGTAGCTGAAGTTGCATAACTTAGATCGATACTCCCCCGCCCCCGCCCATGTAGACCAGGCCTCAGTATTCCATGTGACACTATCAATCAGTCTAAAAGTTCTTTTAAATTGATCATTTTTATGCATTCTGAAATCATCCACCGTCCACATAGCTGGATGGATGGGTGTATAGACAGATCAAAGACATATAGCATAAATTCCTTCCTTCCCAAATAGTGAATAATGCATTTTAATAAAAACTTTTCACTGCTTTTTCTCACCTCCATCCTGAAATTTGCTTAGTCTTTCGAAGTATGACGACATAGGACCCTGAACAATATCTAGAATAGCCAGCAGTGTCCTAGTCAGTCTGAGCAGCTCACTAAAACTATAGAAACCAAAGTATATGAGATTTCGAGCCAGATGCACCACCTGCAGGAAAAGAAAAAATCATCACGATGAAGACAACCTCTACAGCATTAGTGGTGTTGAAATATACAATACAGTTATATTTTGTCCTGTCCTTTTGTCTTTCGCACAGACTATGGGCCTGATTCAAGGCCCAATGAATTCAATGGGAGTCTTTCCGTTGATGGGCTCAAGACCAGGCCCCTAATTGTCAAATGCTTTTCAGAGTTAGATAATGCAATTACTTGGTTAAATGAAAGCAGGAGAGAAAACAGCATGAGATTTAGGCAGAGCTGGGGGGAAGACAGAGTTTCATCTGAGAAAAGAAATGAGAAGGAAAGTCTATGAGGCAGAGAGATGACAGAAGGCTGTTCCAGATGGCAACAGCTGCAGTGAAGAAGCATCTTGAAACAACAGCAGTCAGACTGTGGTAAGGTAAATATAGAGTGGAGGCAGTGCTGCATGGCCAGAGATAGTTTAAGCTAGGGCTGCTGTAGAAGACTCAATCCTATGTAACCTTTCTTCTGTCAGATGTGCTGGACCGTAATAAAGGACAGATGTTGTGCAATACATGTCCTTTATTATCACATCCAACACAGAATATAGCGCCTTTCACCCCAAGGATCTCAAACCTCTTACCTAACACAGAGTGTATTCATACACCCCTCCCATACACAAATCACTTCATTTGCTACTGAAATGCAGCCACCTCTGGTATGGTGAGGAACTGCAGCTGTTTAACAGCACACAGCAACACTATAGTATACAAAACAAAAAAGTGGGAAGCTGTAGCGGGGTGACCACCCGCTCCAGCCTGGAAGGGGTTCGAAAAGCCCTGCAGAGGGCTGGGGCTGGGCAAGGTAAAACTCTGGCTGATTTGGGGAAGTGGCTGCAGCTGGGGCCATGCCCCAAACTGAGCAACAGGGACTTATAAGGAGGCCAGGGAAGCCAGAAGGAGGAGTCGGAGAAGGGCCTGGCTGCAGGGAGCTAGAGACAAAGTACCAGAGTGGAGCAGGGCTGGGGACAGGCTGAGGGGCTGGGGAGCTCCAACCTGGAAAGCCCCAGGCTGCGGCCTAGCATTGGGCTAAAAGGTACTGGGGGTTCCCCAGGGAGGGGAGACCCTAAGACTGAGGGGTTACTGCCAGGGGGCAGCACCCCAGATAAAAGGGCACTGGGGTCCAGGGAGGGACATGGGGGCCAGAGGACAGGCGGATCACCGGCCTGCAGAGGGCACTCCAGAGCTGGAATAAGCTAATTCCCAGGAGTCACCAGCAGGAGGCGCCGCAGGGGTGAGTCAGCCCATCTACAGAAGCAAAAAGAGTGGAATTAGGGAAGTGGCTATTAAGAGATTTCTTAAAGAACATTCTACAATAGAACCTCAGAGTTATGAATCAACCACACACCTCATTTGGAATTGGAAGCATGCTGGAAAGTTTTTTTTAAAAGAGGTTTTACAAAGTAAGGAAACTGTTTCTGTGCTTGTTTCATTTAAATTGGGGGTTCTCAAACTGGGGGGTCGGGACCCCTCACAGGGTTATGAGGTTATTACATGGCGGGTCGCAAGCTGTCAACCTCCAACCCAAACCCCACTTTGCCTCCAGCATTTACAGTGGTGTTATAAATTAAGAACACTATTTTATATATTTAAGGGGAGGTTGCATTCAGTGGCTTGCTATGTGAAAGGGGTCACCAGTACACAAGTTTGAGAACCACCGATTTAAATTAAGATGGTTAAAAACAGCATTTATCTTCTGCATAGTAATGTTTCAAAGTTGCATTAAAATCAATTTTCAGTTATAAACCTTTGAAAGAACAACCATAACATTTTGTTCAGAGTTACAAACATTTTCAGAGTTACGAACAACTTCCATTCCTGAGGTAGTCATAACTCAGGAGGTTCTACTCACAATGGTTCTCAAACTTTTGTACTGGTAACCCATTTCACATAGCAAGCCTCTCTGAGTGTGTCTTCCATCCCATTATAAATAAATATATAAAAAATATGTTTTTTAAACACCATTATAAATGCTGGAGGCAAAGCGGGGTTTGGGGTGGAGTCTGACAGATCACGATCCCCCATATAACCACCTCACGAGCCCCTGAGGGGTCCAAACCCCTGTTCTACTGTATAATCAAATATGTTCTAAACTTTTCTTTTCAAAGGAGAACCTGGTTAATACAGCTAACAGTTATGCTCTACTGCTTCACTGTTTGATTCAAGGGGTACAATAAATTGTGACAAAGCTAACTGAAAAGTACCTCAAATGTAAGTTTGTTTTTCTCTTTGTCCCCAAAAGGAAATGGCTGATTTACAACTTCTTTCAAGTACTCTTCTACAAATTCCATGGTCAAAGCAAATTTCCTCTTCATGTCATTTCTCGAGGAGTCTGTGAAAGAATCATACCTACCAGGCAAAACACAGACAGAAGCAAAGTTAACCTCTTCCATGGATACGATGAGCTGTAATGTAAAAAAAAAACAACCAAATCCCCCAACTACTCAGGATGCTTTAAACTTATTTTAAGTGTTTTTGTATAGAAAAGGGCTAGATTGCAGTTAGTCCTGCTTGTGTGCACTGGAGTGGCAGGCAAAGGATGCAAACAAATCTTCCCTCCACTTGTGGCACAGGTCTAGGGGGACTCAACACCAGTTGTGATAGCAGAAAAGATGGTAAGAAGTTAAGTTCACGATCAACTCCCCTTTTTGCACAATGCAGCCCCCCTCCACTCCCCTCACCTGAAAGGAAGGGAGGAAGGAGCAGACACTGAACCCTGTGAAAGCCTGCAGCAGTATTTGCTGCACTGTGCCACATGCCTCCCAGAACTACTGTGCCTGCCTCATACACAAAGGCCCCAGTGCATCAAAGCAATCAAGCAGGTGAGTTCCCACTGAAGTAAGTCGAGCTCCTCCCATACTTAAAACGAAGCATGTGCTTAAGCACTTTCCTGGATTGAGGCTGCTGCCTCTGAACTGCTTCAACTGACTGCAGGTTGTGGCTTTAAAGCCACCATAAAGCTCTAATTGTAAAACTAAGGTTCAGCCTAATGAGGGTGTAATATTTAAGTGAATGTAATGGCTTCACACTTTGCAGTTCCCAGGAAAAGGCCATTTCATCTCCCTTATCATAATGCATTTTAAAACACGCATTTACAAATAAAGTGACCCTTTTAAACCTCCAAGATTAATAGCGCCTAATGGTTTGTGTTTTGAAGCAAAATATCTGTTCGTGTGTTACATTAAAATTACAGCCACTTACAATTTTATTCTGAGTAGGTTTGATCCATTTAAAATGCTTTGGGGTGTGTGTTTTGTTTTTTTTAAACTTACTCATGGATTGTGATCTTGGTAGGAATTTCAGTCCACAGTCTGGCATATCTAACGGGTACGACTGACTCCTGAGGATCTCTGTCAACGTGCATGTGCAGCATAAGACGGCAAAAAGAAGCCCGGAGGTCATAAGGAAGGCTTTCATCAGACATACATCGTAGGATCAAGTCTACTGAGAGCTGTGTTGAAATCTGGTTTATGGCCAGATACTGACGATCCAGGCACATCCTTGCAAAGAGGTTTAATTGGTACCTTAAGGTAATAAAAATAATGGTACACTTTCAGTAGTACCTTAGATTTCTTTGAATGGCACAGAGCAACGTACCTGAGAATATACTCTCAGGAGCCTGAACTATGCCATTCCAATGTAACATAATGAAAATAATACAGCCCCTTCGTTAGCAAAGCAGCTGACTTGCCATTACAAACATTAGTATTGGGCTCCCTGTCCCCATTGATTTTTATGCCCAACTCACACTGGCGTTCAAAGGAAGTCTCACACACACACACACACACACACACACACACACACACACACACACACACACCAGCAGTTGTTGGATAAAACCCTTGAACTATTCACTTTCAATACATTTAAGATTTTGTTTCATGCCCCTGCCTTCCAGTGCCTGGGACCTGGAAGTGCTGATAATGCTCATTTCTCTGTGCTTCTGGACAACAGCTCAGAGCACACCTGGTGTGCAAAAGTATACTAAAGTTGCTGTTGTGTAATCCCACTTGCTGGAGAAAGGGAGGAGCTGAAACCACAGCATTTTGAGAGCACAGGGATGCATCGAAGCCTCAACCCTCTTTGGAAAATATTGGATAGGTTGTGATCCTTCCTACTTTTAAAAAAACCAAACCCTTAGATCCAGTTTCTGAACACACTATAGATCTGACCTTGCTCCAATTTCACACAATGACAATTGATTTCAATAGGAGTAGCATCAGGTTTCCTGAATAGTAAAAAAAAAAATTGTTTTACCTGTAATAGGTAAGGACTTCTAAATCAGCCTTTGTGCCTTCCTTAGCCTCCTGGGCCAGATGTCTGATAGCTTTGCCATGTGGTTCCTTGTTGCTGTCAATCCAGTACAGCCAGACCTCCTCCTCATCAATATCCTCTGGGATGATTGAGCATTCCAAGGGATTGTCTATTTGCATTGAAACCAGCCTTCGAATAAATAATGCATACTGTAGCTACACATAAACCCTGTTACCAATGTGGTAAGAAAGGCAAGGTAACAATCACAATTATGTTTCAGTTACAGCTGCTTACTTGGTTTGGATGAGGATGTCAGCATTTCCTGGACTCAGCATAAATTTACAGATGAGTTCCTGAGTTACTGGTATGGCAGTTGTGTTAGAAACGCACAGGTCTGATAGATAATCCAAGAATCTGGACAGGAAAAAAGCAAATATAACAAAATATTACACAGAAGCATCACAAAGGAAATCTGTTTACCTGTCTATCTTCGGTTTTTCTAGAGTGCCCATCTCTGAAATATTTGCCTCAAGGGAGCCCATAGTGCTAGAGTTATCTGAATAGAGGCTGTATTTAAACCTTGATCATTGTTTATTCATATTAATTACAACCTCTAACCACTGAAGAGGTGTAAGATCTTGAGATCAATCCTGAGCTGTGCTGAGCTCTCAACCCCTGCAGCTCAGGGTGAGTGAGGCAAAGATGATCCAAATAGCCCGTTGTAAAGGATGCTCCCTCCTAAAGGATGCTCTAAGATGTGCCAGTGGGGTTACTCCACTAAGGACTTCATCACTGGCCCAGGATCCAGAGGAGTGCTGTGCACTGTGGACCACCTATCTCACCCCAGTGCATCCGCCACTTATTGTCCCCTAATCTAAACACCAAGGATGGGGGAGTGATTGACAAACCAGGGGTGTAGCTGAGTTTATGCCATCCAAGGAATCCCCTATGCTGCAGTAATCCACAACTACCTGTTTAAGGCAACTTTAAATGCTTTCTGCCTCACAGTCTCTTAGTGAGGACCAGGGATTGAACCCAACACCTCTATCTGAAAACATGAGCCTCTACCACCTGGACCAGGCCCATTTGCCTGAAGCCAGTAGCAGGTTTGTAAAACTCTCTATGTAGTCTTGCCACTAAAGGAGGAGAGATCGCCACATCGTGTTAGTATAGGTTACACCGGGGTAGTCAATAGGCAAACTGTGGATCAAATCCGGACTGCTAGATGCTTTTGAACAGACCCCAAAAATCGTTGTGTTTTGTTTTTTTAAATTCTTTTTTCTGGAATCTGGACTTTGACTATATCTTGACCAAGAAAAGTGGATCTTGACAAAAAAAAATTGACTACCCCGGGTTACACTTTTGTTACCAAAAGCTTTCTGAACTCTAGAATGTTCGTGTTCATAAAGTATTTTTGAATGAAAGTTCTAAATACAACAGTATATCATATTCAGGAACCAGTTCCTCCACCATTAAAATGAAGTTAATTACCTGCTACTTGTTAAAATGGAAGTAACAGTGCATAGCAACATTACATAACAGTTTATAGCAAAAACAAAAAAACCACACACACACACCACTAAATCTGATTGAAAATGCAGTGGAAATTTGAGTGGGCAGAAAGTAATTACTTAGGCTTGGCAGGTGGGAATCACATAGCCTGATTGTACGCTGAGGAAGGTAGGGGCGTGCATGCGTGTGTGTGCGCGCGCTCAGTTCTATGTACCTCATCTTATGCAAACCAGGCCATGGAAGTTTATGGAACTGTCCAGATGAATCAATGCTGTGGTACAGGCCCTAACTGCTAACAGTGGGTCATCCTGAACTGTTTTGTAAGGTGTATTTTTAAAGTATGAACTATTTTTGCACCTAGGGTATAAGCTCAAGTGAAGGTTTTGCATTCAAATAATAAATTCAGTCAATCAAATTAAGATCCTTCCTATTCCAAAAAGTGACAAGAAATCTTAAATAAACAAGGTCAATAGGACCCTTAACAAGGCACAGTTCCCTTCTAACAACAAACCAGGGAACTGGAATACCAATATGGCCTCCTCTTCTAATACTGACCAAGCCCAACATTGCTTAGCTTGGGGAATGTGAGGAGATCACAGCTTCAGGTGATATGGCTGCAGATATATGCAAAGTAATTACAGTGATGCAATGCAACAGCCACCAGCAGTACTATAAATTGCTCCCATAAAAGTAATTTGGCCTTCAGTACAATGACTTCATATATTTACATTATTACTTGATATTTATATTTGGAAGTCGTATTTGGAAAATATGATATTTTTTTCATTAGACACCCATTTATTTTACACTCAGACAGGAAGCAGTGGTGAAACCAAGAGAGTTGCTGAGATTTCTGCTCTCTCTAGGGCAGTGGTCCCCAACGTGGTGCCCGTGGGTGCCATGGCGCCTGCCAGGGCATCTTAATGCGCCCGCATCCTGATCCCCGGGAGAGCACCCACCGAAATGCCGCCGAATTTCAGCGGCATTTCGGCGGGGATGCCTCTCGATGACGACACTTGTCACCAACAAGTGATGTCATCGAGAGGTGTCACCCCCAAATTTCGGAGGCGATGCCTCTCGCTGAGGCCGTTTGCTGTCGACAAGTGACGTCAGCGAGAGGCATAGCTCCCTAATTTTGGCAGGGACACCTCTCGATGATGTCGCTTGTCGACGGCAAGCAGCGTCATCGGGAGGCGTCACCGCCGAATTCGGCGGTATTTCGGCGGGTGCTTCACCACTGCAGTGGTCCTTCGGCTGGCGCCCGCCAGCCAAAAAAGGTTGGGGACCATTGCTCTAGGGTAACAATTTATACTCGATGTGGGTTGTTTTTTTTTCCTCTTGCAGGACTAAGAAAAATGTAAGCCATGAAAGAAAGATAACAAAATAGCAAATAGAAGGTAGATTCACAGCTGTTACAAGAATAAAAGAGTGTTAATACAGAAGAAAGGTATGTGGGCTACTTCAAACCTTGGCTCTCGATTCCTCCTGAGTAAGTTAACAAATGTCTCTATTTCTTTAGACGTGATGTGTTTCTCAAGTAATTTTCTGTTGTTGTGCAACAAAGCTGTGATGGTGTCTTCTGCCAGAATATCATAACCAATCTGGGACTGCATGATGCAGAAGTTCTTAGCAATATATTCCTGAAAAATAAAAAAGCCTCAGGATGATCTGTTCAACAGAAACAGTATCTTTCTTTTAGGATCAGCTCAATTGATCCTTCAAACTAATACTCAAAAACACAGATCTTATGAGTGGCATGAAGTGAAGTAAATCTGGGATCATTGAATAACGTACTCCAAGAAAAAATTAGTTGTCTTAGGGGTGGCCAACACTTCTGAGTCTTCTACAGTCCCCTCCCCCAGCTCCAAATACACACACACACACAAAAAAAAAGGAAAATTTGGGATTTACATTGTTTTGAAGAAGCATTCTTGTTTTTAGAGGCAAGAAATATTTTGAAAGGTTCTAGAAAGGAACCATAGAAGCCATACACATCATTTCAACACTATCTTGAGTACTCCATGCCTGCAAAGTCCTTGAGTTGACGACTCATTCTCCACTCTAGTTCATAAAAATATTGGACCGAGTGGGTTTCAACTTTCTCCCACTCATAAAGGGCACCCTGCTGTGGTAGGTTGGGCAGCCTGTCTGATTCAGTCCTGCTTCCAAGACCACTATTACTCTTTGCTTCACAAATTTGGCAGTGAGAAGAATTCATAAATCCATGCAACTCTCCCACTTTCTAGTCTGACATCCAAGAGCATAATTTTAGTGATACAGCAGAGACCCACAAACTGGGAGTCCCATTCTCATGTTTGAACCTGTGCAGCTTATAAAGAGGAAGAAATGGTATGGAGCACATGCCCAGGAAATGAAACCATAACATTTCAAAGCTGATCACTGGTCTCATAAAAATTCCTAAACAAAAATACCATCGTTCAGCATGAGAAGTCAATGCTTTAATGACTGATTTGCTATACACTAATGCACACAGAGCCCAGTCCACCAGCGCCTTCTTACAAGAGTGGTTTCATTGGAATACAACGGGATTCCAAATACACGTACAGAACACAGGGTCAAACCCAGAGTATACAATTATGTAACAATTTTGGGGAAAATATCTTGGCTACAACTAACCTGGTTTTTCCTATAGTCCTGCTGGGAATGTCTGATGACTCTGTAACATAGCCTTAACATGTATTTGTATGGAGCATATCTCTGGTCTCCTAGATCTTCAAGTCTCAGCATCGATCCCTCTCCTCCTTTGTCCTTAAAAGGAGCTTTGAGGATCCCAAATATCTGTTCAGAATTAAAATCACTGAGGGTAAGAACAAAACCGAGATTTCTGTATGACTGTAGTTGGCCATTTCTATTCATGTTTACATTAAATGTCTCAGGAGTACCTTAAGCCAGGTAAGAAATAGGACACCACTCTTGCCATCTACCTAAGACTGAACGTGATGGGTGGAGAGACAACACAGACGTTAAAACAGTGACATTATCCCATCAATCTACTCACTAACATCGTGTAGAAAAAAAAGTGGATACATTTACAGTAAAAGGGGACAACAATTCTGTTATTCCTCTTTTCCAGCCTCTTCACCATTGTTTATTCAAGAAGCTACTTAAAAAGAATATTAAGTCTGATTCACAAGTGCACAGATCTTAGCATGAACTAGGTTCCTTCCAGCTCCATGAGAATGTGGAGTCATTTACACTAGTGGGGACTAGAGCAGAACATTTGTTTCAACTTTATCATCCTTGGTCAAGACTTTACTCTCTCTTATAGCCATACAATGCAGTGGGGTTGCACAGGCATAGCTCAGAACAGCATATAACTATTTATATTCAATTGTGCCCTCATCAAATGTTTCCTTTTTTCATTTAGACAATAGGTGAGCCTTGAGTGGCTAATTTCACACCTAGAGATCCCAAGTGGATGTTAACAAAGGACTATGTAGCCTTGTTAATTAAACAACCACTTTCCTTCAGGAGCTCCCCCATATGTACATATATAAACAAACTGCTAATATCCAAAACATACCTGGGCCAATATATTTTGTTCCCTCATTAATTTTTGTCTTTCCCGGTTTGGCTTGGTGATCAACACATCCAAAACTTCCTGCCCATTATTAGGCACATCAGCAACAAAGAAAATGAGATCTTCTAACAGCTTAGTTACAAACCTAGAACGAGTAGAGAAATTCTTACTATACAGTTCAACACTTGCTAGGATTCATTAAAAAGAAATCCATACATTTTAGAACAGGCTTTCTGTGGCACAACAGAACCTCAATCACTGCAAAGCCAAGCCTGACATGTGCTTAAGGATTCAAGACTTTGGATCAGCAGAGGCTTAAAACCATCACAAGGATGTTTACCAAAGCATTAAAGAACCACAACTAAACAGAAAGCAAGTTGAACTGATGGACAGTATCCAGAAATAAGTAATCTACACAAATATACCAGCGACAGCAGCAAGATGTTTTCATATGCAGCTTAGTTTTTCAGGTAACCACTAATGCTAGCCACTTTAGATAGGAAGCACTGCGTGCAGTGGAAGAGCATGCAAGCATCCGCCTCTTATTCTGTACACCTACTGGCCAAGAAGGTATTGAAGGTGGATTTGCAAAAGACCACGTCTTGCATTTCCTGCTAAAGGCAAAGGGTGATGGTAAAGAGCACCAAAAGGGAAGGGATACTTCTAATACTAGAAAATGGCTTCTCCATCCTGGAGGAAGCAGACGGAAACAATAAGTTATATATGCATATGGCAGAACATATATAGATGGAATTTTTAACTTCAAATGGACAACAGACCCCACTTTAACAAACATCCTTGAGAAGGGCTACAGGCTTTCCATGAGCAACTCTGCAAAAAGCCAAGAAGATCCCATGTGGGCTTAGTAACTAAACCTTGGGTGTTTGTGACCAGCTCATAGGGAAAGCAGAGGAAAGAAAAATAAAAGCTTTCAACAAGGAATGGGCCAAACTGTGCCTGCAGCTAAACCCACAGACCTCCAAAGTGTCAGATGAATTTGGCCTAGTACATATATCTAGACCCAGGTTTCTAAACTATAGGGTCTAGAGGCATGTGGATATTCAGCTGAGATTTTAGAAAACAACAGACTAGGGAATTTAAACACACAACTTCCATTACTCTCAAGAGGAACCATGTGCTAAATCTCCTAGCCCGCTTTGAAAATCTCAGCCCATATGCAGATCTCCTGGATTACATCAACCTGCCTGGAAGCTGGTCTGAGTAGAACAAGGCTCACAGTACACGAGTGCTGCCCAAGCAGCAAAAGGTGTAGGGTGCGGATGTAGGGCTGAGCAACCTGTTTGGTACTGGTAGGAGCCCTACCTTTATAAGCCAGAAAGGGACAGGGAAGGGAAGAATGAGGACTGCTACTCTTTCCCAGGAAATCACAGAGACACACAAATAATGCCAGTGTCCAAAAAGCACTATGAAATATTTTCAGCGTTATATCACAGCAATAGCCCCACTACCAGATGATGCTGAATCTCAGTGTTTCACGGTCACGAGGTTAATAGTGAGACGCACTGTTGTTATGTCACACCCCAATTCATTGCTTTGTGCTTCTCTGGCTCTATTCAGTGATGAAGTGGCTTGTTAGCTCTTCAGGGTTAAGTACCAATGCCTAGGCCATTACAACATGCCACCTTAGGATAAATCTTCTATCTACTCTTGAACCTTCTATTCTATTTATTATTGACAAAAACCTCTTGATTCAATAGTTGACAGAAGCTTAATTTTAATCACCAAGAAATTAACATTTTCAACAAAAAGCTGTGAATCAAAGTTACAAATTAAACAGCAAACCGAGATACTGTCTAATATTTAATTTTTCCAGAAAGCATTGAAAATACTTAACATACTACACCCCCAGAAGTATGATGTATTTGGCAGCAACGTGCAACAAAGTCCCTTAATTCCTGGAAGGGTGTAAAGAGCAGACACTCCAGTAGCACTGAAGTTGACATACGGATGAATGCAAAGGGCAGACCCTCTACAAACAGCCTTTAGAAGAGACTATGGAAAGTAGAAGGGACAAAGAGGACAGGGGGTTATAGATGGAAGGGAGAGGAGTTGATGTTGAGCCAGATTCTCATTTACACTCATTTACCTTTCTGGCAGTGTAAAGGGGGTGTAAATTACACTGCCAGAATGGGGTCAAGGTCCTTAATGTAAATGAGAATCAGGCTCATTGGATGCAGATGTTACAGAATTCAAACAGTTTAAAGTTTGCTCTATAATCTAGGTAAATTTTGAAACTCACATCTATTTTAGATCATTTTAAGTACTGTCCCACCCTTTACCATAGTATCTGAGTACTTCACAATCTTCAATGCCTTCATCTTCACAACACTCCTGTGAGGTAAGGCAATGCCGCTGTCCCCATTACACCGACAGAGAAGTGAGCCACAGGAGAGATTAATGACTTGTCCAAGGTCATCAAGGGAGCCTGTGGCACAGCCAGTCTCAAGTCCAGGCTAGTACCCTAACCACCTTCCTTCCTACCAATCTATCTAGATTTTACTATCAGAGGGGTAGCCATGTTAGTCTGGATCTGTAAAAAGCGACTAAATGTCCTGTGGCACCTTATAGACTAGCAGATGTATTGGAGCACAAACTTTCGTTGGTGAATACCCACTTCGTCAGACCTGTGTGTCCATTACTGTGGAGTTTGGATACCATACATATCCATTTTATATGAAAGTGATCGGAAAAAAACCCCATTACTGACCTCCTTTCATTTTGTGTTATTGTTCCATTCTCCAGCTTTTTAACAGTGGATGCTAAAACTTTGTTGGCATCATTGGCAAAATCCAAGTCTCTGACCTCAGACAGAGGAACCGATACGATGGCAAAAGCTTCCTTGTCTTCTTTTGTTTGGCAAGTCCCAATCTGAAATAGTGTGTTTTTGTAACAGAGTTTAATTTTGGGGAGAAATCCTCGATCTCCCTCTGAATTATTATATATCTTTATATGGAGGGAAGTTAAATCGTTCACAGACAATTACAGGAATGAGTTTGGAAAATTAGTACACTTGTATCAATATTTACCTTCAACATCACTGGCCTCTCTTCTTCTGTATCTATAGGAATACTAGTACTGGTCACCCAAGTATTAGTGCATAGGTGTCTCAACCGAACATAAGAGTTCCTAAAGACAAACACAGTAAAACAGGTCTGGAGAAAAAAAAAGTGATGGAAGCTACACCCTTCACTGTTCTGCAGAATGTTTTGAGACAATATGATGGAGAGACCATGAGTAAAGTTTTATT
Source organism: Gopherus evgoodei (assembly GCF_007399415.2). Classification (NCBI taxonomy): domain Eukaryota; kingdom Metazoa; phylum Chordata; order Testudines; family Testudinidae; genus Gopherus; species Gopherus evgoodei. Next base: position 240,453,204 of record NC_044322.1, on the reverse strand, counting down.
TAAGGATAAGATGAGGAGGGGAAGGTTTTAAAATCTAGTGTGAACAGAAATACTTCCGTGAATTTCAGCAAAGTATGAAAACATGCTTTTTCTTTTATTTGAACAGTCCTCTGTAGAGTTATGACCCTCAAAGAACTGCAATACATTAATAGTCACAGTCTAATAGCTCGATCCTGAACACTCTTGCTCGTGTGAGTAAGCTTGACATCAATAAGATTGCTTACATGAATAAGCACTTATAACATCAGTCATAAGCTGAGAATCAAGTGCACAAACAGCATGAATTAGATTTTTTAAATTCTTTCAGTTTGTGGTTGTGTTAGAAACTAGAGATAGGCAATTAATGCAAACATTTTTCAGTGACTATTCATTCTACTTTTTTACATGAATTTATTTGGCCAAGTTTTCAGTCTCCCTTTTCATGTTCACAGTCTGTGAATATTCATGCAAGTCAATTGTGCTAGGAAAAAGGAGCACAGAAAACAAATTTCAAAGTTGCATACACAAATATTACCAGAAACCAAATTTTAAAACTGACACACAGGAGAATTTGCCACCAAGTGACTGAATGTTCAATCATGGAAGAGAAAAATAAAAAAACGCTCATGACTTTTCTGACCAATCACAATTAAGCAATACTGTTCAAATTTCAAAGATTCACAATTAATTTCTGCAGTAAAAACCTCAAAAACTATTTGTTCAATTAATCTGAACAACAAATACATTCCAAGAAACCATGCTCTGTCATGGGCAGTGCATGCACAGAAAATAAGGAAAAATTCATTGCATAAATTATTTACTGGGAATGATTCTCTCAGATTTATTAATAGTACATTTTTTTCAAACAGCATACTGGGTCCAGTTCTGCTCTCAATTACACCTGTGCAACATTTGCACCGTTGTTTTTATATCTTGACAATCTCCCTTTAAGTCTTACTTGTTTTATCCTTATTATTTTATCTAGTCACAGCAGCAGGATCATGTTTTATACATCTCTTGTTTATCTGGGAAGGCTCCTCAACTTCAGCTGAAGAATAACACTAGCATATGTTTGATTTTTCTGCTTTACTCACCAGTATAATGCTAGAGAGAGAAACCTCATCAATGCAGCATTTTATTTTACCTTGGAACCAGGCAATCAGCTCTCTGAAGAGTGGTGGCATCCAGTTCAAAGAGAGATGCGATGTCATTTCCATGTGGTACAGAGACTAAAGTATACATAATCTTCTCCCCTGCTTGCCGCTTCTTCTTTGAAGCAGGAAGGTCGCTGTCTCTCTGTTGATTAGGCACAAGGGTTTTTACTTGCACTGGGCCCTATTATAAATTCTCCAATTATCTGGTGGACAAGTAATACATCGGAATTTTACTTTTACATTCTAGTGAGGATGTGTTAGGGCCAGCTTTAGAGAGTGTAACACAGAGGATGCAATCTGCCCCATGGACACAGGGTCTCAGAAAGCCATTGTAACAGGAGCAGGTCACACACTGCAGAGAGACTATAGTACCATGTACATTATTACTTGACACCAGCACTTCAAAAACCTGATGTAGTTGCAGACCCTGGCCTCCCATCAGATGTAATTACACTGCACTGGTTTGGAGGGAGGCAAAGATAAAAGTGAAGAATGGATGAAAATCAAAATGTAAAGAGAAAGAAAGATTAGTTCAATTGCTGTTTTAAGAGTCCGTTTTCTTTTCGTATTAGTGGTCATAATCATAGCACCTGATAAATGAGAGTGGCCAAGGCAGCTGCTCCATTCAAAATCAACCTGACACTGCATGGAGTGGCAGCAGCACAGCCAGCCAGCTGAACCCTATTAAAATTGTCAGCGTAAACTGACAGCACATCAGGGGCTGGATCCTGCCTGGTGCCAAGTGTTCCCAAATCCTGCTGATGTCCATGGAATTGAGGGAGCTCATCATCTAACAGAAACAGGTCCTAGACTCAATGGGCAGAGCCCTGGCTCCCAGCCCTATGTCTGTCCCGTGTCCCTGGCTGCCAGCCCCAGCCTCACACCCCTTGCCCCTGTCTGCGTCCCCTCATCCCAGAGCCACAGCCCCACTCCTGGCCCTGGGGGAGGGGACATGGACAAGAGTAAGGGAGGAGGCACGAAGTAAAACTTTGGGGACCACTGTTTTAAAATCTCCAATGCTGGGATTTGCACAACCTCCTTTGGAAGCCTATTCCAGGGCTTAACTATCCTTACAGTTAGAAAGTTTTTCCTAATATCTAACCTGAATCATCTTTGCAGCAGATGAGGCCCATCCCCTGTCAGGGTGGTTAAAACACTGGAATAAATTGCCTACGGAGTTGTGGAATCTCCATCTCTGGAGATATTTAAGAGTAGGTTAGATAAATGTCTATCAGGAATGATCTAGACAGTATTTGGTCCTGCTATGAGGGCAGGGGACTGGACTCGATGACCTCTCAAGGTCCCTTCCAGTCCTAGAATCTATGAATCTATTATTACTTCTCCCTGCCCTACCATCAGCGGACACGGAGGTCCCAGTCTTCTTTATAACAGCTCTTAACATATTTGAAGACTTATCAGGCCCCGCTTCAGTCTTCTCTCAAGACTACATGTGCCCAGTTTTTTAACCTATCCGAGTCAGATACCTAAAACCCACTACATGCCCATCTGCATCTTCGTAAATGTGGCCCAAAATGCTAACTTCCCAGGGCTTGACCCTGCTAACCCTTTCTGAAAGGAGTAATTCGTATTCACATCTATAGCCCCACTGAAGTCAATAGGACTTCTGGTCTGTGTAACAGTTACTCCTTCTGTTAGGGCTGCAGGATCAGGCCTTTAAATGATACACATTACCAAAGATTTGCAATCAGTTTCGGATTAACAATTCCTGGCATATCAGGCACACAACATATATGGCGTGGAAGAGAGAAAAAGAGGAGCCAAGGATGCCAAAAAAAGAGAATCAGACAGTGGAGATCTGAAACGTGATTTCTAATGTGTCACTAACCAAGGAATGTGCTAAGCAATATAAAAAGGATACACTTGCTTTGCATTAGTTGTTTGATAAGACCTATACCGCAAGAGATAATCAGGGTGGTGCTTCGATTACTGATACTGCCTGTTGATCAGCCATCACAATTAGCAATTAATTTCACCAGGTCTGATAAAATTAGTTCCCCTTCATAGCCCAGTGGAGAAGAAACTTTTCAAATCCTTGCAAAATAATCACTTCTTCTATCAAGCCTGATAATACTAACACTCCATCCCATTGCTTTAAACAAAGGAGAGAAGCAGAAATCCTCCTGTAGCTACACTTTCTTCCAGGGCATGCAATGCCTATTGTGTTGTCAGTTTTATCTATCAGTGCAGAAAGGACATTTCGTGCATAAGGGGCAACATGGAAGAAGGCATTTTATTTGTTTGTACGTGTGAGAAATTGGCAAATAAGCAAATGAAGTGGCCATCACTGGAATGAAAGAGGAGTGGACAGGTAGGGAGGGGCAGAATTGTGAAGGGCCTTCAAGGGGAGGACATGAAACTTGATCTAGATGCAGTGAGAAGAGGGAGACAAAGATGGGATTCAGAGAGGGTGATGATATGGTCAGAGGGGCAGGTAAGGAAGATGATCTCAGCATCTCTGTTTTGAATGGATTGGAGGGAGGTGATGTGGGTGGTAAGGAGGAAGAGATTACAGTAATGAAGACATGAAATGACAAGAACCTGGACCAGAGTTTTAGGTCTCTGGAGAAAAAGGAAAAGGGTAGATCTTAGGCTACGTCTACGCTACCGCAGTAAGTCAACCTATGCTATTAGCTGGAGTCGATGTACCTTAGGTCAAGTTACTGCAGGGTCTACACCACGGGGGTCGACGGGACAAAAACTCTCCTGGTGACTTACCTTACTCTTCACGTCGGGGGTAGAGTACAGAGGTTGAGTGGAGAGCGATCTGCAGTCGATTTGGTGGGTCTTTACTAGACCCACTAAATCGACCGCTGGTGGATCGATCTCAGAGCGTGATCCCAGCTGTAGTGTAGACCTGCCCTTAGAAAAGAAAAAGTGGCAGTCTGGATGTTTGGGACCATAGAGAATACTCCAAGAGGCACTAGCGGGGGTGGTCAGGGTTAGCTACATAGATGGGTAGGGGAAAGGAGATCCCACTGGTGTACCATTCAATGGAGGACAGTGAGTGGGGAAAGGGAGGGAATGGAAGCAGCAAACGTGGAAGAAGAAGAGTCCAACACCCTTGCTAGGATATCTTTGTTTATGTGTTTGTTTTTAAAGTCGTGGTGTGAGGTATGTGAGAAGAGAGAATGGCTGCAGAGACAGCATTTGAGGGGGATCCAGGTTTCATTGAGTACAGCAAGACTGGAGGAGTGACAGATGAGGAGGTCCTGGATGGCAATGAGCTTTATGGAGTTGGTACTCCTAACTAACAGATAACACTGTAATGCATGCAATCTGGAAAAAAAAAACAACAGCACAAAAATCTACATGACTTGCAAATTTCAGCACACTGTGCATATTTTTTAAACCAGTTACAGTAGATTATATATAAAAATACAGAAATTTTCATAGCTACTGGATTACTACTATTGGTCTGACACATTATATTATATAGGAAGGAATTTTCTAAAACCTGTAATATATTTGTTTATGTTGTGAAACAGAAGTTTAATGTAATTGGAGCCAAATACTATACTCGAGCCAGAGGTAACATAAATTAGGCAAAAATCAGACTTCTTCCCAATACCTGGATATTTCCAAGTGCCCACTAGACTACTTTACTTCACAGCCACTAGCATGGTTTGCTAGTAATTGTGCACCACCACAGATCTCAAGAGATCCCACTGTTCCACTACATCCTATCCCCAGAGTCTTTTATACCTAAAATTCAGGAGACCTGCATGCGGCTTCACTTATGGAGGAGCATTCATTTTAACTGCACAGAACAGTGCAGAAATGCAACAGACCTGGAAGATCATTTCTTTTAGAATGCAAACCCAATCTACAATTCCAATGGGTAAAACCACCTCCTGTGGCATAGAGACAGACCAGGATAATGCCCTATTCCTGTATGAATACTCTACAGACTTCAGTAGAAATTAAATTTAACAACAGCCAGACTTCTGAAAATGCCTGTTAAATCCAGTACAATGTAGTATCTCAATATGTTAACCCAATTTAGAAGGCTCTGATAAAACCAGCATTTTCATATGGCAGTAATGTGAACAGAACTCTTTAGGTTAGACGAGTTAAAAAATTCTATATGTAAAAAAAAGAAGAATAAATTAATGGCCACCCTTGCGCCTGCATTTTACTGAACCCTGACAGACAGCACAGCAGTTAGCCTCCTATAACACCTTCCCTATTGACTCATTTGTGAGTCATCCCATTTTTAGCAGAGACATCACGTTGCAATTCTGTTAGGAGCCAGAGACATTCTGTAAGAAACAATGTATGCGTTTTCAGAGCTGATTCAGATCTGTGTGCAACGGCAGAATAATAATAAAGTGCCAGCATCCGTGTGTTCCTCTCTCTCTCTCACACACTGCAAATGCAAAGCCTCTCAAGAGGTCTGATTACTGGCTTTATATAAGCACAGACACACTACCATTTTAAAGCTAAAGACACTTATTTTTAAATTGTGCTTTTTGGATTATTTATTACCAAATTAATTCCTAGCTGAGCCTTTTAAAATACTGCTCCACTTGTTTAAACCAGATGACTTGCATTACACAATGAAATTTTAATTAAGAGAGTATTTTTTTAAACAAGCTCAGTTGCTGGAAGCCAAAAAGAAAAAGCCTTTAGAGAGAGACAGTATTTTTTTTTAAATTCCACCTGGGAATTATATATGAAAGAAAACACTCTCTGGGTCAGATCCTCAGCTGGTGTAAAGCATAATTCCATTGAACTCAATGGAGCTATGCCAAACTACACAAGCTGAGGATCTGGCCTTTTGGTTCCACGGCAGAAATGCCCTATTTATTCAAGCAAAAATAAATAAATAAATAAATAAAATAAATCACCTCCAAAAAATCACAACAACAGTAAATGCAAGTTTGGAAATACTTAGAGTTAGTGCTATCTCACTAAGATTCATTTGTGCAGGGGGTTAGTTTACCCTTCCAAAGGCGGCAGCCTTTTTAAGGGGAAGGAATTAATGAATCCCAGGTTCCCAGCTGTTCTTGACATTTTCCCAATGTTTATGGTGTCCCTGTGGATGCTGTACATTTGTGAGATTGGAAATAACAGACTTCTTTGCAGCATAATACACCAATTCTGAATTTAAATGGGAGCTGTAACATACAGTGCTGACTTTTTGAGCCACTACACATTATAACCTTCCAATTTTCAAAAGCTGGACAGGGCAGCATTTAATAAAGGCTTCTAAATTACAGGAAGACCTTCCTGTTACATAGTCTCTTGGGCTTTGGAGGGGAAAAATATGTAACAAGTTTATTGACCTATTCATTGTAAGGCCAAATATTACCGGAAACCAAAACAGGATTTTTCAAAAACTCTTCTTCACTAGGCAATTTTGCAGGATTTTCAAAAGAGCCTAAAGCTAACATTTTTTAAGAGAGACAGAGTGACTCAACTCCCATTTTAAAAGTGAATTATGCCCTTAAGAGCCTAAATCTTATTGATTTGTAATATATTTGCAATATTGAGACTCCTAAGTGTCAGAATCACTTTTGAAAAATGGAACTTAAGACTCCTAAGTCACTTAGACACTTTGAAAATTTTCTCCAAAAAGAGAATTAAATGCCCCATTCCTATTGAAATCCAATGGAAATGGGGTGCCTAACTTGAAAATAGGGTGCTTGTTTGTCACCAGCGCAAACCTCTAGTTATTGGAGCACTGGAAAATGAACCCCAATATTGCATGGAGGGATGAGGGAGTTGCTTCTGGTTTGTTTTTTTATATACATTGGAAAAAGCTTCCAAACTGACAACTCTGCAGACCAGAGACCTCTAACTTTATTTTACCTTAGAAGCTACAGCATGGGAAGCAACAGAACAAGCTTCCCCACACCAACTTCGTCAATGGCAAGCACTCAAAAATCATGAGCCAAGCCCAAAAAAGTAACACGTTTAGCTTAAAAATCCTGAGCTGTTTTAAAGAAATTCAATTCTTTTTATTAGACTTCTAGGTTTCTGTGCCTTTACGGCGCACGAAGGGTCCAGAGGTAACTAGGACAGAGGAGGTCCTGGAAGGAAATCCTAGGAGTGACTGTAGGTTGAAGTTAATGTTGCGTTAGTATTGCTGAGTTACCAATAAAGCCATACATCAGGAAGTGTGTTGTCAATCCTCACAGCATTGGGCATTTTTATTAAAGCTTCAACTCCTGGAGTCACGTGATTATGTCAGAACCTCTGCAATCATTTTAAAAAGTTTTTAGCACAGAGAAAAGCTTGAAAACAAGTGCCCTAAAGGCTTAAAAAACAAGAGGCAAATAAAAAGGTCCCCGCATTTATTTTTAAAAACCTTGTGGTTTTTAAGTCAGTTTCATGATTTGTGGCTGGTGAGCGGGACAGGACTGACTCACTATTTTGAACACTTGGATTGGTTGGTAACAGATTCCCAATAGGCTTTAACTCAACCACCTTAGCATGTGCTAACATACAACTTGCCTTGCCGTGACTAGAGTTTTAGAAGTTGTGGGTTAGATCGAGCTAGCTAACATGATCTATCACATCCTTAAATCCTAGGCAAGACTAGGCCACAGAGGGTACGTCTACATTGCAATTAAAAATCCGCAGCTGACCCATGTCAACTGACTCGAGTTCACAGAGCTTGGGCTAAGAGGCTGTTGAATTGCGGTGTAGATATTCGGGCTTGGGTAGCAGCCCGAGGGTTTACACTGCCTCAAACAGTCTCTTAGCTCGAGCCTTGAGATTGAATTAGCTGGCATGGCCAGCCACAGGTTTTTGATTGTAGTGTAGACATACCCACAGTGTCTATATGCTCTGCCTTGGATGGGGTAGGATCTATAAGCCGAAGCATTTACACTCTCTATTGTGCCTTTACTATGATCTGAAGAAAATCTCTAGGGATGCTAGGGTAGCTCAGTCTCATTGCTCCATGTATTAGCTTATAAACTTCTTTCTAAAGGTCCAACCCTGCAAACACATTTGGGAGTAACACTTACTGCTATGAACAGCCCCACTGACTTTGCCAGTACGTGCCAGGCACTGGATTAAATGTTTGAGAGTCAGACCTTAGGCTGTCGGCTCTTTTTGGACCAAGACTTTGTTTGCTCTGTGATCTGCAGAGATTCAGAACTCAACAAATAACCAAGTTTATTTTGTCCTTGGTCTCTTTGCTGAAGGGCAATGTGGAATTCCATCTACTTTGAGAAGAATTAAGACAACCAATTAAATGTCACATATGCAACCACGAGGCAGTATCAACTGGTTAATACCAATTACCAGCTGGTACATGCCGATATGACACAGGAGTCAACCAAGTAACTTCAAAGACATGAAAGACACCCTAGCCCATTACCAATCCCTGAACAACTCAGTCCCCAATCTAGTATAGAGATGTCACAGTGTTCCATTTGCATTCGAAACCAAACATTTTTATTAAGTACGAGAAAAGTTTTCCTAACAATAGTTCTTAGTTGCGCTTTTGTTTGCACAGTAGATGGGAGAAACCAAGCATGGAGGTAGCAGAATTCAAAGCAGCAGGAAATCTACTCTAATAGAGGCTATGGTAATCAAAAGTGCTGCCATAACCTTTTCAATACTCCGTGACCCTCTTCTTTTTCCCTTTCCTTCTCCTGCTTTATGGAGAATTGAAAATGTTTCGGCCTTATAGGAAAAGGTGAATAGTCAAATACCACTACCACTTCAGTCCAGTAATATAGGACTTTCCACCCAAAGATTTCAAAGCACTTTATAAACATTAATGGATTACACCTCCCAGTACCCTGATGGGCTTCAATGAGACACCAAGAATCTAAATAATTTGTGTTTTATATGTAAGTAAAACAAAAATATCCCTTCCACCTGGGGCTAATACTTTATATTAGATTGATAATACAACAAAATATCCTGCAGTACATTTAAAGAAAAACATTCCACTTACCATGACCTTTCCTTCAATATTCCCATCCGGATAGTGTGGATTAAGCTGAAAAAGAAAGGCATTCATTATAAACTTTGTTTCATCATTTTTACACTGGTTTTATACTCAAGTATCCTATTTTTGCTCAGTCACCTATTATGTACATTGGCTCAGTGGTTAAAGCCAGCATCTGCAAATCAAAATTCCAGAGTTCAGTTCCACTGGCTACATCTTCACTGCAAAAAAAAAAAAAAAAAAAAAAAAAAAAAAAGGGGGGGGGGTGGTGATTTTCCATTGAGATAGAGCTAACTGTGTAAAATCTTAGTGAGACAAGGCATGGGTAAATTTTTATCTCAATGCAGCCAGTCAGACTCAACACTTCACCTCCCACCTGGGGTTGCCCTTGACTAACTACACAGAGGTGAAACTAGAATGCATTGTCTCCACTAGGATTTTACAAAGAAAGAGAGAGGGTTAAACACACCTCTTTTGCACTGAAGACATAGCCAAGTGGACAGTGTTTAACTGCTGGGTGACTCAGTTTAGCCATTATTACTGGAGATGATAATGCTTACTCATGTCATAGTGAGGTTGTGAAGCTTAATGCATTAAACTATTATAAAGTGGTGCAAGACACTTGTGTTTATTATTGTGTAGCATCTTTCACCCAAGGTATTATTGTTTAACGGCATTTAATACAATTTAACTTTTGGCATTGGAGGACATACGCAAGGAGATGATCATTCATGTAGGTAGACATAAATCCAGACAAACACCTACACATGATGGTTGCACATAAAAAACTTTCGAGAAAGATAATGAAACAATTCTACCTTAGTATTTGCAGCATTCCTGAGTATTAAAAATACCTATGAAACACTGCAAATACTGAGATGACATTACATAGTTATCTAAACAAGTCAGTTTTAAGCATAAGCAGTGTGGGTGAGCGAGCATGTTTGAAAGTTATAAGTATGTATAATGGTTTTAGTGGCATAAGTTTGAGGTAGCCAAGGGTACATCTATACTGCAAAAAACCACTGCACTCATGACAGCAAGTCTCAGAATCCAGGAGTACCGACTTCAGCTCAGACAACAGCACTAAAAACAGCAGCAGAGACATTCCTACTCAGGCTAGAGTTTGGGCTCTGAAACTCACCAAGGGAGGTGGGTCTCAGAGTCTGAACTCCACTCCACATGAAAACCACCTACACTGCTATTTTTAGTGCCAAAGCATGAGGCATGGTGCAGAGACTCAATGCCACAGGCTAGTTGGGGGAGGGGCATTTTCCAGTGTAGATATACCCAAAATTACCAAAGTGGTGACGCCAAGTATAACTTAACAGGTCAACCCAAACTAAGTGTCAGTAAAACCATTTTATACCACACCATCATGATTTCTGCATATGCCAAATATTTCACAGAAAACTACTGTAGAAATGTTTTTACTGAGTTCTTAAATATTTTATTGATACTATATTTTTCATATCCTTCCCTCTGTAAAGCCAGGCTCCCCTTGTGCCATACATCCTAGTGCACAGGCCTGAGAGGGAGAGGAAAGTGCTAACCAACACTATTTTAGAAACTCCTAGAAAATTACTTATGTAATGATGTCATGATTTATGGTATGATATCACAGTAAGATTACTGACCAAATGACTGCTCTGCTGCTCTATCTGACATCAGTATTTCCTTTAGCCAGCATGACAGGCTTGAAAGTCTGTTTTAACAGCATGTTTTCTTCCCACTATGATGCTCAATCTAAATCTTGTCTCAAGCTCTTGCTCCCCCATAACTTCCCAACTAGAACTCCCAGATAGCTCTGTTACACAGAAACAGGAATGGAAGAATGAGGATAAGTAAGGGGACATGGTAATACCAGGGTACAAAATATATAGGAATGACAAAGTGGGGGAGTGGCATTATATGTAAAAGAAAGCACAGAGTCAAGTAAGGTAAAATCTTAAATGAAGCAAACTGTAACACAGAATCTCCATGGATAGAAATTCCATGCTTGAACAATAAGAGTATAGCAGAAGGAATATACTACTGACCACTTGACCAGGATGGTGATGGAGATTGTGAAATCCTACAGGAGGTTAGCGAGGCTGCAAAAGCAGAAAGCTCAATAATAATGGAGGATTTAAATAATCTCCATATTGACTGGGTATGTATTGCTTCAAGAAAGGATGCAGAGGTAAAATTTCTAGACACTATAAATGACTGCTTGTTGGAGCAGCTAGCCCTGGAACCTACAAGCAGAGAGGCAATTCTTTATTTAGTCCTAAGTGGAGCACAGGAGCTGGTCCAAGAGGTGACCATAGCTGAACTGCTCGATAATAGCAACCATTATATAATTAAAATTAACATCCTTGTAGAGGTGATAAACCTACCATTTAACTTTTAAAAGGGGAACTCAATGAGGATGCTCATTAGAGAGGAATTAAGAGCAGCTATCACAAGGCTTAAAAGCTTGCAAGCAGCATGGGGACTACTCAAATGCACCATAATAGAAGCTCAGACTAGATGTATAACCCAAATTAGAAAAGACAGACAGAGAACCAAAAGAATACCGCCCTGGTTAAGGAGCAGAGTGGTGGAGGCAGTTAGGGGCAAAAAGGCATCCTTCTAAATTTGGAAGTCAAATCTAATGAGGATAACTGGAAGGAGCACCAACTGTGGCAGGTTAAATGTACAAGTATAGTAAGATAGGCCAAGAAAGAGTTTAAGAAGCAACTTGCTAAAGATGCAAAAAACTAACAATAAGATTTTTTTTATGTGCATCAGAAATAGGAAGCCTGCCAAACATACTAGACAACCAAGGCATTAAAGGAGCACTCAGGGAATACAAGGCAACCGAAGAGACGCTAAATGAATTCTTTGCATAGGTCTATACTACAAACAATGTAGGGGAGATGCCCAGAAAGAATGGTTCTGATGTGGGTAACAGATCTGAAGTACTGGTCCACATAGATATGTCAACAGAAAAGGCTGATAAATTAAACAGTAATAAGTCACCAGGACTAGATGGTATTCACCTAAGAGTTCTGAAGGAACTCAAATATGAAATTGCAGAACTACTAACATATAGATAGTTACATATAGATAACATATCACTAAAACAAGCCTCTGTACAAGATGACTGGAAGGTAGCTAAGGTAACCCCAATTTTTTAAAAGGGGCTCCCAAGGTGATCCTGGCAATTACAGGCCAGAAAGCCTAACTTCAGTACTAGGCATACTGGTAGAAACTATAGTGAAGTACAGAATTATCAGACTCATAGATGAACACAATGTGTTGGGGAAGAGTCAACATAGCTTTTGTAAAGGGAAATCATGCCTCACCAATCTATTAGAATTCTTTGAGGGTGTTAACAAGCATGTAGACCAGGGTGATCCAGTTGATATAGCATACCTGGATTTTCAGAAAGCCTTTGACAAAGTCTCTCACCAAAGGCTCTAAAGGAAACTAAGTAGTCATGGGATAACAGGGAAGATCCTCTTGTGGATCAGTAACTGGTTAAAAGATAGGAAACAAAGGGTAGGAATAAATGGTCAATTTTCAGAATAGAAAGGGGACCTGTGCTGTTCAGCATATTCATTAATGATCTGGAAAAGGGATAGACAATGAAGTGGCAAAGTTTGCAGACAATACAAAATTACTCAGGATAGCTAAATCCAAAGCTAACTGCAAAGAATTACAGTTGGATATCAAAAAACTGGGTCATTGGCCAACAAAATGGCAGATGAAATTCAACATTAATAAGTGCAAAGTAATGTACATTGGAAAAAATAATTGCATCTACACGTATATAACAATGGGTTCTAAATTAGCTGATACCATTCAAGAAAGCGATCATGGATAGTTTTCTGAAAATTTCCATTCAGTGCGCAGCAGCAGTCAAACAAGCTAACAGAATGCCAGGAACTATTAGGAGAGGGACAGAAAATATTATAATGCCACTATATAAATCTATGATGCACCCACATCTTGCACACAATGGCCAGTTCTGGTTGCCCCATCTCAAAAAAGAAATAGTGGAACTGGAAAAGATTCAGAAAAAGAGCAACAAAGATGGTCAAAGGCATGGAACGGCTTCCATACAAGAAGAGACTAAAAAGATTAGGGCTGTTCAGTTTACAAGAGACAATTAAGAGGGTATGTGATAGAGGTCTATAAAATCATGAGGGTCATTTCACCTTTCCCACAATATAAAAAACAGAGGTCACATGATGACAATAATAGGTAGCAGGTGTAATACAAAAGAGAGGAAATACTTTTTCATACAACACAAAATTAACCTGCAGAACTCATTGCCATGGAATGTTGTGATGACCAAAGGTATAACTGGGTTCAAAAAACAAGAACTGGGTAAGTTCATGAAGGATAAGTACATCAATGGCTATTAGCCAAGACAGTCAGGGATGTAACCTCATGCTTGAGGCAATCGTTAGTCTTTGACTGCCCAGAGCAGGGAGGGGAAGATGGGGTGAATCTCTCCAAACTTCCCTGTTCAGTACACTCCCCATGAAGCTCAAGTACTGGCCATTGTTGGAACATAGGATACTAGGGTAGATAGATCATTGGTCTGACCCACTCTGACCGTTCTTATAAGAATGAGAGAGTCAACTGAACAACCAAACAACTAAATATACGAGACTTATTCGAAATACTCTTGTACTGTTATAGGTGTGATGGTGGCAGACCAGGTGCCAGCTCATGCCAAGGCCCCTAGGCCTCACTGAACACTGACAAATGCATAACTGGAAACCAGTCTGGCTCACCTGTGTGTTAGTATTTTTTTTATAACTCTAGCATGTATTTAAATACATATTAAGACTTCATAAAATACTTGTAAGATACTGCATGTATTACTCTTACTTACATCTGTATTCCATGTTACAATATTTATGTGTTTGCTCTGTAACTATAAAAATACTTGCTAAGACTGTAAACCCCCTACAGTCAGGGGAGAAGCATGACCAGGTGTGAAATATTAGTTTACCACAAGAGGTGTTATCTCCTTCCCAACACAAGAATGCCTACAGACACCAGACAAGGCATTGTGGAACATTAGGGAACAAAAAACTTTGATTGCTTTCCCACACCTCTGAAGAGGGTATATGCACAAGCCCTCATCCCATCACAGCTTGAATTGTGGGGGAAGGGAATAAAAATGCCTGACCAGAAGAAACTTTATTTCTCTGCTGCTTGAATTCTGAGGGGCAGAGATTTCTAAGCATAAGCAAGTGGTCCTCAGCTGTTTCACCTGAGTTAATCTAAACATAATACAGAGTTGGTATATTATAACAGCTTCTATTACCTTTTGAAACCTGGCTGTAACTCATTTGTGTGTGTATGTTTACCTGCTTTAACCTTGTTAATAACTCATTTATTTTTCCCAGTTAACAAACCTTTAGTTTACAGGATTGGCCACAAGCATTGCCTTTGGTTTGAGATCTGAAGTACCATTTACCTGGGGTAAGTGACTGGTCCTTCGGGACTGGGAGTAACCTGAATATTGATGTGATATTTGGTATAAGGGATCATCTGTCACAAAAGGCAAGCTTGCTGGGGCAGCAAGATAGACCAGGGTGCCCAAGAGGATCATCCGTGACTCCATGTTAAGGCTATGACAGCGCTGTAGGTGTTCACATTTGCTAAATATAGAACACACAACCAATTTGGAGTTTATGCATTGTTTTTTGACAGTCTGTCCTGAGGATGGTACTCTCAGTGGTGACAATAGACAGCATGACAATAGATTTTTTTTATAATTTTTTTTAGTTTTCTTGCATTTACTCCAAATCAAATGTTATTACGATTATTTATTATTTGTATTGTGATAGCCCAGTCATGAACCAGTACTCCATTGGGCTAGGTGCTGTACAAGCACAAAACAAAAAGATGGTCCCTGCCCCAAGGAGCTTGAAATAAACAACTTAAACAAGATTATTTTAAAGTGCCAGTTCCAAAAACACAACCTGATTGTCGAGGTCAAGAGGGGTTCTTCCTGCTTGGTCTACCATCAGGAGCAATAAGTGTCCTCAGGCCATATTCTGCACTGTTACACCTATGCAAACTGCACTGTCTTCCACAGAAGTGCACAGGTATAACTGGGGGCAGAACCTGATCCTACAATCAGAACTTAGTTAACAGCTCTGTTGATAACACACAAAAAGAAAAACAAACTGGCTCAACTTTTAGTTTTGGTACTGGAAGAATCAGAGAAAACTTTAAATATAGAGCAAATTCTTCAGCTAACTATCTGCATAGCCTTGTTGATGTCAATGGGGCTCCCCATGGGGCTATCAGTCTGCCTGGACATATCACACTGCAGGATTGGGGCCTTCAATTTTGCCATTTTTGAGTTACTTCTGCACAGAAAAATTAGACTTTTTTATAAAAACAATATTTTCCTAGTTTTTATTTTCCCCACTTGCTTTGTTAAAAATGACTACACAGATTATGCTCAAACTTTCCAGATTTTGAACTGAGACCAAATGAAAACAGAAGAGACTCTCTCAAGAAGAAAAAAAAAAAGAAAAAAATCTAAGGTGCATCTTTAATTACAGTATTCTTCCCATTACCACAAAAGCTATAACAACTACCACAAAGTTATGTTAGGATAAAGTCTTAATGCTTCAAATCCATTCATTTTCCTGATTTATAATAATACACTTTCAGGGTCCCTCAAACAGCCTAGCAAACAATAGGAGAATCGCAAATAGAATGCTAGTAAAAAAATTCCCTCCATTATTGTAGAAATCCAGAATTTCTCTGCAGATATTTAGACTGTAAATATGAAAATAGAACTAAAATGGGCCCTACTTGAGCTAAATCATTCTTCAGGCATTTTCAGGTCAATGCATCTGTTACAGTTGCAGTGTTACTTTAGCACACTGTATTTCAACAAAACAGCCAGCACAAGGAGAAGTATGCAGCCAATATATAGTATGACTGCCATCTATTGTGAATTACATAGTTCAGATCAGAGGGACTGTATGAATCATTATTTAAACATCTTCATTGTGTGCTACTTTTTAAAAGTAGGTACAGTATGTTTCCCACAGCTCCTTTTGTAACGCAGAACAACTCAACCATACTAGGTCTCCACAGCTTGTATTTCAACAATTTCAGACTTGGGCATTTTTAGCTTATGCAGGGGTGATGACTCGCAAAACAACAGTCTGGGTTTCAGACCTCTAATTATTGAAAACTGATTTAAAAAAAGACTAGAAACTGTGTTTTATTACGTGGCAAGCTTTCTGCAACTTCAGTTCCACACACCTAAACACTGACCCAGCAAATGCACAAGTAACTGTAGAGCCATCGTCTTATAAGGGCACATCCTGGTTCTTGTGCCATACCCAAATAAAAAGGGTTAACTGCTTAGTTAGGAAAGCCGCACTCTGCAGCAACTCCTGCAGACTCAGAGCTAGCAGAATCAGTGTGGCTGCGATGCACGCCTATGGGGGAGATTTTGCACGTAGTTAAGCAGTCACAGATTCATCAGACCCAGCTCCGCACAACATCCAGCCCACCTTTAACCACCAGATTCTCATGGAGTGGATGAAGTACAGCTGTTCCATTTCTTTAGTAAAACAGCACAATGAGCTATATTCTGCCTTGAAGCACATGTGCGCACACAGCTCACACTGACGTCAATAGGCATTGTGAGAGTTTTCCTCCAGAATATGGTCCTACGAGCATGTGCACGCTGGTAATTGTAACTACAATTTGGACCGTGTAATTCATTGAAACAGTTTGACTGATTCTAGTTCACTAGGGAGCTGAAACTGCAGGGGGATGAGAGCTTTAAAAGGTGGTTACTGAATGGAAATCCAAGGAAGAGAGGGTGCTCAGCACCACCTGAAGGCTCTCAGCACCTCACAGGATCAATTAAAAAGGAGTTTCAATGAAATAGAATTCACTAGCTCAGCAGCTACAATAAGAAGGATTCCCAGTGTACAGAATGTAATATCTTCTTTTAAAGCTAGACGGTACTAGTAAATACAGATGTCTGCAGAGCGTTACGTATTCAGACTGTGACCCGTATATGTCTTATGTAACATGCTGGCTAAGCGTGAGATGTCTCACTCTAGCAGCTAGTCCATGTAAAGGATAAGAGCTTTGCTCCAGTTGAAAAGATCTGAAGTTAGTGCTGAAGTTCCCATGCTCAACCCCTGTTGACAGTGTGCGCTGGTAGAGACTTTCACAAAGTGGTGGCCCATGAGATGACCCTATCATTCATATTGTGGGAGCACTCTGGGGCCCCAGATGAGATCAGGGCTGCTGTATTAGGCACTGTTACAAACACTTAGTAAGAGGTCGTCCTACCCCGAAAAGCTTACAATCTAAATAGGTAAGAGACAGAGTGAAAGACAGAAGGCATTATTAGTCCCATTTCACAAAACAGGGAACTGAGTCAGAGCCCTCGTCCAGACTAACCCGTGGCATCGGCGGGTTAAAATCGATAGCTCGGGGATCGATATATCGCGTCTAGTCTGGACGCGATGTATCGATCCCCGAGCGCACTTACATCGATTCCGGAACTCCATCAATCCGAACGGAGTTCCGGAATCGACACGGAGAGCCGCGGACATCGATGCAGAGCCGTCCAGACTGGTGAGTACCTCGATTTTAGAAATTCGACTTCAGCTACGTTATTCTCGTAGCTGAAGTTGCGTATCTAAAATCGATTTTAATACCTAGTCTGGACGTGGCCAGAGACAGTGCCCTTTACAAGTGACTTGCCCAAGGCCACACAGGAAGTCGTTGCAGAGCCAGGACTTGAACTCCTGAATTCCAGCCCAGTGCCTTACTCACATGAGCATCTGTCTTCACATTTCATTTGCTTAGAGGAGCATGTAATACTGTAAATATGTAAAACATATTGTATGTTACCTATAGGAGCTTGTCCATAGAAAGGATAAGAGCCTGCTATTACCATCAGTTAAGAGAGCTACTCTATTAGATCAAATAGTAAAAGACCTAGTATTGAAGGTCCCAAGCTCTATCCCCTTTGACCACTGGAGGTTCATCACACTTACTGTAGTCAAAATAAAGTTTTTGAGTTTCCAAAGGGTGTGGATCCTCTACTGAGGACATATTGTCGGCTATATTAACATCTCATTAATATTTTGTTGCCATTTTCCTGCATCTCTCTGTCATAAAACAGATTTTACATTAGCAATTTAAATTACATATTTTAGCTTATATTGTAGATGACTGGCTTGAAAAATTCACATTTAGAAAATAAGGTGCTTTTAAAAACAGGGACATACAGTTAAAATGCCTGAAAAGGCTATTTTGAGATGCTCCCTAATTAAGGGGAAAATAAAAAGCCACACTGATTTTAACCAAATTTTGTTTCAAATGAAAAGAACATTTCAAATGTCTATCCAGGGAAAAAACGAAGTTGCCAAATTTCTACTCAAGGAGCATTTTAACGGCTGAGTTAAAAACAGGATTTCTAATGGAAACACCGATGGACAAAGAATGAAAGGAGATCATTCAAAACACAAAGCAGTTTCCATTTCATTTGATATCTAACTCATTAACACTGTACCCAATCAACAGGAGCAACATGCTAAAAGAAAGAAAAAAATACACTTCCCAAATCTTTCATCTTCATTAGGCTTGCTTTGTTCTCTGCTAACAGTACACTGATTAGCTTTCAATACATCCAAAGGACTTTTGCACACATTCAATATGACTTGTGTTATTATATTAACTTGCTGGAGAAATATTGGTTATGTCTATGCTTAGATAGATTCTGTACAACATCCCTGAAGCATTTGGCACAGAGTTCCTGATTGATTGATCATTAGATACAATACTCTAGACAATCTTCCTTGGAAGTAGGTTTAAATTCTCAAAGCCTTTTACTGGGGTTTTTTTTTAAATAAGTCTGGTTTTCTCTTTCTGGCTGAAGAAGAGTTGGATTGAAGGCACTGCTCTGAAAACATATTAAACAGACCAGAGCAGTGTCCAGAAAGAAAACACCACTGTTAAAGATACTTTGTCATGCATAAGTGGTATTAATTGGACAGAGACACTCAGCGGAGAATTTCCCCTGTGCAGATAAACAACAGGCCAGTGGAAAGCTGGAACAGCATTAGCTCTAACCCATCCTGTGCCAGCTCTTCCCCAATCCCTGATGTAAGAAGACAGAGGAGCTGGCATATCAAGGGGGAAGCACCAAAGCACAACTCTGCTATGCCCAAATTTCCATTGATTTAAGATGGGGGCCTTGCTCCAGTGGTATCAACTGCAGCTGTTCCTATGAAGCTTTAATTTGTTCAGGGGCAGCATGGCTGAAGATCAGGAAACCACAACTAGCTCCATACAGTCCCCCCGCCCCATCCCCTATTGTCCCAGTGGAACTCAGGCATGGTGGAGAACCTGCCCCATGGGTTCTGATTCTCGGCTTTATCCAAAAAGTCTGCTAAGCACAGGATGTGAGGGGGGAGGAAAAGGCGGCTTTAAGCTCCCCTTGCACTTCCTTGTATGTTAGGGTAGTCCCCCAGCGTAAGCTAGAACAGCCTCACGGTCCTTAGACTCAATATCGATCATACGGAAAAAAAACACATTCATCTCTTCATGGGGTTAAGATCTCACTCTAAGTATCCTTTATACCTTCCAGTTATCGTTCCACACAGCTAGGGAAGACCAGATTTGACATTATTGATATTTCTACAGTAAAAAACCAAACAGAAATAAAATCCTTAGGGAAAAAAAGCAGCGTCTCTCAAATCCTTCTGGATAAGACGGTTACTCATCTTTGTAACTGTTGTTCTTCGAGATGTGTTGCTCGTATCCATTCCAGTTAGGTGTGCGTGCGCCACGTGCACGTTCATCGGAGATTTTTACCCTAGCAACACTGGGTGGGCCGGCAGGGTGCCCCCTGAGTGGCGCCGCTAGGGCGCCTGATATATACCCCTGCCGACCCATCTGCTCCTCAGTTCCTTCTTGCCGGCTACTCTGACAGTGGGGAAGGAGGGCGGGTGTGGAATGGATATGAGCAACACATCTCGAAGAACAATAGTTACAAAGATGGATAACCATCTTTTCTTCTTCAAGTGCTTGCTCATATCCATTCCAGAAGGTGATTCCCAAGCCTTACGTAGGTGGTGGGGGCGGAGCGAGACGTTGCGGAATGTAAGACCGCTGAGCCGAAGGCGGCATCGTCTCTAGACTGTTGGACCAATGCGTAGTGCGATGCAAAGGTGTGGACGGAAGATCAGGTGGCCGCGTGGCAGATTTCCTGTATGGGGACATGGGCCAAGAACGCAGCAGATGAGGCTTGAGCCTGAGTAGAGTGGGCGGTGAGATGGCCATTCGGGGCGTGAGCCAAGTCATAACAAGCCCGAATACAGGATGTCACCCAAGAAGCAATCCGTTGGGAAGAGATTGCCATGCCCTTCATACGTTCTGCCACTGCTACAAATAGCTGAGGTGAACGCCAGAAGGGTTTGGTCCTCTCGATGTAAAACGCGAGAGCCCTGCAGACATCCAGAGTATGCAGCTGCTGTTCCCGTCGCGATGAGTGCGGCTTTGGAAAAAAGACTGGCAGGAAGATGTCCTGATTAACGTGAAAGGCAGAGACGACTTTAGGGAGGAACACCGGGTGTGGTCGCAGCTGTACCCTGTCCTTATGGAACACCGTATACAGAGGATTCACAGTCAATGCTCGAAGTTCTGAGACTCGTCTAGCCGAGGTGATAGCGACTAGGAAAGCTGTCTTCCAGGACAGGTACAGCAGCGAGCATGTGGCCAAAGGCTCAAAGGGGGGCCCCATGAGCCTGGTTAAGACGAGGTTCAGGTCCCAGGTAGGAGTTGGGCGTTTGAGCTGGGGGTAGAGTTGCTCCAAGCCCTTGAGGAATCTGGAAACTATAGGGTGGGAAAAAAACGGAACTGCCAGCCTCCCCAGGATGGAAGGTGGAAATAGCTGCAAGATGCACTCTTAGAGAAGACATCGCTAGACCTTGCTCTTTGAGAGACCATAAATAGTCCAAGATAGTGGGGACTAATACAGATTGCGGAGAAAGGTCCTGCTGGGCATACCAGTGACAGAAGCGCTTCCATTTAGCAAGTTATGTTGATTGCGTGGAGGGCGTTCTGCTTCCCAGCAGCACCTGTTGCACTGCGGCGGAACAACGCAACTCCGATTGGCTCAACCAGCCAGCAGCCATGCTGTCAGATGAAGGGACTGCAGGTCCGGGTGGTGCAGCCTGCCGAAGCCCTGCGTGATCAGGTCTGGGCAGAGTTGCAGGGGAATCGGGTCTGACAGAGACAAGTCGAGCAGCATGGTGTACCAATGCTGCCTCAGCCAAGCTAGAGCGATCAAGATAAGGTGGGCTTTGTCCCTGCGGAGCTTGAGTAGAACTCGGTGGATGAGAGGAAACGGTGGGAAGGCATAACAGAGGTGTGAACTGGGCATGGGCCCCAGTACCGGGGGAGGAGAAGGGGCTAGCCCCCGATCCTCTTTAACTATATACACAAAAACTATAAGAACTACTAATATAAATGCCAATTAGAACTACAGAAAAATGAACTATGTACACAATAACTATATAAACGAGCGAAGAGCTAGGGAGGTGGAGATCAGCTAAGCGGCGCTCCACTGTTCCAACGACTGACATGGGCAGTAAGAAGGAACTGAGGAGCGGATGGGCCGGCAGGGGTATATATCAGGCGCCATAGCGGCGCCCCCCTGCTGGCCCACCGAGTGTTGCTAGGGTAAAAATCTCCGATGAACGTGCACACGGCGCGCGCACACCTAACTGGAATGGATATGAGCAAGCACTCGAAGAAGAACTTCTTCATACATCACAAGGAAGGAAAAGTCCATTTAAAAAAAAATCCTCAGGTCATCTTTTAAAAAGAAAAAGATTATTGGACAAACTCTCGAAGTTTTTGCTACCCAGAAAATGAAGCAAAATGCAAGGAGTGCCAGACAGGAAAGGAAAAAACCAACAAATAACCACTTACATTCATGAAAATAAGTTGTTATAACCATTAAACAACAATCAACATAATATTTAATTATTCTACAATGCCTTGCACTTTAAAGCGCGCACACACACACACACACACACACACAAGCAACACTGACATACATCCAACACTGGGCTGGATGGAAATAACCTGGTAGATACTGGTACACAGCTCACTACACAATACAACTTGGCTAAGCACACTTACACAAAGCCCTTGCTCTTAGGGCCAGATTTTCAAAGATACTTGGGCATCTAAAGATGCAGAGAGGTGCCTAGTGGGATTTTCAGCAATGCCCCCAAATGGGCTAGGTGCCTAATTCACATTGATTTAAATGGGTGTTAGATGTCTAGTTTGCTTAGGTGCTCTTGAAAATTCCACTTGGCACCTGTTGGCATTTTTAGGTGCTTAAATCTGAAATTTGAAAACCTGGTCCTTAGGAACATGGAATCCTGAAGGTCCCAATTATTATCTACAAGCCAGAAACAACACAGACTAAAACTCAACCAGCAAAGTAGTTGCTAACATTGTCTCTTTAAAAAGAGTTATAATTAAGGGTGCATGAGCTCTGCAGACTAGGTCAGAGTGCCTCTGTAAATCAGTAATCCATTCTCACTTCTTTAGTTTGTGTAGTTCTTTCATCTTTATGTGTATAACTAAATTATTCTTCATTCCTTATATATTGCGGTTTCTTTTATTTAAAAAACTTGTACCCATGAGACAGTTAAAAAGATACACCCTGCAGAGTGCTGGATACACACTGTAATTCGGGCACTCCCTTTGATCATAAGACCCAACTGATACAATTTATCAGAACATAATACTGACTTAACAAGGACATAAAGCCACTGTCTTAATGAAGAGCGCATTTTGAAGCGCCCTTCAAATAACTGAGTTCTATTGTGTTGTATCATGAAACTAAATTTAAAAAAAAAATCATTCCAATGTGGTGGCTATCTGATGAGTTAAGGATTGAGTGTGGACTGCCATCTGGTGGTGGTTTTTCTTGTTTGCAAGCAATTGACACATACCCTAAGAAAAAGAATCTATCGTCATGCTCAAATAAAGCTATTCATTCCAAGTGATTTGCTTCACTGAGATAAGGGACTTTGCAGAATTCACTGCTAATCATGGCAAATCCCAAAGGGACATGGCATCTTTGTCAACTGAGCACCACCCGGCTCAATCTCCAGCTAGGTCTTTTAAGGTGACCTGGCTGGATATTTAGCTGATGTCTATCATAGGCAATCTTATTGTGTCCCTGAAACTTCTGTCACCCACATGATCACCGGGCTTGTAGTGGCATTCTTTGGTTCTTTTGGAATTTGTTGGTCTGCCAGTCTAATAATATGGCAATACTAAGAAAGCAGCCGAAACCAAATTAGTGCTGATGGAGGCAGTTGCTGGGTTCAGCTTCAAATATCCTTGTTTTTTATCTTGTCCTGTTATTTAATATGGAACAGCTGACAAAGACTATGAGAATCAAAAAAAAGTCAACCCAGTGTTCTTCAGCCTTCCTCAGCATCCATGTTTCACTTCCACACCAACAACAGCTTCATGTGACAATGTCCCCACATGACTAAGTCTCCATTATTTATCTTATCCATGTAACAGATGAATAAGCATGTCTACCATTACCACAGTACCTAAAGGCTGATGCTTGCACGGTACCTTGAAAATGGGGGCAAGAAGGTTGCTGGCAAAGACTGGCCTCTTTTTTGGCATCTTGAGCATGAAGATCCCTGACACAAACTCAAACTCCCCTTACCAAAAATTGGACGAGAGGAAGTCAAAGCTAATGGACTTTGCATGTTCGCGCAGGAATTGCTTTACTGGACTAGGTAGTCTGGTATCCTGTCTCAAAAGTGACCAGCACTAGCTGCTTCAAAAGAAAGAAGGAAACTCATTACAGAATAACCTACATATAGGGGAAATTTCTTCATTACTCCAAGAAGTTAATCTTTGCATATGTCCTAAAGCATGAGGACTGATCTCCCTTTTAGGTTTTTATCCTAGCTAGCGTGGTGGATCTTACTCATACAATATCTAACTCTTCTTTTAATCCTACTACATTCCTCAATATCTTGTAACAATTTGCTTCATGGGTTAATTATGTGTTGTTGAATTACATGGTGTGTTATATCAGTTTTCATTTTAAATTGCACATTTTAAACTCACATCTGGTACCACTCTAGTTACTTTAATACTGATACAGGAGTATTCATGTGACCCTGATCATCCACATAAAGGCCATAAACTTTGTCATTTATTATATAGTATGGTTTACTAAAGCTTTTCTTCTTTTAAACTAATTGAGACATAATATGAACAGGAATACGTTTTAATGGATATAGAACAGCAGTTCTCAAATTCATTTTCAAGAGAAAATGAACTTCTATCAACTTCTCTCAAACATCTTGAACACAAGCTTCTCTCCTGACATTTAGAACGAGTACATGAGAGGGAGAGAGGAGAAGTTACCTGGGAAAGAAAAGAGGAATGTGAATAAGTTTTAATGACTTCTGATGCAAGAGTTGCTGGTAAGTAGTATAGAACAGAGTTTTGTGAAACTCACTAGTTTTGACTGAATCTGAAACTCAAAGAGGAATTCCAAACAGGCCTGTAAACCCAAACCCCAGGAGCTGCCAAACTTCACCTAGTCTGGACATGAACCCATGCCTTAGACAACAGCTGACCCTGAAACACAGCTAACCTTTTGAAGAAACTGGCCCAATTTGCACGTGTACAAGGAACCTCAAAACTGAGCATGCTCTGAGAGGTTTGGTATTTGTAAACAACGATTCCTCCAGCTAGACTGTAGTGCAGAACACAACTAACTCTTTTGGACTGTTCCAGTTCAAGGCTCATATCCTGAATTTGATCCAAGCAGGCACACCAAGATGCCTGTGTGAAGTCCCACTGAAGTCACTGGAATTTCACCTGGGCACATGTGTCTGTACAGGCGGATCAGACTGCAGGATCCAAGCCTAAGCCTGTATTGAGTGAGAAATAACAGGCCAGGTTCATCTCTGGTGCAACTCCACTGACTTGGAAGGAATGACTCTGGTGTGCCAGAGAGCGGGATTTGGCCCTTGGTACTTATATTACCTTATCACAAGGATATTGCAATCAAAAGTAAAATATGGGAAGTTATAACTGAGAATCTGACTTAAATATAAAACAGCAATAAAGGAATAATAAATTGTATTTATGGGACACTCATACTTTATGTACTTGGATGCCATAAATATCTCAAACCAATAAAAAGCTGCCCAAGAAGATCAAAAAGACAACATAGCCCAATCATCAAAGAGATCTACAGAACATTGTAATATATGCATCCATAGCCCATCAAACCAACCACGATGTGCATAGCTTGCATAGAGGAATATAGATATCATATATACTACTTAAAGGTGCAAATTTTAAGCCATCTTTTGGCTAACATCAAGGCTTCAATCCTACAGTCTTCATGCAAAACTCCCACTGAACTGAATGGGATTTTTGCATGAGTGAAGACCCCAGTCACATGAATTTAATACCTGCTTTGTCCTCTGCCCCCATAAGCATGTGCTTAACACTGACTTCAAAGATAAACACATGCTTAAGGGCTTTGTTGAAGCAGTGGACATGGCACTGATCTGGGAGACAGGAGACCTGAGTTCAGTACCACTGGTCTCTGAGCAGGTCATTTCATATCTGTTTCCCCTGCTAGCCCTTTGTCCATCTTGTCACTTTACACTATAAGCTTTTCACAGGTGGTCTCTTATTCCGAGTTTGTAGAGCTGGCAAAGTGGAGATCTGATCATAGTTAAGGCCGCTAAGTGCTACCGGAATAACACTAAAATAATAATCTGAAGACTGTATTTTGCATTTGCAAAGGGATGGATTAATGATCTAGCAGGTTGTTTCTATCTTGAATTTCTAAGATCCTATAAAATTCAAAGTTACTAATTTAACCCCTTCATCTTAACTCAACCAGAACATAGCTCTGGCAGAGTAAAAGACACCAGATCTTGCAATGGTATCCAAAAGCCCCATTCTGTTCAACAAAGTAAAAGGAGAATGATCAGAAACTCTCCTAACAAATTCCAGGATGTCTTGTGATTTTGGTTTGCATTTACAATGTCTCACTGTATTATAGTTGTCTACTCAGAGGTCTCTGAACAGGGTCTGACCTGATATGTGTACAAGTACTTATCTTCATTTCAGTGCGGTAATGCATGAGTCCCACTGGAGAAGTTAAATATGAAATGGTAGTCTTAACCCCGAATCTCTAGCTTGGTGCCTTTAAAGTCCTCAAACCGCAAGTGTTGGCACAGTTTCCAATAGAGATTTCTCAGTTTTGTAATCACAGAACCAATGGCACACACACACACGAGAATCGGAGGTGTGTGTTTTAGCTTAGCACGGTCAATAAGCCACCACCAGTTCAAAGAGACTTTTATCCTGGTGATTAGAATACCAAAAAGGTTAGGCTGAGTCATGAGAAAGACACAGGTGCATGAGTCCTAACCCAGAGCATCTGAAATGCTGTTCATGTGGAATGTAGCCAGCTCCAAGCCAACAAAGACAGATTTGGGAGCATTCTACACTGGATACCTGTACTGAAAGAACTACAAAAATTGGGAAATTGCAGCATCATAATTTTTCACTTAACCTTACAAACCATCTGGGGAGGAGGTAGGGTGACCAGATGTTGTCAGGACCATCCCAATATTAGGAGCTTTGTCGTATAGGCAACCTATTACCCCCCATTCTGATTTTTGCCATCTGGTCAATGGGTGGGGGGTTAAAACTGACTTGCAGAATCCGTGCTTATCCAGTACTAGAAAAGAACCTTAGACACCACTGACTCCATGAAGATCAGAATAAAATTCTGTGAGCTGGATCTCAGCTGGTGCAAACTGGTGTAGCTCCTCTGACTTCAGATGAGGATTTGGCTCAGTTCTTTGGGGGTGAAATCCTGGCCCCACTGAAGTCAATGGCAAAATTTGGCTCAGCACGATTTCACTGTCTCAGGGATCAGAGTTCTGAACACTGAACGCTGATCACTTGGAGCCATTCCCACCCACCCACATTTTACTGCAGAGCTCTCTGAGGGACGTACCAAGCTGACGTACAGAAGGATGCAACAAGTAAACCCCAGTTGTGAAATATGATTTATAATAGCTCATCTGTGACAGAACTTGTACCATTAGACTGGGGAGGGAAAAAAGTTTAAAGTTAGTCATGAATTTTTGTTTTGTTTGTGTTTATTATTCCACGCTAGATATCTTTATCATAGAGGCTTCAAGAGAAACAGGTGATGCCAGTATGTGACGGGGCTGATAATTCATGGCATGAGTAATCTCTCTCTGCTGCAAGAGTACAGATAAGCACTCAGTAAGCTTTGCCCAACTGATTTAAAGTTACCTCACGCACATTACGTGTCTGCCTGCTTGTTTATAAATCTTTGAGGTGGATGCCTGGCTGGCGTGTTGTGCCTGCCCTGTGAACTGTACAAAAAGCGGTTCACAGGTTTTTATTGCAGCTTTACCTTTAATATCTCCACTAGCAGATTTTTTTACACTCCACAGATGCGGTAGTTAATGCTACTTTCAAGGCACAGTGCATAACCTTTGTTCAACCTGAAGTCTTTTCCAGCTGTTACTGCACTGCGTCTATGCCACTCTCCATATTGAGAACCTTATTGCCTGTGATTGTCTCAGAAAAGCCAATACAGAGATTTAAAGATTCTAAACTCTGCCTCAGCACACATTGCTGTACACCCCCCATCTACCAGATGATTTAGGATGCCCTTGTTAAAACCTTTGGACACATGACATTTGAGATGAAAGCAGAGCCAGCCAGCACTCTTGAAAGCACACTTGAAAATTTCCATTCAGGTCCCCATCTTCAAAAGGGCAGTGAAGAAATGACTCTCTTCTAATCTAGTCTTGTCTATTTAGTGTGCAAGCTCTTCATGGTAGGCCTGTCTCTTACAACATGTCTGCATAGCACCAGGTACAACAGGGCTCTGATCTCGGTTGGGGACACTAGCCACTATTGCAATAGAAATAATAAATACAGAATAGAGCCAGCTGGCTTCAGACAAGCTAGACAGCTGCACTCTGTGCAGTGGAGTGAGACTGGCCAGCAAGCTGCAAAGGGATTGCCACAGTTTCAGGGTTAACTGCATCTTTGATCTCAGCCTTGGCTTTCCTCAAGGGCACCCACTCAAAGTTGCCCTTGAGGAAAAGAAGCCCTCGAGGAATTCCACCATGATTTTAACAAATTTCCATCCCATCATCAACCTCAGCCTAGACCAATCCACACAAACGGTCCATTAGCACACTACTGTGCTAATAAGCGATGGTCACATAAACGCCACCCTATACCAGAAACCCACTGACTGCTATACTTACCTACATGCCTCCAGCTTCCATCCAGGACACACCACACGATCCATTGTCTACAGCCAAGCTCTAAGATACAACCATATTTGCTCCAATACCTTAGACAGAGATAAACACCTACAAGATCTCTATCAAGCATTCTCAAAACTACAATACCCCCCTGCTGAAGTGAAAAAACAGATTGACAGAGCCAGAAGAGTACCCAGAAGTCACTTACTACAGGACAGGCCCAACAAAGAAAATAACAGAACGCCACTAGCCATCACCTACAACCCGCAACTAAAACCCCTCCCGCGCATCAAAGATCTACAACGTATCCTGAAAGATGATCCCTCACTCTCACAGATCTTGGGAAACAGGCCAGTCCTCACTTACAGACAGCCTCCCAATCTGAAGCAAATACTCACCAGCAACCGCACACCATACAATATAAACACTAACCCAGGAACCTACCCTTGCAACAAAGCCCGAAGCCAGCTCTGTCCACATATCTATTCAAGTGACACCATCACAGGACCTAATCACATCAGCCACACCATCAGGGGCTCGTTCACCTGCACATCTACCAATATGATATATGCCATCATGTGCCAGCAATGCCCTTCTGCCATGTACATTGGCCAAACTGGACAGTCTCTATGCAAAAGAATAAATGGACACAAATCTGACATCAGGAATCATAACATTCAAAAACCAGTGGGAGAACACTTCAACCTCTCTAACCACTCAGTGACGGACTTGAAGGTGGCAATTTTGCAATAAAAAAAACTTCAAAAACAGACTCCAAAGAGAGACTGCTGAACTCGAATTCATATGCAAATTAGATATAATTAACTTAGGTTTAAACGGAGACTGGGAATGGTTGGGTCATTACACTAATTGGATCTATTTACCTATGTTAAGTTCTCCTCATACCTTCTATGAGTCATCTCAATTATCACTTCAAAAGGTTTTTTTTCTCCTGCTGATGATAGGTCATCTCAATTGATTGGCCTCTTCCTGTTGGTATGCATACTTCCACCTTTTCATGTTCTCTGTATGTATAAATATCTTCTGTCTGTGTGTTCCATTCTATGCATCCGAAGAAGTGAGCTGTAGCCCATGAAAGCTTATGCTGAAATAAATTTGTAAATCTCTAAGGTGCCACAAGTATTCCTGTTCTTTTCGCTCAAGGTTCAGGCTCCCAGCCATCACCTATCTCCCTCTCTCCAGACTGGGGTTTTAGACTTGCAGTCCCTCTGCACTTCACTGTGATTTCCTGACTGGGGTCAGGCACCTGTGGTTAACCTTTCCCTGGGGGCTACAACAGTGCACAGCAGTTACCAAACAGCCTTCACAAGGCAAAAGACGTTTATTCTTTTGGGTAAAAGCAGTTCAAAGAAAAATATGAAACAATAACAAACATTCCCTATGCTATAAATGTTCCTTGTGCTAAAAGCTTACCAGAGGTCACCCATCAGTCTTATGGGGCCTTGTAAGCCAAAGTCCTTTCAACTCTTCTGCAAAGTTTGGGGCCCCCGCTTGGAGAGAGGGTCCTGTCTGTTTACTGAACCAAAAGAAGGCCGTGTCAATTTAAACTCAGCCTTTTTATACCAAAAGCCCCTTCTTTGTCTGGTGGTCACAGGAAGACCCAGTTTGAACAAGTATCTGCTGGCCAAAGAAGAGGTACCTCACTAGAGGTGTTTGACGTTTCAGCCACTAGCCTTAATCACTCTCCCTCCCCCACGGATTTTAGTTCCTCCTGGAGCAGCTGTGCTAACCCTCCCCTCCCCCGCCCCCAGGTTGCACACAATCCCTGGCCCACAACGATACAATAAAACCTTTCATAAACTTCACACAATGTAGTTGCAAGTATCCATCACAGCTCCCCTATAAAGAAGTAGTTAGTAGCAAAGCTGTCTGTCTGGTACCCTAGAGGTACCTGCTGGTTTATTTTCTGGACTAAGCATCAGTGACTAAATTTGCATTTCCTTTCCCATGAATCACTTCCACATCATAAGCTTGGGGCATCAGGCTCTACCATAGCAACTTGGCATCTGTCCCTTTCATCGCATGCAACCGGATGAATAGTCAGTGTACACAGTTAAATGTTGATCAAACAGACACGGCTAGAATTGCCTGCAGCCAAACATTCTTTTTCAATTGTTGCACGGTATTTTTTGCTGGGGAAGAAATTTCTTGCTCAAATACTCAATGGGGCCTCTCCCCAGTTTTCATCATTTTGCACCAACACAGCCCCAAACCCTGCGTCAGAGGTGTCTGTGAACACCATAAAAGGCTGTAGAAGTCTGGGCTTATCAGAACCAGGTCTGTACTTAAGGACTTCCTTCAGATCACAGTCGGCTTGTTGACACCTTGTCTGGCGCCTCTACTTTACACAGATCAGTGACAGCAGCAGTCAGAATACTAAAGCAAGGGACGAACCTCCTGTAATACCACTTTTGCCGTGCCCACCTTGCATTTCTCCATCTTTACAGTCAGGGCCGCTGTCTCAATGCTGTACAGCACCCTCTGTATGTGGGTCATGGGCTTTTCCCATGTCTAGCTGAAGTTATAAATATTATCTATGTATGCCAGGGCAAACTCATCCATTCTCATCCAATAACTGATCTACCAGTTGCTGGAAGGTAGTTGCAGCCTCTTGAGGCCAAAAAATGGGACCAGGAACTCAGAGAACCCTACTGGGGTAGAAAATGCCAGTTTGAGCCCTGGATCTGAGTCCAAAGGCACCTGACACTAATCTCTAGTGAGGTCAATTGTGGTCAGAAATTGGGCTCTTCCCAACTAGTCCAGTATCTCGTCTGTTTTAGCCATGGGGAATGCATCAGAGTGATGGTATTGAGCTTTCAGTAATCCACATAGAATCTCATTGACCCATCTTTCTTAGGTATCAGTACAACAGGGGATGACCAGGAATTACTTGATCACCAGATCACCTCTAACTCTAGCATGTCTGCCATTTCTTCCCCCAAGCTCTGGGCTGTTTGTACCCTTCCAGGATTACTGGGAACTTTTAATTAGACCCTTAGGTCCATTGCCACCTGATGGACCGCAAGCGAGGTGCGTCCAGGCTTACTGGAAAACACCTACTGATAAGCCAGCAGTACTCTCGTGATCACCGCTTGCTGTGTGGGAATGTACAGTGTAGGGAGAGGTTGGCCCTGTTCCTGCCATCAGATCTACTGGGGGGATGCTCTCTGTCCTCACAGTGCTGGCACAGAGCCAGGACCTGATTCTCGCAGTCAGAATATTGTTTCCTCGCATTCACATGATGCAGTTGGAACTAGTGTGAGCAATCAGACAGCTCCACCAGATAGTTCACCTCACTGAGCTATTAGATGATTTTAGAGTGGCCTTCACAGGAAGTCTGGAGTTTATTCCTCAGCACTGAAATGAGTACCATAATACGGTCCCCTGTATATGTCCTAGCACATGCTCTTTGATCGTACCAGACTTTGCCTCTCCCAAACTATAGTTAGATTATCTCAGGTGACCCTCATGAGCTCAATGAGTTTTCCCAGAAGGCAAACAGGTATTCCACCACTGACTCCCACTCCAGAGAGATGTACCTTCCCACTCAGCCCTCATTAAGTCCACGAGGACAATATCCTCCTCTCATGGAGTAGACTGAAAGAGGAGAATCCTGTGGATTCCTACAGAACCTCATGATAGGCAAATAGCAGGTAAAAAACATTTATCCCAGTCACCAGGGTGTTAGTCCACAGAAATGTTCAACATCATTTTCAAGATTCCATTAAATCTCTGTATCGGCCCACAAGTCTGGGGGGTAGGGAGATTACCAGAAGAGCTGAACCCCACATCTCTCTTAAAGACCTCCATGTAGGGCAGACAAATTTCACTCTCTGGTCAAAGCCTCATGGAGAAACCTGACCCAGCTGAATATTTCTAGCAAAGCGTTAGTCACATTGTCTGCCTCTAGAGAGGACAAGGTTAATGCTTCTGGTCAGCAGATGGTGTAATTTACTACCACAAAAATACACTTTTTCCACAGCCAGGTAACTTGCTAAGGGGCCCACAATGTCCACAGCGACCCTCTGAAAGGGATCCTCTACGATGGAAAGGAGGGATTAGGGCAGCCTTATCCTTGTCCCGGCCCTTTCCCATGCTCTGGGATGAGTCATAAGATTTATAGCATTTCTGTACTCAAAAGCCCAGGCCAGTGGAAATCCTGGAGTAAGTGCACATATTCCCCTGTGCCCTGAGAAGCATGTATCATGGGCTAGGCCAAGTAGCCTAAGTCAGTACTTTTGTGGTGCTACTAACAATCTCCACATTCCCCATGGTTCAACACTCCTAGGGGGACCTCCACTTTCTACAGAACAGCCCCTGAACCCCCAGAAACCTTTCTAAGTGCCCTCCGGTCCCAGAATGACAAGGGAGTCAGCTGCAGACACCCTAGGTTTTTCTAGGGTAAGGTCTGTCAATTGTTCCTGCTTGATTTGCAGATCAGGAGCTGGGAGGTTAGGCTAGGCTCAGTCTGCTCCCTGGGACCTGCTTCCTCACCTCTGAGGTCAGTTTATCAGCAGGACCCAGCTCAGCCCTAGGTCATGCACTCAGTGTCAGGCAGCAGCACAGAGCTGCCTCATCACCTGTCGGCTTTCAGATCAGAGTCCAAGCCAAAAGCTGTTGTCGGGGTGCTGGAATGGAGGGTCCAGGGGACTAGGACCCCATCACTTTTTGCCTGCCTTAAGGGCGAACGATAGCGGAAGGGGGGTTGGGAGGGGGCGGAGAGAATCAAGCAGCAGGCGGGGCCTCGGGGAGGGGAGAGGAGGGGCCACCATTTGGGTATTGGTTGTGCCCTCATTTCTCAGGAGCTTCTGGTGCTCCTAGCTGTTTTCTGCTTTTGGCTCTGAGTAATTACACAAGTGGCTTGGGGCCAGGATTTCCCAGCAAGATCTCTACCAGCAGCTGGGAGTGCATGCCAACATCCTTCGGTCCCTGTCACCCAGTTTCAGATAGATCTGAGCTGCCAGGACTCCAAAAGAAGGTTCTCTTTATCCCTGAATGGTTAAGAATCTATAAGAGAGAGTTCTCGAGTGGTCCACCATCCCTGAGAGCACCAGAGTTACTTCAGTCCAGTATCCCTCGGCTTTTTCCCTCCCCCCAATTCACCTCAACCAAGAAAGAATGTTCTGTTGAGTCCCCTTTGGGGGCTGAAAAACTCAGATTTACTGACTGAACCATCAAGGCTGGATCTGCTTCTGCTGTAGGTGGGGTCACTGCCACCGGCCAGCACTGCAGGTTACCACCAGCCCCTGGCCTATCCGGCCCCACATAGTACATCACTTACGACTATTCTTGTTGCAATAAAGCCATTTCAGATCCCCAGATTCCTTTCTGGAGACCAAGTTAGGGTTTGCCTCCCCCCAATCTGTGTTTAGTCCATTCTCCTTCAGGTCCTGGTTGAGGTCAGCTTTTGTTTGAATTTTTTAATTAAACTCAGGTCGACTATCCACATATTGGTTGGCCCATGTCCAGCTAGTTTTGTTTTTAGGGTCCTTGTCTGTTAACAATGATTTTTAGATTGGGGAGTGGGAGTGTCAAAGTTTGTAGAGTTGTTCCAAACTCATTAATTTATATACCTCATCGACTACGGTAAACCCCCAACCCGTTCCCCAGTTTGTTACATAACTCCTAACTTGGTTTGACAGCTCAGCATAGGTTATATCCCCCTTTTCTTTTCTTTTCTCTTCTCTTCTCTTTTTTTTTTTTTTTAAACTTCCCAAAACCTTCTCCTACATGCTTCAGGGGTCAGTTTAAACTTTCACAACAAGGCTTGTTTATATGGCTATAAATTAATCTTCATAGTCCCTGTAACAGGGTGCACTCACCTCTTGTAAGCTCACCCTCAGCCGAGTGCATGCGCGTGTACACTCTCTGTCTCCAGGGAGGGAGCCATGGGGCAGCACTCTAACCCAGAGCAGGGACAACACTTTTGCCCTCTTTGGGCTTCCTAGCTACAGCTCTCCAACTAGGCCACTATAGTTCAATTCCCCCTCTGCGGTGCCTCAATGTACAGGACACTTCCCCCTCGTGGCTAATGGGGGCTGGGGGAGACCTGGGCCCACCCACTACTCCAGCTCCCAGCCCAACAACCCTGTAGATCACAGCTGTCAGCTGAGTCCCTTTAACTATGTTGCATGGCTTCTCTAATTCTCTGGGCCACTTCCCCACGGCCCCGCACCATCTTCACCTTGACTTCAGGACCTTGTCCTAATGGAGTCCCAGCAACCAGCTCAGGGCTCCTTCTAGCTCTCCCCAGCTTCTAGCAGCACTGCCCTGTACGAGGTTCTGTACCTCTCTCAGCCAGCCACACACCAGCCACACTCCTACAGCTCCAGCAACGAACTGAACTCCTTCTGGCCCTGCAGTTCCTCTTATACTAGGCTGCTGGTCCCTGATTGGCTGTGTGCCACACAGCCACTCTAGGCAGCTTAAAGGACCCTCTCCACTGCCCGTTTTGGGGGCAGGGTGTGGCAGGGCCTGGTATATTCTATCACAGTCCCCTATGTCCGTATGGGTGAAAATATCTAGGGCCTTCTCCAACAGCAATGGAGTGAGACACAGCCTGTCCTCCTGCTCTACCTTGCTCAATTCACACCCCCTTTTGAAATCCATCCTTCTTACCCATTTCCTAAAGCAGGGAAATAATCAGTGCTTCTATATCGTGATGTCAACTTTTCCCAGCCTAGTGCTAAAAATTTCTCACATCTGGTAAAAAATTCCCAGATGAAGTTTTTTACAGAGCTTCTATATCCTTAGAAATTTCCCAATACCTGGGAATTTGTGAGTAAAATGTTTCAACTTGGGAAATTGGGAATTTTCATTCAAAAAAAAAATTCCCAGATTTTGGGAAATTTCTCCAGATTTAGAAGCACTAGAAATAATTTGGAGGCGACCCAGCCGGGATAGGCAAGTGGAGTCTGCCTCCACCTACTGGAGCAGAGTTTTGCTGGTACAGTCTCTTCATACTGAGCTGATATTGGTGCTCCTTCTCTCTCTCTCTCTCTCTCTCCCCCCCTCCCCTTCTTCCCGATTGTTCCCCCCCTCCACCCCCCATGCTGATGCTGCTTCTCCTGGTCTGCTCTCTCTCATTCCCAGTCTGCAAGCAGCTGGGCTCCAGATGCAGTTTGTCCCTCTCCAGCCGTAGCTTCTTTTGCTCTGACGTCTGTCTGTCCACAATTCCTACTGCAGCAGTGCCTTCAATCTGGATGCAGCATAGTTGCAGCCTCTGACAGCCTCCTCACTGCTTCCCTTTAGGGAGGTGTCTCCAAGAGTTCCCCCTGCCCATTGGATTCTCTGCAAGTGGACTGGGCATTCCCTGTATTCCTTCAGAATCATTCCTTTTCCAGTCCTCAAAGTACATCAGTAGATCAGATTGACCAGCTGTGCCTTTGTCCACTCCTCAGAGTTGAGCTCCCTTTCTTTGCATTTGTCAGCCAGCTGACTTTTTTTTAAGCTGTTCATAACTTATTTTCCCCCCCACCTCTATTTTTGCTATCCCTTTCCTGAAAAGATGAGGATTTTCTCTGTGCTTTTCCTTTCTACACTGCTTGCATTCGGTGCTGCTATTGGCACTTTCCTGGCAATTCCCCATTGTCATAGTCATAGACAGCACACGCTAGCCACTATGTATGTCACAGTTCCAGGATTAACTTGCACCTTTGATCTCCCTCCTGGTCCTCCTGAGGGCTAACATTTCAGACTCCCAGCCACCACCTATCCCAGGCAGAGACCTATGTCTCTCTTCCTCCAGACCAGGGATTTAGACTTTCAGTCCCTCTGCGCTTCACTGTGGTTTCCCCAGCAGGTCTGACCAAGGTCCAGCACCTGTCGTTAACCTCTCTCCAGAAGATACAATAGTGTGTACCAGTAACCAAACAGCCTTCACAAAGCAAAATACATTTATTCTGAGGGTAAAAAGAAGTACAGAGAAAACAAAAACAAATCAAAAACATTCCTATATTTGTGTTAAAAGCTTACCAGGGGCTACGCATCAGCCTTATGGGCCCTTGTAAGCCATTCCAACCCTTCTGCACAGGTTTCCACCCACTCCCCTTGAACAGAGAATCCTGTTTACTGAATAAAAAAAGCCCTGTGCCAATTTAAACTCAGCCTTTTTATACCAAAAACCCCTTCTGTGTCTGTTGGTCCTGGAAGACCCAATATCTGCAAGCCAACACAGGGGTGGTACCTCGCTGGAGGTGTTCACAGTGTCAATGATTAGCCTTAATCATCCCCTGCTGTTTGTAGTTCCTGGAGGAGCTGTGGTAACCCTCCCCAGAGTTCCATACAATCCCTGGTCCACGATTATACATAAGCCATCCATAAACTTTATACAGTTTGGTTCCCAAAGACACTGCAAGTGCTTGCAATATCTGTCTCAGGTACCTTGCTCCAAATTCACCCAGACAGGGAGTTTAGGTTTACCAGAGTTCTGGTTATACTATGCACAGTTTATATCAGAACTGTTTAAAAGGTTACTAACTTCAACAACTCTTAAAGTAAAAATAGGACTGGTATGTCCTGGAGATAACACCCTTCGTATTCTTGACCTTGGTTTAGCAATAACTAGATATGAGAATGCTCCTGATAATCCACAACTGGTCTCACTCTGAACTCAGCGCATGTCATGACAGGATTCTGGGAGTTATGGCAGTACTGTGTGGATATAAGGACTTGTCTACACACAGAGAAGTGGCTTAACTTACAAGTTGTACTGCTTGAACTAAACCAGTGTGTGTGTGGACTATCTCATATTGGTTTAAAACTGGTTAAATAAGTATAGCTTGCACATGAACATTTACAAGCACAAGCTAGTTTGCAAGCACAAGTCAAATTGATATAAGCCAGGTTTAAATTGATGTGAATGTCCACACATAGCACTGCACTGGTTTAACCAGATCAATATGAAAATCATATCTTTAATTATTATATCAGTAAAATGCCACATGTACAACCAGGCCTAAAATGGAGCAGATGAACAGGATCAATAAAGCTCATAAACTACTTCAATAAGACAAACTCAGAATCACAACCGAGGAAGCTTCTCAGTAACTGCTCTCCTCCACATTTTTCCAGACAGTTTTTGTTTTAGGTTTGGAGTGTTTTGGGGGAAGGGAAGAGGGGAGGCAGGTGTGTGGGGGTGTTGTAAGATATTTTGTTGCTTTTGGGTGGCAGGCAAACCACCACATCAGAACTAAAGTTAATTAAGAAAAATGCTCCCAACCTCCTAAAAAATAATAATAATAATAATGGAACATTCTTGTAGGTGTTTGGAAGGGATTTTTGCGGGGGCAGGGGGTTATTGGTCAAAATTCAAAATGAATTGAATTTTAGAAAACTTCAACCAGGTCTAATGACAACATTTTGTTATGATACAAATATCAAGATATCGTGACATAAAAGTCTGTCCCTCAAGACAAGCTCTTACAGAGCACGATTCTAAGACACCTTGGGCCAGATTCTCAGCTGGTGTAAATTGATGTAGTTCCATTAACTTTACATCACCTGAAGATCTGGCCCCTAGTTTTCATAGCATGATGGAAATCTTTTTTCAACGCAAAAAAGGAGAAAAAGAGAAAAGAAAACACCCTAAGGGCTTTTCTTTTGTCAGCATAGTATACAGAAGCTGCATTACTGTCCCTTCTCCCAT
Organism: Gopherus evgoodei; assembly: GCF_007399415.2. Taxonomy (NCBI): domain Eukaryota; kingdom Metazoa; phylum Chordata; order Testudines; family Testudinidae; genus Gopherus; species Gopherus evgoodei. The sequence goes on along the minus strand of NC_044322.1, from coordinate 240,415,080 downwards.
TTCTTTGATCTGCCTCAGTAATTATTCTGTGTTCAGAAAGCTTTAATCTCTATGCAGCTGCCTGGGCCAGCAAAAATTAATATTTGACTTATCCTAACAATATTCCCAAGACCAAGTGGAAGCAAGGACACAGAAATAAAAAAAAAAAAAAAAAAAAAAAAAAAAAAAAAGCAATAATCTTAAATCAAAATATGGCGATCAGCATCAGTAGGGTTTGCACTGGTGTAACTGGTGACAAAATCTGACCCAACAGCGAATGATACAGTTGAAACTGAAGACAGAAGTTCTCCTAAACCAGCTTACATTTGTCCAGTAATAAAGAAAGTTCTGGCAGTTCTGAATTAGAAGAATGCACAGCACAATGTTGCCTGGTATGCGGGGATCACATCCAGTTTTGTTACATGCTTCCACTTATTATTTTGATGCTGTTCTTACCTCTGCAGCTAAGTAGTTCCCAGTGGCTAGATGTTTAAATCTAAACAGGCTATTCCATTGTCCTGCCCCTCCACGGCATGGATCATGATGTACAACCTACAGAGAGAAATAAAGATTATTAATCATATCAGCCATCATGAGGACCACACAAAAATACCTACCTCATGGACAATATAGCCTATTCAGAGAAATTGCTGTCTTCATTATGCTAAAATAATTCTACTATAGCTATTCTGTTGCCAACCCTCCAGGATTGCCCTGGAATATCCAGAAATTAAAGAATCATCTTTAATTAAAGATTGTCATGTGATGAAACCTCCAAGAATATGTACAACCAAAATTGGCAACCCTAATAGCTAATGCTGTCAATATTCTGTACAATGTAAATTCCACGATAAAATATTTTACCACAGGGTGAAATCCTGTACTTACACTAAATCTGCCACAGATCATAACTACTTACATTTATATTTCACTGCTTATAAGGAAATGTGCCTCCTAGAATGTGTGAATCTAGAGTTACTCCATTGAATCCAACAGAGTAAATGGCCCTACTCCACATTTACTTGGGCATTACTAAAAGCAGATTACACTGTGTCTCCTTCTCTTATTAAAAATTTCGTTCTGAAAGAGAAGTTGGTGCAATAAAAGCTATTACCTCATCCACCCTGTCTCTCATATCCTGGGACCAACAGGGCCACACCACCAATACAAACAATAAAAACAACATAGCACTTTTTTTTTTTTTTTTTTGGCAAAATCAGGGTGCTCTGGACATAGACTGTAATTATGCTGGTGTCCTATCTGGCCAAACTGCCTCACTGTCAGTTGAGCTGGCCAGAGTATTCTTTCCTTTATGTCCTCCACTGTTTTCTAGTGTTACTTACTACTTTCCCGTTTGGCCTTACCTGTTTTCTCAGTAATGAGTTAAGTGACCCCTAGATATGCTGGGCCCGCTCCTGCAGTCCCTACCCAGGCAAAAGTATGGGTTTGACCAAGTAAGAAGCCTTTTGTTTTCACAGTGTAATGTTTGTCTAGCAGTTTAGGATCCTTGCACAGTGTGGAAATAAAGGTTCTAAGACATATCAATTGCCCCGTATTCTTCCATCAAAAACAAAAAACTCCTGCTAATCTTGGTCCTAATTCAGCAAAGCCTTCCTATTCAGCAAAGCCTTACTGAAAGCACGTTTTCTGCTGAAGAGGAATGGACTCAATCAATTCGTTGAATCGGAGCCGAACTTTATTGCCATGTGTCATTAATGGCAAATATGTGTATCCTACGAGAGTCCATATATACCTGTCTTGGGCCAGATTCAGGAGAAGCAGTGTCACTGCATTGACTTTGATAAAGTTGCACCATTTATGCTAGGTCTGAATTTGACCCTCCATTACTTTGTTTTTGTGCAGCTATATATATATATATATATATATATATATATATATATATAGCAAGAAAACCTTCTCCCCCACATGACTGTAGTAATAAAGCATCTCTTAAGTGTTCATCCCACACACACTGCTTCAAAATAACAAGAATAGTTACTGGGAGATATATGGTGATACCAAATGGCCAGGAATGATGCATTTTTACTGAGTGCTGCCCTTTGCATTCTAAAATATTTATAACAGGCAAAAATACCTCTATTTCCCATAGTGCTTTAGAACTTGTTGCAGAAGTGGCTGACTGACGCAATGTTGTACGAAGGAAAATATGTTGTTTCTTCTCGTATTCATCACAGGTCAGAAACTTCTCTTGTTCCGCATGAAAGAGTCTAACAACATCCCCCTAAAGGAACAGAGAAGGGAAGTATTACCAAATGGAAGACAAGGTAATTGGAAATGTTGGGCCAGAATCTTATCCATGTGAATCCACTAGCGTCAGAGTCCATGTGACTTTTCACTTGTGTAAGTGGGACCTTTGACTTTTTTCCCCTGTTGCTGAGGACTCAAGGAAAGGGGAACACACATCTTGGTTTTGTAGACTGTAGACAGGCTATTGACTTGAAAGTCTATTCTTACAGAAACCCCGTGAAACATTAATGAAAATAAAATCTATTTCAAAGCATGACAATGAAAAGATGACTAGTCAACCTTGGGGTAATTCTTAAGTTTAAGGAATTTTTTTAATTGGTTTTCTAACTATGCTTAATCAAAAATAGTGCTTGGTGAAAATGAATAGCTGACAGCACACTCTAGAAGTGTGAATAAGGCATATTGTAGCCAGGCATTGTACAAGTTTCCCCTTCACACAGTTTTGCCAATGCACCTCAACACAGACAGCAATACCCACTTACTCCTGTCCTAGGCCTTTTCCAACACAGATTGCTAATTATGCTGAATTGTGTACTGGTGCTGCGATGATGGAGAGTCACGTTCACTGCAGAGCTTGCCAAATTGCAAGACCTCAACCCAATCCTCTTTTACCTTGAAATCTTAGATGCTTTTGACCCTATTGATCATATCCTTCTTAACAACCTATCACTGTTTGCTTTTGCAACTCTGTGCTCTCCCAGTTCTCCTTTCGCCAGTCTGGTTGTTCCACCAAAGTCTGTTTCAATAGGGCCTTCTCCTTCTCCCCTATCAGGTCTGGTAGTGGAGAGGGGGCTTGGCCCTCTTCTCCTCTCTCTACTCTTTCTTTAGGGGATCTCATTGGCTCACCAGGCTTCAATTACCATCTTTATGCTCCATTCCTGACCTGTCCTTCCCTCATCTCAGCATGTCTCTCCCCAACGTTTCCTCGTGGATGTCTTACCGTCAGTTGGAACTAAATCTGACTAAAGCTGAACTTTGAATCCAATCCTCCACAGTCTTACACTTTGTGTGGTCATTTACACCTCTATCAGATTCATGTAAACTTCTAGAAATTCTGATCTGGCATTATGTCAAGTGGCCTTGGAACAAGTGCAAATTGCTGCATAAGGTTCCAGGGTAGGGGAGGATGAGGACTTTGGTCCCTCTCCATCAAACTTAACACACTCCCTGTGCTTTCTCTGTCCTCCCTGCTACTCCATGTTAACTTTGGCTCCTCCCTTTCCTTTGCCCCACACATCCAAGCTGCACTGAAGTCACACTATTTCCTCCTCCGCCACAACTTTTTAAAGCTTCTGCCTTCTCTCTCCGCCCACCCAGCTCAAATTCTTATTCCAGCCTCACCACCTCCCATCTTAGCTACTACAACATCCTCCTCTCAGCACTCCCTGGCACTGCATTGCCCTCCACCTTTCCAGGTCAACATCCTTGCCTGTCATGACCCCTCTTTCACTCTGAATCCCCTTTTCCACTGCATCAGACTAAATCTTCTTGCCCTCACTTCACAAGTCTACCCCTCCCTACTTATTTGTTCATGTGCGTTATACTGCTTCTGCATCCTGCCTCCTCTGCTAAGCTAACAATGCCAGTCTCCAGCATCTGCTTCTTCCACAAGCATCTTCCTGCTGTCCTCCACCTCTCCCATTAGCATGAAACACCTTCCCCAAACAATTCTATAAGCACCTATTCTTTCCTCCTTCAGCAAAACCCACTGCCACCATGAAATTGCCAGCTGATAATGGCTAGTTAGGGAGCACGTGGAGACTGCTGATATTAATTTATTTAAAATAAAACTAAGCAATTCAGAGCCCTCAAGTTGTGCACAACATTTGCTTTTGTAGCAGCAGCATTTTATAATTGGTGCTCTCACGATTCATGCCCCAACTCCCTCCTGCTATCTGTTACAATCGCTTTCTGCATCTTAGCTGAAACTAAGAGAGGTAAGCTGTTCAAAGCAGAGGTTTTGTCACGTGTTTATACCGTATCTTGCCCTGAGGGTCCTCAATTTTGATGGGGACCTTTGGGATATACTATAATACAAATAGAAACTTAAGATTATTCAACAGTAAGCCAGTATTCTTCCTTTGCATTTTTATATAGGACTGGTGTGGGACACTGGTGGAGGATCTTAGATAATGCAAGATAGCTATGGTTGTTCCTGTAAGGTGGTTTTCCAGTTCTAGTTCTTTGTAATATATTTCTCCTAGGTGCAATTAACCTGAATATGGCATAATTGTTCCAAATTTTAAAATTCAATACAAACAAAATTACAAAAACAGGACTCATACTTACTCCTTTAAGAACGTCTTCTCTGTAGCAACTGTATTTCATGAATAAAGTTATTTTCCAGCTTGTGTTGCAATTAACAGCATTTACCTGTTAAAAATATATACACACCTATAGGTTGAGGGTTTGTTTGTTCTTTTAACACTGATTTAGTCTTTTTAATACATAAAATGGTACAGTAAGATCTTTTTGTTCTGGGCAATGGGGTCCTGGTCCATGACAAGGGTTCCCATCTAATACAGTAACACTAATAAATAATGATGGGTAACAACCATGATGATGGATATAGAGTGGCCCAAATGTTTATGACTAGTTATGGTGCTTACTAATGGGAGATCCTAAAGGCCTAATCGTGAGAGGTGCTAAACACCTGCCTCACATATTGACATCAGTAAGTGTGTCAGATATTCAGTAACTCCCAGGAAGCTCTCAGTGCCTTACAGAATCAGGCATGTTTTGCCTTTGGGTTGTCAAGTAGCTGGGCCATTCTCAGGGGTAGTATCAGCAGTGTTAGAGTTGGTGTATGCTGCTGGCTTTTAGCCCATGCTGGAGCTGAGCATACCAAAAAAGGAGGAAGCGTACACATTCTGAATTGCCAACTACCCTTCTGATGAACTCACCTCTTTGCAGCCTGGATTATCTAGAAGCTCTATATTGCTGGCATGCAGAGGCTGCCCCGCGTTGACTGGCATCAGGACAACTTTGTCTCCCACAACTATCTGGAGGCCAGAAATAAGTGGCAATTTAGTCACATGTAATTATCCAATAAAATGGAGCAATGCCACATTTTTTTTTTTAGGGCTCAGCTCAGATGATGCTCCTGGACCTTTGCTTGGCCAACCTATTCTGAGGACAATTCAGAGACCATGGAATTTTTCTCATCCAGGTAAGCAAGTACATCTCCCAGTGAGCAGCTCATTCAAAAAGTGTCCTCCCAACAAGTTTCAGCACTCTCAGTGAGCTTGCTGCTTGATTCAGTAGGCGTTTATGGGTGGAAAAGTGGCCCTATGAACCTATCAATTCCATGTCTGTAAAAACAAACCAATCCAGATAAAAACTGCATTAACCACTCTTCATTCCCATGCGCTGTCAGTAAGATAGTAGGTAAAACTTGGGAAAATAGTCCAGAGATTGTGAGGAAGATCCCTCTCCAGCCCTTGCTATCAATCAAAATTCTCCATCATTAGGTCTTTGATTTCACAACAGGCTTGGGGCCAGGGATTTTGTTTGTTTGTTTGTTTTTGTTTTGGATTTTTGGGGGTGGGGGGGGGCCCAACATCAGATCAGCCTAAGTGAGTGGCTGTGGTCCAATCTGTGAAGCCCCAGGCCTGATCTGACTTAGAGCAGCTTAAGGAGTGCTCTAACTTACCCCAGCTGGCTATGGGCCCTAAAGGATCATATATCAACTGAAAATCAAATCATGGTCTGCCCCCTGTCCTGAAAGGCACCTACACAATGGATGGTGGTTATCACAGATGCCAGCTATGCCAACTGACAGATCCCTCCCTATGGGAGGAATTGCCAGCCAGTCAGCTACAGCCAGATTCCAGCTCTTGTGCACTGCCTGAGCTGCACAAAACAGTCAGATCTGGGGAAAACAACATAGAAAACAGTCTCCAACCTAAAAAACAACAGATTCACGTGAAAAGAATTCTACTCAAATCTAACAAAGGAAATACTTTAAATCCAAGTAGAATAATACTATTAGCCCTGCTCAAACTTTGGTGTTGATTCTTGGATTTGGTTTTGGTGTTCACAGCAAGTCTAAGCACCAGATAGGGGAAAACTAGAAAGTGACTACTAAAAACTGTGATCTATGTCCTGAGAAATGCTGCGAGAGCCATGCTTTTTTGGAACACAAACACACAAAATTGATTTCTGCATTTACTAACTTAATGCAATTGACACCACACCGGGGCCAAATTCATCCTTTGTGTAACTCCACTGAAATCAAAGCCAATGAATTTGGCACATTGGTGGTGGTGGAGGGGAGGGTGAAAACAAGTTTCAAGTTTCAGAGTAGCAGCTGTGTTAGTCTGTATCCGCAAAAAGAACAGAAGTACTTGTGGCACCTTAGAGACTAACAAATTTAACAAATTTGTTAGTCTCTAAGGTGCCACAAGCTTCAAGTTGTTTAACAATAGTTAAATAAATACTGGTACCAAAATAAGGTGTTGTCATGCTCAGAATACATGTCAAAATCCTAGCAGATCCAAAACAAGCACGTTTACTAAAGGAATCCAAAACAATGATGAAAAAAAAAAGTGCCTTTAAAGTGCATTACTTATGCAATACATTCCTGCATGCCATGCTTCATACAGACTTTACTTACAGCCATGTAAGAAGTTAAGATCAGACAATTCATTTACCAAAATAAATCATCAGGCTTGTATCCTGCAGAATTGAATCAGGACTTCAAAATCCATTGAAAGTACAGCTGGATTATAACAACAAAATTATTGAGATAACACATAATCAATCATCCCATTTTTAAAAAGGTATTATTCACTGAGAGCTAACATCTGATTTTACATGGGTTTGGGAAGGCCAGAAGTAAGGTGTGGCACACAGTTGTGCTGACCCAGGCACAGGTTTGGAAAGGAACTGTGACTCCTACAAACATGTTCAGTTTTATTTCCCACTCTTACTTTGTGGTAGTAATTAACGAGTCCCTGGTCTAAACTCTTTCACTTTCCAACCCAAATAGGTATCTTCTAGGGTTTGATGCAATTTACCATTAAGTCAATAAGAATCTATCCTTTGACTTTAATGAGAGCCTAACTATGTCCCCATAATCTCTGGGCCAAATCTCGGTGTGCAAAGGCTATGTATGGAAAGCTGATTTAACAGGGCAGCTGAAGACTCCTTTGCAAAGAGTAATCACCAGATCTATGCAACTGTCCTCTGCCCAGCCCCCTGTTGCAGAGGATATGCTGGGAGTGGCAGAAGCCATGCTCAGAACACATTATACTCTGGCAATCCTGGGACAACAAAATGGCCCCAAGGGGGCCACTGATGCTGCGGTAATTTAGAGCAACCCTGAAGTCCAATATGAGTTTGGAGTAACTTCACCTACTGAGATACTACTATGATTAGATCAGACAGATGGATTAGGCCACTATTCTGCAGACTTCTGAGCACCAACTGTGAGTGGTTGTGCATATTCTTCTCTCTTGGCTTATTACAATACCAGAAACAAAGCAAGTTTAACTGGCCGAGAGCCAAAATCAGTAGTCAATAAGGAGTTAATCCTGCACTAATTGTAGTCATTGCGAACTTTGCCATTCACTTCAATTGGAGCAGTTTCTGTCCTTACCAATCAAATCTCCTATACAAGAAGTCAAATGGAGCTTTATTTGATGGAGGACTGCAGAACTGGGACAAAACTTATTAATAAATGAAACCAAACTAGACTGCTAGAATGCATTAAGTAATATGGTTCAATCATGGTGCCAAATATCTATGGAAGTGCTCCAAAGGAGGCAGCGTAAAATCAAATTAAAAATCTTTTTATTCATTATTATTATTATTAAAAAGAAAACCTCACAATGATAAGCAGCCACTACTGTAAACCATGAGGGTAATGTTTACTTATGCTGACTGAAAATGTGTTGAAATGCAAGTAGGGGATAGGCCTTTAGGTCTAAAGTTTAGGCTTCATATTAGCTAAAGTTAAGTTTGTTAGTATGAGTGAATAAAAGGTATTAATAGTAGTGACTCAAGGCATAACCTTGGGTCATATAGTAAACATGTTTTTGTTTTAACCGATTTTAGCAAGTGTTGTGGGGAAATTTTTGCATCTTTTTGGAATATTGATTGACGCAAACAATAATTAGAATGTTGTTTGATATCAATAGCCAAAAAAGAAGATGATGATATTTTGGTTCTGAGGTACTGATAATTAAATACGGCAGCTGAAGAACATACATGGTAAAAATGTGGATTTAATATTCATTAATATGTTATAATTTACTATAAATAGGGTAGCTTCCAATTTATGGAGCGTTCCATACACTATCATACAGAGCTTAAAGGAAGGACCCGACACTCATTCTTTCATCAAGGGACCAATCACCCCTTAGTGTCTTTTCATCTTAGGAACGTGAGCATAAATGCAGAGTTCAGTTGTTAGACTATAATTCTTTAATGCAGTCTTGCTTTAGTTTTATCGTATAATAAAATATGAATTTCATCCTCATGTCACTCTCAGTTCTTAAACTGAATTTAAATATATTACCTAAAACCAAATCAAGGATCCAGCCTTGGGTCTGTATTATTTTTAAAATTTTGCATCTAAGCATATTAATGGAAAAATCTGAATTAAAGGTTACAGTATGACCTACCACACAAATCAAATACATTGTAACAACTCCCTCTAGCATACTTCATAAACACTTTCCTCCAGTATATTTTCATAAGAAACCACTGCGGTCTAAGAAAGCACTACTGTACCTGGCTACTGCTGATGAGAGATTTGCTTAGCACTCCACAACTGAAGAGCCTGCCCAGGAATACCCAGTCAGGTCTGCAGTATGAAGCTGCCAAACCCAGAACTTGGCCCTCTCAGAGGTGGATCTGAACTGGCATAGTGGATGTGGATCATGATTTAAGGAGTGAGTTTCAAGCTTAGGACGCAATTCTCTTAGATCTGCAGTCATGAGCTCTACTTACATTCTATCTTTAACTAACATAGGATCTAATAGTAGGATCATACTCGACAGAGGTGGAAAGGACCACCTGACTATCAAATCCAATTCCCTCTCCGAGTTGGGCACAATTTTCCTGAGAGGGCATAGGGAGTTCAATGCATAGGAAAAGTGCAGCATATTTGCTAGAGATCTGCTCTATGGACTTAAGAACAGAATTTTGTCCATTATGCCGAACGTTCTTCCTTTTTGTGAGTTCATTTTGGAATCTACAGGCTCTTTTCCTATATCCACCCCACCCCCCACCCCCGCCCAAAATGTACAACGGGATGGACTCTCAGCTGGTGTAAATCAGTGTAGCACCACTGATGTCATTTTTACACCAATTTACACCAGCTGACACTCTTACCGACTGTGCATCAGCAGTGTACAACCAAACCCGAGACATTATCTTCCCTCTGGCATTTGAGGTGGCATTATATATTTATGTACTGTATATTCAGCAAAGACATTGTTTAGAAATAACTGTGTGCTTTTTGAGTCCTGATTTATGCCATTAACTAAGAAATCCTTCTTCTTCCTGCATCCCTTTACTTTCTCCCTAAACAACTTAGTTGAGATTCAGTATTTTCACCTACATTGTCACCTTCGCTCCTCAGCTTCCAAAACGGCTGGATGTAAAACCAGGACCCCTCGTTCCCTGCAGCATCCAGAGACACCCGCATAGCATTCTTCTCCAAAAGAGCTGGTAACCTCTTATTGACAGTGAGATATTTGTTGCTTTTTATGTGCAGTAACTGTCAATAAAACAAATAATTAGGGTTCCTTCTGCCTTTCTGTCAGGGGTTTATTTTGCTTTTGGCAATTTTTCATAACAAATAATTGAAGATAAAAATCAAACCAGAAAAGAAATCAAAGTACATTGGAATAAACCAAGAAAACAGTTAATGTATATGATCGTAAAGAAAACCAAAGAAAACAGCATAGTCATCAGTTATGCGGCATATAGTATATACACCTTCCACACAGTCTGGCCAGTGCAAGGTGCCAATCCAGACCAGTGAGGGGTGGAGCCATCACCCTCCTTCTGTAACCTTGGGTGCCTCACAATGCTTTACTGCTGTAGCTGCCAACCTCAGCCACTCACCAACAGCCTACCAGCATGCAGGTCACACCCTGAATGTCTGTGCACTAGACAGCCCTGCTTCAACAGCTTTGATCCCAGCAGCCCTCCAGCAATTTCCACCAGCTTTGGCTACAGCCAGCAAGGAGACCCCAACACACTCCCAGTCCCATATTTTCACAAAACCATGTACTCTCCAATGTCCAGCTCTCTCCTGGACAGGTCAGAAAGATATGGTTCATTTGTTCCTCCAGACACAAAAACACATCACAGTTTATTATCTTAACTGGTGTGAATACACCCTTCCCTTTAAACACACCACTGAGTTAGTTTGTAGTTAATAAACTTGTTTTATTTTACACTAGGACATAAGTTAAATGAGATAAAGAAATAAAGTCAGTAAGGCTTACAAACAAATAAAAGTGAAAATATGCATCTAAAAGTCTTAAACTTAACCTAGCAAGATACAGGCTTTACTCAAATTGTTTCTTTCATCTGTCAGTTCTCTTCCCAGCTGTGGCAGAGTTTCCCTCAGTCAGGACCTTTCCCAGAAGCACAAGGGGCTGGTTTCCTTTGTCCTTCTAGGTGAAAGTTCTTTGCCTAAGCAGGTTTCTCACCTATATTCAGTTCCAGAGACTTCACCCACCCCACCCACCCACACTTGGTTGAAGGACCCATCTTTCACAGCTTTCAAGAGCGCTGGCTTCTTGTGTCTGCCTAGTGATGGATGCCTAAAACAGCTTCCTGTCCTTGCTTGTATCTCCCGCAATTCAATGACCTTGCTTCAGGAGGCAGGAAGCCTTCCTGTGTGCCCCGCTTTCTGTGCCCATCAGGAAGCTGACCTCATGCTGTTCTTCCATTCCTGCAGGCTTCTCCTGGTATATAAATGGAGCTTCCATTGTTTTGGTCCTACCATGCTTAATTTACACAGAAGACAGATAAATAGCTTTCCCTAGACCTCCTCCTCCGACCCCACTTCTGTCTGGGCAGGAACTATTCCTCCCTTTGTTCAGCCACACACTTTAATATGATTGTAAAATGTAGGTATTAATACTATAGGAGGAATGATGGGTATTTACTGATATTATGTTTTAATCACCAGTGTGTTACAAGCATTCATAAAACTTATATGTAGGGACCTATCGAATTTACGGTCCACTTTTGTCAATTTCATGGCCATAGGATTTTTAAAATTGTAAATTTCATGATTGCAGCTATTTAAATCTGAAATTTCACAGTGTTGTAATTATAGGGGTCCTGACCCAAAAAGAAGGCTGGGGACATGGGTCCCAAGGTTATTGTAAGGGGGGTTGTGGTCCTGCTACCCTTACTTCTGTGCTGCTGCTGGTGGCAGTGATTTCTTCAGAGCTGGGCAGCCAGAGAGCAGCAGCTGCTGGCCAGGAGCCCAGCTCTGAAGACAGAGCCTCCATCAACAGCAGCATAGAAGTAAGGATAGTCTGGTGTGGTATTGCCACCCTTACTTCTGCGCTGCTGCCTGCAGAGCTGGGCCTTCAGTCAGTAACCGCCACTCTCTGGCTGCCCAGCTCTGAAGACAGCATATAAGTAAGGTGGCAATACTGCCAAAATAACCTTATGACCCCCTACAACTCCCTTTTGGTTCAGGACCGCCAATCTGAGTAACTTTCTCCCCAGTAAAATCTGCACCATCTAGGGTAAAAGCACACAAAAGACCAGATTTCATGGTCCGTGACGCATTTTTCATGGCTATAAATTTGGTAGGGCTCTCCTTATATGATATACTAATATTGTATTCAATCCGTTGATTCAATTGCTTACTATTTGAGGTTTAGAACCCCACTCCTCCATCTTTATAGCTTAGATAAAGTTTCTCCTCCCTGCTGGGATGTAGCCATGCTGTTTCTTCCCCACACTTGTTAGTTGATAGCTGTGTTGATCTGATATGTAAATATATTTTCATGGTCTTTCAAAGTATTTTAGAAGTAACTGCCCAGAGGTGAAACTACTTTCCTTTGCTTGGGGTGGAGTAACTCCTGTTTGACTGGCAAACACATTTTATGAATTATGATTTCAGTTTATGTCCGTAACTTTGCATCCGTAACTAAAGCATCTAATATTACACAATGATGTTAGCAGGTGAGTTATGAGCTTTCCAATGACATATTACACAACATCTCTTAAATACAGATTATAACAGTGAGTTGGGATACAATGGTCAGGACAATTGAAACTCACTGCTAGATATGCGGGTGCCCCTTGCCCTCTTCCCTTAGACTGTTCTTAATGTTACTAACCCTTTAATGAGATTATTGAACTATAGGCCCATGTATGTTAAGAAAATGTTTTACTAAGCTTGAGAATATAACATCTTTCACACTTATGTCAAGAAGGAAGAAGGACTCCTGTGATTTATATGAAGTTGCACAGCACTTTTTTAATGATGATATCAACATATATCATGGAAATGTATATTTACATCCATTTCCCAGACTGAACTACATACTGATAAATACTCTTGTGGCACATCATTAGAAAATGAATATATAGTATTTCTGGTATTCTTTAAAAAAGAAACACAGTAGAACAACTTTTACCAAGTTTTGTTTATCTGCTCTGTGACAACCAGAATTGCAACATTAATTTCATGTTCCCAATAACCCCCGTCATGAAACATCTGTTTCCCTTTCAGCTCTGGGAGAATGCAGATGCATCTCAGTGCCTTACCTGTATGACATTACTATATTTTACAATTTCGCCCAACAACTTTCTGTTCTCGCATTCATTCTGCTTCTGCTCCATTTCTGCCGCATGCTGCAAAAGAATCATTTATTTCAGTAGGAAATCAATACTAGGATTCAGCTATTGGGATGGTGAGAAAGTAAAGGAAATGGCATCATATTAATAATGCCTTCTTCAATTTACAGCTGTTACTGCACTATTGATATAAACAATTTACCACCAGTCTCTGCATCATAATTTTGTGCACTATAAACGCACAGATGCCATACAACCATTCAGGGTTTATATTCCCCAAAATAAAATGATTGATAGTTTATGGATCATGTCCTAGCTGCATGCTATTTTAGAAGTTCAACAACAAGAAATATATTTCCTGGTCCTTTATGTTATCCTGAATTTTGGAGAGGAAAAAAAAAAAAAAAAAAAAAAGCAAGCAGTTCCACCCTCCCATCTTCTCCTTTAAGATCTGAAATGCTCAAAAATAAATAACTATAAAAAAAGGCATAAAATATATGGACAGTATAAGCCAACACACTTCTGGTTATATCAAAAGTAACTTACAGGAAAAAGAATTGCACAGTAGTAATGCCATTTATATAGTACGTTTCACCCAAGATTCTCAAAAATATTTTTAAAAACTTTAAAGAATTACTCTTTGCAATACTGTGCAAGTTTTAGTGAGTGATTTTATAGATGCTTGAGGCCCTGATTCTGCAATGTGTGGCATTCTGCTGTACCCACAAAAACCCCCCACCCCCTGACTTTAATGGGACTCTGCTCAAGTGAAGCATTCAGGTCACAAACTGCATGTTCCAGACTCAGAGTTTAAAGTGATTTACAGAAGGTCAAACAGACTCAGTGGCAGAGGTGGGTATAGAACCAAGGAATGCTGTCTCCTAGTCCCCTGCTCTATCTACACCACCTTCCACTGGATGTTTTCTTCATTGCTTTTAGAAAGTAGCATTGAATGCTGTCCCTTCATTGTGTGAAATTATGTCTACAGGTAATCACGTTTCACCCAGCCAGCATCATCCCTCTGATTTTGCTGTGTGTGCAGACACTTTTCCAGTGATAGAGGAACCCTTTCCTCATATCCAGTGTTCCATGTAAAGGAGGTGGTGTATGGTGTCTAAGGACAATTAGGTGAGAAAGTGCCACCACCTAGACTGAAGTCAATAAAAACAGCCTTACTGGAGATATTTCAGGCTGAAAGTGTGGAAATCTCAGGCTGAAGGTGTGGAAAAAGGTTCTCTAAATGTCCCTTTGCCTGACTCCTAGAATTCAGACCTAAAATGACACAGTACATTAAAAGAAAGGGCTGGTCCTATTAAGTCAGTTATTTGATAAATGAATATTGTGTCATGGGAGTCCCCAGTGCTTCACACAATGAGTAAAGACAGTCCCTATCCCAAAGGACTGATGACCTAAGGCAGGACAGACAGGATGCAGAGGGCAGCACTGCCAGTCAAGGACATAGGAGGGTGGACGAAGGGGTACATAAGAAGGGTTGCTATAGTGGCATAATACTCATGATGGCAATTCTCCAGGTATGTGTTGTTGTTTCATTTTATTGTAATTCTACCACCGCCTACAGATTCAGATAACGTGTCTCTTACTTGTAGTTTCTTAAGCAAGGCTGCTTCTGTATGGTTTCCTTGTTTGGCTTGTTTAGCTTTCCAGTACTGCTTCTGTGCAGAATATCGGTTCATAGGACACACCTTGAAAAGGCAATCTGCAGAAAATTGAAAAAAATACCTATAAAAAAAAGTGATGTTGAAAGATGCTTCCCTTATTTGTCTGGGTGGGGTTTTTTTGTTTTGTTTTTCCAGCAATGCCTAGATACCACAATGTCTGGACATAGATTAGATTGAAAACATTCTGACAGTAACCATAAAAGTGTGGGGGAAATAGCTGAGCCATCCATAAATCTTTCAATGACACCTACATCCTCCCACTCAGCACAGGTTCTCCGAACACCCAATGCAGGGCTGTAGGCCATAAACCTGCAAGAAATATGCAAGACTCCATGCTTTTTTCCCCTTTTATTCTTCTTTGCTCTGGTATGGCTTTACATATGTATTGACTGAACATGTGTGACTTCTGAAACCCTGAGAATACGAGCCCTACTTTTTGACTTCAGCGATCTGCTCTTCCTGTTCTCTTGGCAGTGCAAAAATAATAAGCTATGGCCTCTCAGATGCAAGGAATATTAAGAATTTTAACACTGTGTTCAGTTCCATATGTGCTTTCCTCAAAACGGTATCAAAGGAACAAAAGCCGCTCTCCAACCTAAGGTTTCTTAACACCTAGTGGAGATAGAATGTTACATATAAAAGTTGCAAATGGTATCTGCTCTTTACTCCATGGTAGCAGGGTTGGCTACAGGGCATTTTGCTGCTCTACGTAAAATGGAAAACATACACTTTCTATACACAATACCGTAGTCACATACACAAACAATTTTTAATGACCTATCTTACACAGCCCCTCTAACAATATATGAAATGAACATCTCAGAACCTTTGCTGTATTTATCCTCACAAGAACCCTGTGAGACAGAGAACTTCCATCTGGCATAAGCCCCATTTCACAGATGGGAAACTGAGGGGGAGAGAGAGACTAAGTGAATAGCCTGAGGTCACACAGGAAGTCTGTGGTGGTGCAGAAAATTAAATTCTGGCTCTATAGTCCAAAATTAGTGTTCTAACCACAGGACCACCCTTTCAGCAGACTAGCACAACCGATGTCACACAGCACAGTGTATTCTCTAGTACTAGTAAATTACAGTAGAGCTTAGAGGCCTCAGTTAAGAATAGATCCCCTTTATGCTAGGTGCTGTACAAATCCATAATAAGTGGTATCCCCTGTCCCACAGGGTTTACAATCAAAATAGACAAAGCAGAAAAGGGGCAGGAGACAGGGACTTTCCCTCATTTTAAATATGGGAAAGAGGTACGGAGGGATTAAGTGACTTGCCCAAGTCTGACTTCAGAACAACAAATATTTAACCATTTTTATTAATATGTACTCTTGTACTCTGTTATCAAACCTAGGCTCGGAAGAATTCTGTTTTAAACAGCAAATGCTGGTAATTGTAGTTTCACCCTCAGTATATAGAAATCAAAGAGAAAAAAGCATCAATTGTCAATGAAAATTTTACAGACATGGAATTTAAAACAACAACAACATCATCATTTTGTTTGAGAGCTAATAAAACCCCATGGGGTGTTGTGTGCGGTGGTGGGCCTAACGCAGGCCTCCACACTCAGTAACACTGGGTAATTTAAACTAAAAAGGTTAAAAAAAATAAATATTGTGAGACATGATCAAATTCTATAACTATTTCTGAATCAATGTTAATAACCTACTGCTGGGATTTTCAGAGGAGGTGTACAAGAGTAGCTGTGACTTCTGGCATTGATGTTGGATCTTACTTCAGTGGAGGATTGATAATAATATAGAGCGCTGCTCCCCAATGCCCTCCCAAGTCACTACATTAGAGAAAGCTGAGAACGTTATGTCAGGGACAAGGGTGCAGCTGGTGCTGGAGTAATCTGAGCCACTTCCTCTCCTTTACACCAGCAGAGTTCTTCTGCAGAGTGGGAATTCTTCACTAGCAGTTTTAAGGCCGCTTTGCACTGCTTATGTGGTACACCTCTACCCCAATATAACGCTGTCCTCGGAAGCCAAAAAATCTTACCGCGTTATAGGTGAAACCATGTTCTATCGAACTTGCTTTGATCCGCCGGAGTGTGCAGCCCCGCCCCTCCTCGGAGCACTGCTTTACCGCTTTATATCCAAATTTGTGTTATACTGGGTCATGTTATATCGGGGTAGAGGTGTACAAGTTGTTTCCTAGCAGACTGGAGAATCCTGGTCCATGGGCATGTTTGCTTCTTTGTTCATTACTGCACTTAAATCTAGGTGCTCAAACAGTCATAACGCATATTCATCAAAAATCATTTCAAAATAAACTGCCTCAAAGACTTTACTCAAGCTCTCCTTACCCCCCAAAATGCGTTCTTCCCACAACTACCCACAATCCCAATTAGGACTGTAGCTCCAGGTACTTCAATATTAACAAACATATGCCCAAGCTAAGCACATACTTTCATATTACACTGGATCAGTGCCTAAATGTCTCAATTTAAATTTACTGAAAAATATAGCTTATATATTTTTGTACTTTTCTATATTAGTGTATTTTTAAAATGTGGGTAATTGCCTGTTCATTTGTTACCATCGGGGGGGGGGGGGGGGGGGAGAGTGAGTCAGCATCTGAGATGTTCGGGAACTAAAGATAGGTAATATGCTGCTTTTAACCACTGATTTAGATCAGCTGTGGATAACACTGCACCATAAAGAGGTTCACGTCTGCAGTTACCCAGTATCTAGTTCCCAAGCATAGCCTATTAATCTGTAAAACACACATACAGAAAGTCCCATACGCATTATTTGTAGTAGGAGGTACATCCTGTTTCATCACTGGAGACTTATAGGCGATATCCAAGTGTCAAATTCATATTTATCTCTAGGCTAGATACAGATGCAAATCCCACTCAGTTTCATTGCTGTGAACTCAGTGGAGTTCTCCAACAGTGGAAACAAGAACAGAATCTGGCTCACCCTACACATCCTCTCACACTCTACAAGTGAATAGTCAGCAAAACTGAAATATAGCAAGAAATCCAAGGACAGCAAGAACACAAGGGGGAAGGAGGCAAGTACAGCTCAGGCAGTCCCTGTGTTTCCTAGGGAAGCAAAGTATGTTCTCATTTATTTATATTTTTTAAAATGCAGGTATGTCTGATGTTTTGGGGCCCTGATTGTCACCACCTCACTCAACTATAGCCCATCTCAGTTGACACTAATTTTCTGATACTACTGTAGCCCACTGGTAAGTGTATATTACGCACACCCCTCTATGGTGATCCCTAGTGGATAAGAACCTGTTACATTGCTTACTAAGGAGACTCTTTAGTTTGACTTGTAGCAGCGCATGCTTTCAGCTCTGGAGATCCCTGGTTCAAGCCCTGACATGTTGACCAAGATGGCAGCCATCACACTATATTAAATTCAGTCTTTCATTGAAATGTCTCCTTTCCCTTCTTCTCCTAGCAATAGGCCCTGCTCGGGCATTCACGGGCTCAAAAACTCGATTTATATTCAAACCAACAGTGGTGGTGCTTTCCCTGGCACTTACCCAAAATCCTCACAGTTTTGCTATCTAATCTCAATTCTGTGCAGCTGCTCCTTAAAAGAAAGTTACCAGGCATTAGCAAAGCAAACCGTGCCACCTTGCAGCAATGTTTGCGTTAGTTTGGAGTGGGAATATTTAAAATGAAAACCACAATATATAAACTAAGGTACATGACAGCAGTTTGTACAGCTTCTACAATACTTGGAACTCTGAGAAGAAGAAGAAAAAAATATATAAAACATTACATACCAATAAATCATACTCCAGGTTGAAAAAGTAAGTTTGAGTATCCGGGGCTTGCCCTCTAGATCCAAGTCAGCTATTGTTTTCCATAACAACCTATATTCTATAAATTATAAACTCTCATTCTCAGAACACTTTCTACAAACACTTATATCCCTCGTGCCTGATATTTTCTGAACAAATACAATCTTGTATGCTTTGCTTCCAAGCCACAGTTACTCCTCATCCATATCCTCTTAGTTGTGTAAATACACAACTCCATGCAACGTCTCCACTACAATGTACAGTCCTTCCTATTATATAGTACAGAAACATGACACTAATGTGAAATCAATTTTTACTGACCATTATGCCAGCATTTATCCTCCCAAGAGAAAACTTCAGAGTGGTTAAAAAAAGGCCAGGAATCAAAAATCCCAGCAGATTCCACTCACCCGGGGAAAGCTCTGTAGCAGCAGAAAGTGATCAGAAAGCCTGGCTCTTTAAACTCATGGAACTCAAGGATTCCTGGGGAAACTTTGCTCCCAACCCTAAGACTCCTCTAAAAGGTGGGACACCAGTGGCATTTGGCAGCACTGGTATTTTGAACTCTGAAGTCCAGTAAGCATTGCTTTATAATGCAAAGACATACTCTGCAGATCTCCCCAAAAATCACATGAACAAATCTTGCCAACATTGTGACCTTTCACAAGCAGTGCAATTGAAATACTTCCTCAATATTTGACACAACCCAATAGGTGAAAAGAGGAAAATAGCATTGCAATGTTCTGAGCTGTCTGTAGCAGCAAATGCAAAAATGCTGCAGTATCACATCATTTCCTTATTAAATAGACATTTGTCATCCAGCTGTTTCACAGTTATACTCCTAAATACCTCCCACTCCTAGACAGACAGTCTACACTTGATGTTAAAAGAGTGTTTTAATCAGAACAAACATGCTCTGTGTTAATTACTCATCTATCAATATGGGGGGGGGGAGTCAATCCTTACAGAAGGGAATACTTGACAAAAACTTGCCATGCACTGTGCAGATAAACTAAATGGGAAAGAGAACACGGGGAGCCCATCTAGACTTATATAGCCCCCCGTTTCCACAGCATCTGCGCATTTCTTGAATATTAATGAATTTATCTGCCCAATACCCCTCTGTTCTCTTCCCTCTGTGATAGGGAAATTCTATCTTCTCCCTGGTATAGGAAAGGAGGCACTGGGTGAGTTGCTTAAGGTCACACAGGAAAGACTGCGGTGAAGCTGTGAAGTAAATGCAATTCTCCTTCATCTCAAGGCCGTGCCTTAAAGGTGACCAATAAAAGGATTTTTTTTTCATTCATTTAAACTTGGCTTGTGCGCTTGCTTTGTTTTTTGATAATGTGTCAAAAAACAAACAAAAAAAAAAAACCTGAGTGTTGTTGGTTGGTTAAGTTTCTCCCTGCTGTAGTGAGGCAGCTTGGCTCCCAGCCACCCAGAGAAGGACAAGCCCTTACGGACGCCAAAGTGGGCACAGTCACTGGAGCCTGCGCCCGCCCCTCAGAGGTCACGGCGCAGGGCAGGAAGTATAAAAGCCCAGCTCCAGGGGTCAGAAGCGGCCTGGCCGCTGGAGAGGCCAGATGCTGATGCTCTAGCTCCCACTGGGGAAGACTCCTGCCACCTGCGACCGACCCGAGGACTGGCCATACCTGCAGAGACTGGATACCGACCAGATGCTGGAAAAGCTCCTAAGCTGACCGGTACAAAGGGACCCTGAGGAGCTGCCCAGTTTACCCCTCGCTCAGTATGCCGAGGAGCCCATGGTGTGGGATGCTGTGGAAGATGCCGCTGAGACACAGGTACCGGTAGAGGAGGAGGTCGGAAGCAGCCCGGGGGCACCCGACCCTAGTGTGGCTGCAGCATACCCAGAGCCAATGTCAGTGTGTTGCAGCCAGGATCCCCACTGACACAGCAGCAGGCTGCCTGCCGCTGTTAGGGCCCTGGGCTGGGACGCAGAGGAGTGGGCGGGCCTGCATCCCCCCTGCCACCCTACTCACGGGTGGCAGTCTCCCCCTTGCCCCGACGCTCAGGCCCAGGAGCCTGGGCTTCTTAACTTACTGAACTGTTTGCTCAGCCCCTACCTGAGGGTCTGGACCCTGAACTATTGTTTGTTGCCCCGCCCTGACCTAGGGCCTGGGCCTCCAAGACAAGACTATTGGCTCAGCCCCTGCCTGAGGGCCTGAGTTCCTGGCCGTTTCCTGACCACCAGGCTAATTCACCAGTGCACTGGACTCGTTTAGTGAGGCGGCCTGGCTCCCAGTCGCCCCAGAGAGGGGCGAACCCCCAACAGCGGATGTTTACACTGCTTATTTCTTACATTATACAAAACAAGAAAAAAGTGTCAAGTCAGGTGTTCCCTGAGTAATAAACAATATATAGTATTAGTGTTATGGCAGTGCCCAGAAATCCCAACTAAGACTGGGCCCCACTATGCTAAAAACTGCAAAAACACATGATAAAAAAAGACAGTCCTTGCCCCACAGAGCTTACAATCTAAACAGTCAAGACAGACAGAGCAGGAGGGGAAGCAGAGGCACAGAAAAAATGTATTAATTTGCCCAAGGTTACACAGCAGCCTGTGGCAGAACCAGGAATAGAACCTAGCTCTCCTGATGACTGCCAGTCCACTGCCCTACCCACGTGACATCACTGTCTCTCCTGTTTTGTTGAAGGACCTCTGGGCACTTTCAGTGTTGTTTATTGTGAACTCTCACCATGTTATCTGAAGAAGTGGGAGAGATGACTCGAATAAGAGCTTCCTTTATTTAAAAGGCTATTGAGTCACTGAAGTTAAACAAAAAACAGAGCAAAAAACAAACAGAGCTTTAAACAGTATAATTAAAAAGCCCATGCCACTTCAACTGCTCAACTTTCACTTGTTTCACTCGTGATGTCATCATTTTACTAGTTCTCAAGCCATTATTAAATCCTCCAGCCTAGACATAATCAGAATGTCTAAAGTGAAAGAACAAGCGGGGGAACTTTTCTGAAGAAACACACCCGCGCGCACACATACACACTTCTGAAATCATATAAACTCCAAAAAGGGAACAAGTCAATTTTTCTTTTCCTTTGCGGGTCACCTTTAAATCTAGGATTACTATAAATCTAACCACCTCTTCTACAATTCTCCTGAAACAGGGGTTTAAACTTTGGATTGTCAAAAGATACTTTTAGAAAACAGATGCAAGAAGATGGAGAGATTGGTCATCTGTAGGTGCCTGAGAAAGTGAGATGGGGTAAAGACGTTTTAGGATGGATAGGTAGCCACAGTATTTTTATATTTAAATACTAGCATTGATTTATTTTATTTAAACAAAAAAAGTCATTTATTAGTCACAGACATCAAGAGTTGGAAGACATCCACTTATATTACTGAGTCCATTCCCTAGTAAATGCAGGATAGAGTCCTCAGAGGATGCAACCAATATCACTTGATAGTCCATGTGACCCCATGAGGGGGCACAAAATTCAACAGCCCAGAAACTCAATACAGCAAGCAATATAACCTGAGCGAGCAAGTGTAACAGGATCCCTGCTCACCCAGCCATTGCAATGAGGGAGCCAAAAAGAAAAGAAATAATTCGTGCCTTTTTATGCTTCTGTATGTTTATAAAGAGGTCTGAAAAGTGTTATGTTTTAAACATACGTAAAAAATGGGCAGGGAAAAAACAACCTGAAAAATTCAGCCCTGAAAGACTCTATAGTGACTGGAGAAAGAGTGAAATCGTCATATGACATTACATGAGGCTGAGAGCAGAGCAACTGGGAAGAGAAGGGATATTTAAAATCATATTACTTACAAATCTTTGGGTTTTGAAGAAGGAAAGGGAGGGGAAAAAGGTGGCAGCCGAGGAGAGGGACAACAGTTACATTGAGGAAGGGAGGAGGCAGCGAGAGACTTTTGAGGAGAAAATGGTAGCAATGAAGGGTCATGAGGGAAGGGGGAGAACTGAGGAGGAGGGTAATGGAGGAAACAATAGGGAGATTGAAGGCAAAAAGGGAGATTGAGGGACAAAGTGGAAACGGCCAAGGGGAGAATGGTGGAGGGAGAGATAAAGGAATTAGTAGGATGGAGGGGAAAAGGAAAGGGGGCAGGGCTGGATGGAAAAAGAAAATCAGGGTAAACAGAAGGGACTCTAATGGAAGGACGAGAGCGAACTGAGGGAAAACATTGTGAGAAAGAAATGAAAAACCGAATTTATCAAAATAAGGGTGGAAAAAAAGTCAGAAAAGAAACTTTAATTTACTCATAAATGTTGCACTTATTTTAAATGCCTCATGGGAGGAGGGGTACAAACCAACAGAAAAAAATCAAGTCAATTGAAGTAAGTATTTATGCATGCAAGCACTTTGGAGGACAGGATTAGGGTTCAAAACAACCCTTTACAAATTAGAGAATTGGTCTGAAATCAGCAAGATGAAATGCAATAAAGACAAGTGCAAAGTACTACACATGGGAAGGAACTATCAATGCACAAATACAAAATGGGGGAAAGCTGGCTCGGTGGTAGTACTGCTGAAAAGAATTTGGGGGTGGTAATGGATCACGAATTGAATGAGACTCAACAATGTGATGTAGTTGCAAAAAAAGGCTAATATGTTTTGGGCAGTATTAATAGGAGTGTCACAAGTGAGACATGAGAGGTACCAGTGCCAAGTAGAATGGGACAGTTGAGATCTCAGCTGGAGTACTGTGTCCAATTTTGGGCAGCACACTTTATGAAAGGTGAATAAACTGGAAAGCATCCAGAGGACAGCAACAAAAATGACAAGGTTTAGAAAACCTGAACTACGAGGAAAGGGTAAAAAAACTGGACATGCTCAGTCTTGAGACATGAAGACTGAGGGAGGACCTTCAAATACATTAAGGGCTGTTTATAAAAAGAGGACAGTGATCAATTGTTCTCCAGGTCCACAGAAGGAAAGACAAGAAGGCTTAAACTGCAGCAAGGGAGATTTAGGCTAGCTATTAGGAAGAACTCTAATTACAAGGCTAGTTTAAACTCTGGAATAGGCTTCCAAGGGAAGCTGTGGAATCCCCATCACTGAAGGTTTTTAAGAACAGGTTGGACAAACACCCATCAGGGATGACCCAGGTTTATTTGGTCCTGCTTCAGCGCAGGGACTGGCCTTGATGATTTCGAGTCCCCTTCCAGCCCTATATTTCTACACTTCTATGATACCAGCGAAGGGCCTTGTGCTCCTCAGTGCGGCCAAATTTGTGCTGTAAGTGTTTTTAATTGTGGTCTGTTGCGTATATTGCATATTGTAGTCTATTGGAGGCTAGAAGTATTTCCCAATGGAGATAACTACATGTTACATTAATTAAAGTATGTTTGAGGTTGCAGTTTAAGGAAGCTTGCATGTCTGCTGCCCACATTGTACCTGCTCTGTGGACAAACAGAGGACTTTTGGCTGGCAGTCCAGCACCTTTCATAACCACTAGGAGGCTAATCCTTTAAGGTGCTGCGCACCTCCATGAAGGTGTTGAGAGTCCTCAATACCCTTTCACTTCAATAGGAAATGAGAGCCCACAGCACCTTACATAATCGGGTATAATTCAACCACAAGATACTAAAAGCTCTTTTGAATGGACAACAGACTACAGGAAACACCCGCGGGACCAAATTCTGCTCTCATTCATGCTGGTGTAAGCCTAGAGTAACTCCACTGACATCAGTGCAGTTACTCCAGATTTATACTACTGTGACTGAGAGCAGAATTTGGCACATGGTACCTTTAAATAGCCCCAAAAGGAAAGGCAACCACAGCTTTGTTTAACTGAACAATACTCAATCCCAGGTGATCTGAAACAGAAACAGAATGCAGCCACCACTCGCCCTAAAAGAGAAAGTAACACACACATACAACAATGAAACTGTATACTATTTTGGGGCATGTTTCAACTCAGGCCTGCAGCTGTACTCAATTTTGTACCGTGCGAATGCTATAGGAGAGGTACTGTATGGCAGATAGCAAACTGAGCAAAACTGAGAAGGCATCACTGAAAAACAACAATCATGGTCCCCCATGATACCTTTTTCAGAGCCAGCTCTTGGAGAGTAAGCAATATTAGAAACTCTTTCACGGTTCCTTGGCTCCTAAGAATCCATCCCTATTTCAGCCACCAATTATAACAGCATAACCGGTGCAGATAGCAATACCTATAGTTAAAGTTGCCAGACACATCATGTTATTAGACCCTATTGTCAGTTGCTTATAACTTTGCCAAACTTCAAGCATTCAGGCTTAAGTTTTCATGCCACGTGCCTGCCTAAGGTTGATTTAATTATTTTAAGTTTCAGCTAAAATGGTTCAGCCATTTCTGAGAACGAGACTAGAGAAAAAACACATTGTTGCACATGCTCAGCAGATATTTAAGAGCTTGGTGGCTAAGTTTTGTCTTCACTGAGCATACTCAAGCCTCTCAGCTCACCCACGAAAGCTCATGCTCCAAAACGTCTGTTAGTCTATAAGGTGCCACAGGATTCTTTGCTGCTTTTTCAGCTCCTTGTGATGACCAGGCTCCACATGCACCATTGCTGCAGAGTGACGGAGCATGCTCCATTCTAGGGATGCACGGGCTGACTCTGCAACTGTTGCTGCAGTACCAGGTACTGGAACTGAGAACAGGAGATTCTCTCCTGTGCTTTCAACGCTTCCCCCTGCTGGGCCCAGGCAGCCACGAAAAAGGGGATGGGGATAGAAGCTGGCAGGAGAGATTGGAGAGGAGGAGGGGCAGGGGAAGGTGGCAGGAGCCTGGGTTGAAGGATTAGGAGAGCAGAACAGAGCAGGGTGATTAGATGTCCTGATATTATTGGAACCATCCCAACTACTGGGACATTCCCAATATTAGGGGCTTTATCTTATATAGGCAACCTATTAGCCATCCAGATAGGGTGATCTGATTTTTCACACTTGCTAAAACAGAGAGACAGGCTTTGGGTGGACGGTGCAGGGGCATAAGGGTCTATAAACTCGAAGTAGCACTCCCCTCTTTTAACAGCACCTACTGCTGACTTCAGAGGATTCTGTATCAGGAAACTTTGGGTTTACTTTGGTGCAGTTATATCAATCGCTGAAATCAAGGGTAATTTCAAGTGTGGACAAGTCATTAAAAGGTTTTATTTCCCTCCCACCACATGTACAGAGAACATAGAGCTGCATTTAAAGTATTCATTTTTAATTTTTTTTTTAAAGGAACAGAAGTTGTATTTGCCAATGCATCTCCCCCCCCCAAAAAAAAAAACAACAACAAAAACACACACCCATTATATTAGCATGAAAACTGACCATAAGAAAAAAACCTCCCAAAAATATTCGTTTAATCCATATGTGTATGTTCAGAGAAGTGGAGAAAAGTAAGAAAAGTTATAGGTAGAGCTGGACAAAAAACAAAGGGGAAATGTTTTTTTAAAAAATTGTTTTGTTTTTTTTTTATATACACAACAAAGAGAACGCAAAATCAGCCATTTCTGGTACTTTCTTGTGCTTGCTTCCTATTTACAATAGGAGTCTTAATGGCACTTCAGAAGCCTAAAGGGGTCTTAAAAGTGACTGTAAATGTTAGACTGCCAGAGTAGTGTACATGGGCCTCAGTTAAAATGAAAATTAACCCCTTTCCCCATATTTTCCCATCTGTTCTTAATGTTCTTTACCTTCTCATATCGTACATTAATTTTTCATTTATATTGCAACTTCAAGAGTCAGTGGCCCAGTCCTACTGGCAAATTTGGGGACTTCCATTGTGTTGTAATGCAAACCTTTGCCCAAGAGAGTAGAATGTGGAGTAGTTTTGTAAACTACAGATCCAGCTGTAGCCCCTATATGTGAAATAAAAAGTACTCTGATTCACTTACCTCTGAACTTCTTAGGAGGGTTGGCAAGATCACCTGCCTCTGGCTGAACCACACATCTGTCATCCACTAACCTAGAAAAACAAACATATTTAATATTATTTTATTATATTTTCACTGTTGTCATATGTATGTTTGCATAGACGTATCCATGACACTTAAGGTTACAGGGTTCTCATTTCTATTTTGAGCCAATAACGTGGAAAAAAAAAAAAAAAAAAG
The DNA here is from genome assembly GCF_007399415.2 of Gopherus evgoodei. NCBI lineage: Eukaryota > Metazoa > Chordata > Testudines > Testudinidae > Gopherus > Gopherus evgoodei. The sequence goes on along the minus strand of NC_044322.1, from coordinate 240,388,512 downwards.
TACAACCTGTATTATGTCAGCACAATGAAAGAACAAATATCTGTGCTCTCCTCTTGCATAAGAGGATTTCTTTTATAGCACTAATTCAAAGCAGCTATTTCAGATCCCGCTTCATTTAAATCTAGTTAAAGTCCCTTTCATTGCAATGTGAATGCTGATATTATGTGCAAAATTCTTAGCTTTCATTTTCAGTGGTACATTAACCTTGAATAATAAACAAACAGTCTGCCTCTGGGCAGCTCTCAGATTCTCATAGCCAAGCTCCCGAGGCCTGATCCAAAGCCCGCTGAAGTTAATAGAAAGATTCCCACTGACTTCAATGGGCTCTGGATTAAGCCTTGAAGACGAAGACTGAGGCATCTATGTTTGCAGCATGAAGAAAAGGATTTAAAGTGCTACATTTAAAGTACAACTTGCTAACTTTGGCCTCAATTCTGCAAACAGCTCCATGCAAGCCAATCTCTACACCCACACAGGACCCCTTTAAACTCATCAACTGCAATGGGGCTCCTTGCTGATACAGGGAGTTCATCCAGGAGACTGTTTACATGACTGAGACATATGTTTTTTGGGGAGTTGTTGCTGCCCAATACTTCTTCCAAATGCTCCCAGGGGAAGCAATGATGAAACTTTCTTCCAATAAACTCACAGGATAGTGAAATGTTGGACAGGTTGTGGACAGCCCTTTACAAATACAAAAGTAACATTTCACACATTCTGTGTGATTTGCAGGCCACACCTATTTGAAAGCCAAATGACAACATGCACTTGAGCAGGTATGATAGTCCAACCACTAGAGGCAACGGGAGAGCACACATATTGTCTATGATCACTACGAGAGCATCTGAATGGAGGTGTCATACAGAAGATATTACATTATTTTACTCCTGGGGGAATTCTGCACCACTGCACATGTGCAGAATTCATGTCCCCTGCAGATTTCTTTGCCTCCCCGCAGAAAGATGGCTTTCTAAGGGGGAAGCAAAGGGAAGCCACAAAAGCAGTCATATGACACTCCCCAGCAGTATGTTTTGAGTGCCCAGGGCAGCCAGCAGAGAGGTAAATCACTGTGGGGCAAGGGGCAGGACTGGAGAAGACCTGGCTGGTGGCACTTACCCTGTGCTAGGCTCAGCTGCTTGTCCCGGCAGGGCTGGGGAGGATGGGACTTCCCGTTCCTGACATTCAGGGCCATGTCAGACCCACCCCCAGATTTCTCCCCAAGCTGCAGGAAGCTCTGCAAACTCCCCCACCCATTCCTGCACCCATCACATCTCAGCTGCAGGGGGAGGGTTCCCTGTATGGGGAGATGCTCCCTCATCCACCCAATCCTCACACCAAGCCTCACCCCTCAAATACCCAGAGCATACCCCCCCCAATGAGCCCCACTCCCCCTGCACCTGGACCAACCAGACAAGCCACCCGCACCCAGATCCCCACCCTACTGAGCCCCAACCAGCTGCACATGGATCCTGATCCCACTGAGCCCCACGCCCCCAGCATCTGCCCCCCTACTGAACTCCTCACATCTAGACCACCATGCTGAGCCCCAACCAAGTTCACCAAGATCCCCTGCAGAGTCCTATTATCATTGCACTGAGAACACCCCAAAAGCCCCTGTACGTCCAGAACCCCCCACACCCAGACCCCCACCAAACTGTCCACAGCCAGATGCCCCACAAAGAACCCTCTCAACCCATACCTGGAACCCCACACACTAAGCCCCTCCATACTTGGACCCTACCAGACTGAGCCTGCCTGCCCACACCTGGTGCACTTGGCACGGAGGGGCAGGGCCATGGAATGTTTCAGGGGCAGGCCAGGTCTTTGGGCTGTGTCAGGGTTGGCTGCAGCCTTACCACTGAATGTGTGTCCTGGGAGGGAGCACCTCTGTGCAGCCAGTGGCCTGTGCTCCCCAGTGCCATGCTAGACCCTCCACATTCATTTGACAAATACAATTTGAAGAATTTTAAAATATTGTGCACAGAATTTTTAATTTTTTGGTGCAGAATGCCCTCCGGAGTAATGATTTGTCCAAAATTAAGCAGATGTGAATGGTATCTATTAACTACCCAAACACATTGCTTTGTAGATTAGAGTGGGATAGAACCCAGATCTGTGAAGAGAAACTGAATGATTCCATCACAGAAGAGGCAAAATGGCTTTTATCTTTATTAGCTAGGAGGCTTTAAAAAAATGACTTGTAAAATAGAAAATTAAAATTTCAAATTTTCAAAATAAACTTTGTATTTTAAAAGCTATAATCATTCTGTGCAATTCTTTAGTGACTGGGACATATGTTATGTTAGGCCGCTGGTGTGCTGAGACCACGGCCTATCATGCTGACCAATATTCTCTCTGGTATATTCTTTTCTTGCACTCCCCCATTTGTATCCCTCTGTTATCTCTTGCCTTATACTTAGATTGTAAGCTCCTTGGAGCAGAGACTGTCTTTTGTTCTGTTTGTACAGCATCTACCACAACTGGGCGTTGGTCCAGGATGAGGCTCCTAGGCTCTACAGTAATACAATAATTAATAATAAACTGAGGCTCTTAAAGCACTTTATAAAGATCAGTGAACTGGAAGTCATAGCACCCCTGTGAGGCAGCCAATTATTATCTTCCCTGTAACCAGATCTTATGCGAGTTGCCCAGTGCCACACAAACAAGCTAGTGGCAGTACCAGAATTAGAACACGGAGATCCTGACTTCTCTAACCATTAGACACTATTCCCTCTGAAAGTAGTACTCATAATAACAAGCACAAATTAACTATAACTATTACATACATTATATATGCCACCTGTTCTGCATATAGGAAGCAGAACTCATCTCCTAGACTGATTGACAGTGATACATAAATTGGTGTTACCAAGACAACAGTCTTAAATGCATATAATCTATTATTGAACCTGATCTGATACTGCTTTGAATTAAAGGACTGCAGGATCAAGCTGATTACACTGGTAAGGTTTCCTGATTTTTGTGTCTTAATACTTTAGTTTTTTATAATTTCCATTTTTCCCCCTCTAAATAGAACGGTGTGAAATATAGGTCTGAATCTTTGGTCACAGAGAACAAGAATACATTTTCATATGCTAATATGGGTTCATATGTTTACTCAAAAAACAAAGTGGTTGTCGTGACATTTTACAAGTGAAATAAACAAGAGTTTAAAATAACTGTAAGCCCATTTAGTAGAAAAACCATTAACCTTATTTCTATTCTTTATAAACAAATTCAATTTGCCTTCAGGAAGTTTAGTGTAAATAATCTGCCCCATTTAAAACAATTACACAGGAAAATCATATTTAAGTAAACTCTGCTACCCTATCAGTAGTTGATAGCAGTTTTGTGAGCTTTTCTGGGACAAGGCATCAGACAAAGCAATATCTGTAGGCTTGGCAGAATTCATTTTTTATTTCTTTCTAATTTAGATAAATAATATCTACTTTTATCTTTAAGGTTTTTTATTTTTATTGGGTTTTATTTTTAAGGGTTTTAAAGATTTTACACTTTTTATTTTTATAGTTGTCATAAACAGATAAGAAAAGTTAATAGCACAGAAGTACTTTATATCTCTTTGACTGTAAAGGGTTAACAAGTTCAGTAAGCCTGGCTGTCACCTGACCCAAGGACCAATCAGAGGACAGGATACTTTCAAATCTTGAGGGAGGGAAGTTTTGTGCTGTGCTGTTAGTTTTGGTTGTTGTTCACTCTGGGGGCCCAGAGGGATCAGACGTGCAACCAGGTTTCTCTCCAATCACTCCGATACAGGCTCTTATAAGTTCAGACTAGTAAGTACTAGGTAGATAAAGCGAGTTAGGCTTATGGTTGTTTTCTTTATTTGCAAATGTGCATTTGGCTGAAAGGAGTTCAAATTGGTGTTTTGCTGAAAAGATTTTAATTTGTACTTGAAAACTTAGGCTGGGAGAGTATTCCCAGTGTCTATAGCTGAAAGACCCTGTACCTATTCCATTTTAAATTTACAAAGATAATTTTACTGTTTTTTTCTCTTTAATTAAAAGCTTTTCTTGTTTAAGAACCTGATTGTTTTTTTATTCTGGTGAGACCCCAGGGACTGGGTCTGGATTCACCAGGGAATTGGTGGGGAGAAAGGAGGGAAGAGGGAGAGAGGGGCTGATTTCTCTCTGTGCCAGGATTACTTTCTCTCAGGAACAGTCTGGGAGGGGGAAAGAGAAGGAGGGAGGAAGGTGAATTGTCCTCTCTGTTTTGTGATTCAAGGAGGTTGAATCACAGTGATCTTCCAGGGTAACCCAGGGAGGGGAAGCCTGGGAGAGGCAACGGTGAGGGAAAGGGTTTACTTTCCTTGTTGAGATCCAGAGGGTCTAGGTCTTGGGGATCCCCAGGCAAGGCTTTGGGGGGACCAGAGTGTACCAGGCACTGGAATTCCTGGTTGGTGGCAGCGCTACAGGTCCTAAGCTGGTAATTGAGCTTAGAAGAATTCATGCTGGTACCCCATCTTTTGGACACTAAGGTTCAGAGTGGGGAACTGTACCATGACAATAGTTATTGGAACTTGAGGTGGGGAAGGGCTAGAGGTCAGCGTCAGAGCAGGCAGCATTGACAGTGGGGACATAGGGGGCTCCTTGCAAGGCTGAAGGGCCAAGACACCAAGGCACAAGACGAAGAGATGCTGCAATCCTAGCCCAACAGAGCAAAGACCCCCAGCAGGGACAACAATGGACCCCATACCTCCATGGCTCCCACGTCTGGCTGGTGAGTGAGTGAGCCTTCCTCACACCTTGCGCCTGCAGAGATCAGGTGTCCCCGGCCCTGCAGCAGGGAGCCCTAGGCAGCCATGTTGTCACAGGAGTGAGCAAGCGGGGCTGTGACAGACTCTCTGTGCTGCAGGGCTGGTGACACCTGATTCTTACAGGCACAGGCCAGTGGTGGGGGGAGAGGCTGCACTCACACCAACTGTTACCCATGAATTTTTTTCTCCATCAATATCAGTGTATCAGCTGAAAACAACGTTTGCCAACACCTATCGATTAAAACCTGATCCTGACAAGCCTAAATATCTGGTTCATTCAAATCAAGAGCCTGATTCTGTTCCCATTCAAGTCAACGGGAGCTGTGCCACTGGCCACAATGGGAGCAGGAGCACTCTCTCAATATGCGCATGCATTTTCCGCCTCCAGGCTGCTGGCGTGCAGAGATCACAGCCTATCACACAGACCAATATTGTCTCATTGCTTCCTTGTACTCTCCTGTCCATCTTCACCTGCCGTCTCTTCTTTTATACTTGGATTATAAGCTCATCGGGGCAGACTGTCTTTTGTTCTGCGTTTGTACCACCTCTAGCACAATGGGGTCCTGGTCACCTCTAGCACGAGGGGTCCTAAGTACTATGGCAATACGAACAATACAACAACAAGCAGCTCACTGGCATATGGAACAAGAGAGCAAGCTGCTCAGATTTATCTTTGCTCCCAAAAGCAAAAGTAAAAAACAACTGCGAGTAATAACTATGGAAATCAGCAGCTAATGTTCAATAAGCAATTTGACAGTAGAGCCCAAACGACACTTAAAAGTTTTGCTAGATAGCTGTGCTGGTTAGGAGTACTGGAGGGACAGGGGCGGGGGAAAAAAATCGCACTGCAAACCAATAAGTGCAGATGCCTGAGGGAGTGAAGTCCGGCTCCCAGTTCCCAGAAGCATCCAATACAGAGGTAAGGGCATGTCAGACTCACGTTAGCAGGGCTGGAGCTAGCATGCTAAAAATAGCACTGTGGATGTTTCAGCACTAGCAGAGGCTCCGGCTTTCCCCTTCCCCCTGGATCTGAGCTTGGCTGACTAGCCCAAGTCTCCACCAGCACTGCAACATCCACACTGCTATTTTTAGTGTGCTAACTTGAGTCCTACTAACACAAGTCTGTCTACCTGGCCTGCGGAGCCCATTCCCAGATACAGTACAGGAAGCCCCCAGGAATTTAGGGGCAAAATTTAAGGCCTCCTCTGCTACAAAATATCTTCTACTCTATCAGGAAACCATCACTAGTTTCCTCTGCTCATTGACAGGGGGACGTTTAAAAAAAGATTTGACAAGGTAAGGAAACTGTTTCTGTTCTTGTCTCATTTAAATTAAGATGGTTAAAAGCAGCATTTTTCTTGTGCCTAGTAAAGTTTCAAAGCTGTATTGAGTCACTGTTCCATTGTAAACTTTTGAAAGAACTGTAACGTTTCGTTCAAAATTACAAACAACCTCCATTCCAAGGTGTTCGTAACTCTGTGGTTCTACTGTTTTTTCAAAAATGTTTCAAGAAGCTATTTCTAAATATTTCAGTCTCAAAACTAACTTAACATTTTCACCACAGTTTTCAGAACTAGCACCATAAGTAGGGGATTTGGGGTATGATTTTCAAGGATGCTCATTTAATAAGACCTCAACTGCAGCATTAAACTATAGAGAGACTGTTACCTTCTCCATTACAGAGCCACTTCATTACAGCAAAGTAATGCACACAGCTATGGGCTAGATCCTGCAGGGTGCTGACTACTTCCTACCAGATGCCAAGCACCCTCAACAGCCATTTGTTGATAGCAGTGGAGGGCATTTAGCACTTCTCACTATCAAGGCCTTGAAACATAATAGAAAGTAAACTTTAATTAATATTAGTCACTTTCTTTTGTATGTTCTGTGAGGGCATAAAGATAAATACCATAAAGTTGTATTACAGTAATTAGCAACCACAGTCGTCCCTCATGTAAATGGATTTCCACCAAGTATTAACTAGCCCTCAAGCTACATACAAGATTTCTCAATTACACATGCAATACTCTTGGTTAGTTTGATACTGTACTGCATATGACAGGCAGGCAGGCTGCTCTCTCTTCATTCAAATATAATTCAAACTACTTTTAATATAATGATTTCTCAAACCAGAATCTTTTAGATCTTCCAGTCTAGGAAGCCCATTCCTCGGCACTAGCTATGCTAGACATTGACGCAAGTGCCCCAACCTCCCCAAATTGGGAAAGGAGAGAATGGATGGCCCAGCGATCCATGTGCTAGCCTGAGACCTAGGTTCAAGCTCTGCTTTACCACAGACTTCCTGCGTGATCTTGGGCAAGCCATTTAGTCTCTCCCCAGCTATAAAGTGACTATAGTTATATTAATACTTTTCTCCCACTTTGTGTCTGTCTTAAATGGATGGTACAGCATCCATGGAAGGAGATGGAGGGATTACAGAATAAATCTTTAGATGCTTGGAAGAAGAAGGGGAAAATACCTGGGGAGGAAGAGCCATGTTCACCGTTCTAATTCTGGTCCATGCCTCCTGGTTCTTAACAAAAGAGCCATTCTCTGGCGTTCCATGAGAGAAAAACAAAGGGCCCGACTCACCATTGTCCCACACCTTGTGCAGACATTCAAACCTATGCAAAGTACGTGTAAGACATTAGCAAATGAGAATAGTTGTTATTTACACCCACTTTATACTGGCCAACATGCACAGGGTGTAGGCAATAGGGACTTAGACCTTAATGCCTTTAAAATAGATAGGAGTGTGATGGGACTCTTGTTAAGAGTGGAGTAAAGGGGGTGAATAGGAATAGAGACTCCACAGGAACCAACCCTACATTTCCTACATCTCACAGCTGCCTGTGGGTGGGGGGGTGGGCTTTCGCCATGAGCCTGGACTGGTATTCTGAGGCCATGTCTACATCTAAAATTTTGCAGCGCTGGTTGTTACAGCTGTATTAGTACAGCTGTATAGGGCCAGCGCTGCAGAGTGGCCACACTTACAGCAACCAGCGCTGCAAGTGGTGTTAGATGTGGCCACACTGCAGCGCTGTTGGGCGGCTTCAAGGGGGGTTCCGGGACGAGAGAGCAAACCGGGAAAGGAAACCAGCTTCCCCGCGGTTTGCTCTCTCGGTCCCGGAGCCAGCCAGCAAACCGCAGGGAAGGAGACCTGCTTGCTCGGGGTTCCGGGACCGAGAGAGCAAACCGGGAACGCCGCGGTTTGCTCTCTCGGTCCCGGAGCCAGCCAGCAAACAGCAGGGAAGGAGACCTGCTTGCTCGGGGTTCCGGGACCGAGAGAGCAAACCGGGAACGCCGCGGTTTGCTCTCTCGGTCCCGGAGCCAGCCAGCAAACCGCAGGGAAGGAGACCTGCTTGCTCGGGGTTCCGGGACCGAGAGAGCAAACCGCGGCGAAGCTGGTTTCCTTTCCCGGTTTGCTCTCTCGGTCCCGGAACCCCGAGCAAGCAGGTCTCCTTCCCTGCGGTTTGCTGGCTGGCTCCGGGACCGAGAGAGCAAACCGCGGCGTTCCCGGTTTGCTCTCTCGGTCCCGGAACCCCGAGCAAGCAGGTCTCCTTCCCTGCGGTTTGCTGGCTGGCTCCGGGACCGAGAGAGCAAACCGCGGCGTTCCCGGTTTGCTCTCTCGGTCCCGGAACCCCGAGCAAGCAGGTCTCCTTCCCTGCGGTTTGCTGGGTGGCTCCGGGACCGAGAGAGCAAACCGGGAAAGGAAACCAGCTTGATTACCAGAGGCTTCCTCCTTCCACGGAGGTCAAGAAAAGCGCTGGTAACTGTCTACATTGGATTACCAGCGCTGGATCACCAGCGCTGGATCCTCTACACCCGAGACAAAACGGGAGTACGGCCAGCGCTGCAAACAGGGAGTTGCAGCGCTGGTGGTGCCCTGCAGATGTGTACACCTTCAAAGTTGCAGCGCTGTAACTCCCTCACCAGCGCTGCAACTTTCTGATGTAGACAAGCCCTGAGAGTGCAAGAAATAAATTTGCATAGCTGATTTCTACCCCAGTGACATTGATTATTTGGACTGCTTAGAGGCCCCACCCCAATCAGGGCCTCACATGTGCTATACAGACACATATAAAGAAAAAAAGTCCTTTTGTCACGATAGGCTTAGGGTCTAAAGCAGAGGAGGGAAAACTGTGGTCCGTGGGCCACATTCAACCTGCAGGACCCTTCTCCCTGGCCCCCGAGCTCCTGTCAGGGAGCAGGGTCAGGACAGGCTTGCCGAGGAGCAGCCCAATCCCCCAGCAGCATGATGAGTGGGACAGAGGCTAGCCCCAGGCCCCTTCCCTTCTCCTCCCCTCCGTCCCTGCCTCCCGTATAGTTAGAGTTCTCCCAGCGCCTGGGCAGTGTGGCTGCAGCTCTGGCTAGGTGGCACGGCAATAGCACCGGCAGACCTGGTGCTCCAGGGCGGCGCAGTCAGGGGGTGGGGAGCAGGGGGAATTCTTGGGGGTGGGAGGTGGGAAAAGGCAAGGAGCAAGGTGGGTTGCAGGGGTGCGGTCAAGGGGCTTGGGCCCTGCTGCCGGGGACAGAGCAAGCAAGCCCCCCCCCGCCCACTCCCAGCATGCTTAGCCCTATCCCCAGCAGCCAAGCCCAGACAGGAAGCAAGCTCTGCCCGACTGCCAGGGAGAGCAGCTAAACCAAACGAGCAGGGGAAACACACAGGGAAAGGACTGAGCCCACCTTTCCCCCACCCCACAGGTAATATGGGGTGGGGAGAGCAGGGAGGGTTGGATGGGGAACAGAGGAGATTGAATAGGGGTGGGAGTTCCGGGTGTTCCAGGAGGAGTGGGGGAGATCATAGAATCATAGAGTATCAGGGTTGGAAGAGACCTCAGGAGGTCATCTAGTCCAACCCCCTGCTCAAAGCAGGACAAATTCCCATACTCATACAGCCTAAAATGCCGTTAGCCGTCTTGGCAACAAGGGCACACTGTCAACTCACATCCAGCTTCTCATCCACTGTAACCCACAGGTCCCTTTCTGCAGAACTGCTGCCTAGCCTTTCGGTCCCTAATTTGTAGCAGTGCATGGGATTCTTCCATCCTGAGTGCAGGACTCTGCACTTGTCCTTGTTGAACCTCATCAGGTTTCTTTTGGCCCAATCTTCTAATTTGTCTAAGTCCCTCTGCATCCTATCCCTACCCTCCAGCATATCTACCACTCCTCTCAGTTTAGTGTCATCTTGGAACTTGCAGAGAGTGCAGTCCACGCCATCCTCCAGATCATTAATGAAGATATTGAACAAAACTAGCCCCAGGACCGACCCTTGGGGCACTCTACTTGATACCAGCTGCCAACTAGATATGGAGCCATTGATAACTACCCATTGAGCCTGACAATCTAGGCAGCTTTCTTTCTACCTTATAGCCCATTTATCCAATCCATACTTTTTAACTTGCTGGCAGGAATACTGCTGGAGACCGTACCAAAACTTTGCTAAAGTCAAGGAATAACACATCCACTGCTTTCCCCTCATCCAAAGAGCCAGTTATCTCCTCATAGAGGACAATTAGGTCAGTCAGGCATGATATGTCCTTGGTGAATCCATGCTGACTGTTCCTGATCACTTTCTTCTCCTCTAAGTGCTTCAGAATTAATTCCTTAAGGACCTGCTCCATGATTTTTCCAGGGACTGAGGGATGGTCAGGGGGCAGAGAGTGGGGGTGTTTGGATAGGATGCAGGAGTCCCTGGGGGGGGGGAAGTCAAGGGTGGGGAACAGCAGGGTTTGGATGGGGGTCAGGATTCTGAGGGGCTGGATAGGGGGCAGGAGCCAGGCCATGCCTTGCTGTTTGGGGAGACAATCTCCCCCAACCTTCCCTACCCAGCCCTCCATACAATTTCTGTACCCGATGTGGCCCTAGGGCCACAATGTTTGCCACTCTTGGTCTAAATAGACCAGAGAATACACAGTAGGAAAAAGGAAGTGTTATCACTCTCATTTTACAGATGGGACATTGAGGCATGGAAAAGTTAAGTGACCTGCTCAAGGTGCCACAGAAGTCTGTAGCAGAGCTGGGAAATGAACCTACATCCGCTGAATCTCAGTCCAGTGCTTTAACCATTAACCACTCTCTCTCGCAAAACATCTTACAACAGCATACAAAACCCGGACTACATTCCAATTTGTCCATATAATATATGGACATGTTTCTACATCTGGATGTTCACGGCTCTATTAAAAAAAGGTCAGTAATAACTTACTTATTCCATATGCTGATTATGGAGGCACAACCAGTGCCTTCAGAATCAAAATATATACTTCCCAAAAACTTACAGCACTTACTCTAGTACAGAATCAATATTCCTAGCCTACATTTCATAAATAAAATGATAAAAAGCATCTGTTGGTTTGTTACTCCTAAAAGACTCTGAAACGTACTAGGCAGTTGCATTTGGTTTTCAAACAAACAAAATGATTCATTTTCAGTGTGATTGCAAAATTATTATTTTAAAATGCACGACGTTAATAATAGTCCTGACTGAACCAATACAATTTGCAGGTGCTAAGCACCTTTCGGGTTCAGAGCTTTTTAACTACTTCCAAAGAAGTGATTTTTTTTAAAAAATCGCATTTGTTTGCCATTTTGTTTTATAGTGCAAATAAAGAATTAAAAAACCTGGCTTGGGGAGAACTAGCTTGCTACATTATTCAATATACTGAGCTAACTCTTTAAAATAAAGACCTAAGTTATAAAGCAACTATTTTAGTCATTATATCATCAAAGAAGTTTTGGCAAGCTTAAAAAAGGCTTAATAGATTTATTCTTTTGCTCACTGGAAAAAGACAATACTGCATTGTATATTGTAATACAGTACATAGCAGGTACAACATGATTCCATTTCAGTTCTGCACATGTTGGCTACTTATAGGAGACAAAGGAATCTTCTGCATGTTTATGGCATGATTTTTATTTGTGCATGTTCTTTTTGAACATAATAAATATCTGGTTTATGTACAACGCCTATGAATGAATGCTGTACACACATTTTTTAACTGTGGTCATTAAGTTGTATTGTAATTCAGTGCAGCCTAAAATATACCATCAGTCTTCTGGAAGACGAGACAACAGTTACGACACTGGACCTTAACTTACACCCCTGCATTCAGCCATTATGGAATCAGATTCTGAAAGCAACAATATAATGCGGATCTCTTATCCTGGGTCCAAATCCTGCTCCCACTGAAGTCAACAGAAGTTTTCCCTATTTATTTCAGTTGGAAACTCTTTTGAGAATCTGGTGAATTCAGTACAATTGGCCTCTATTGCATTACTGTACTCCATGCTACTGTGTACAATACCAGGCTACACAAAGATAGAAACCACTGAAAATAAATGATCCATATGCCTAGAAGATACAACACACTCCTCACTGTCCGTAAAGCAAACATGTCTAGGAGATTTCCTCTTCCATTTCCAATGGTTCCCCATTCCTTGGCTTTAGGGTGGTGGTGGTAATTTTTAGGAACATAGGAACTGTCATATTGAATCAGAGCCCTCATCTATCTAGCCTAGCATTCTGTCTTGACAGTGGCCAGGACCCGACGCTTCAGATGAAGATTCAAGAAGCTTGCAGTAGGCAGTTATGGAATAACCTGACGACAGGGAGAGTTCTTTCATAATCCCCATTAGTGAGTGTTTGGTTTATGCCCTGAAGAACATCCCTTCCAGACATTTGTTTAAATCCTACCTATTGTAACTCTGGATGTTCTCATTATCCAGCTGTGGCCATGTCTACTAGGAGCACTTTGTTGCTCCAGGAATATTGGTATAGCATACTGGCAAAGCGCTTCTACTGTGAACACAGTTTATACTGGCAAAACTCCACTTGGGCCTTATGCCAGCACAGCTACATTTGTCAGAGCTCACACCCTTGCACAGCCCAGCCTGGCATTGCTGCGCCAGCAGAAAAGTGCAGTGTAGGTATGGCTCACGTCAAATCCTATCTTGAATTCGACTAAGATCTCAACCTCAATGATGTTTCGTGGCAATTAATCCCACAGGTTAATTGCCCACAGTGTGAAAACCTATTTCCTTTTATAGTTTTACTTTTGCTGCTTCAAGTTCATTCAATGTCCTGCTGTTTTTGTACTATGAGAACAGAAAAGCTCCAGCTACTGTATTACCATTCATTATTTCAAACACTTAACCCTTCTTAGTCTAAGAAACAATTCCAATCTTCTCCCCCACTCCCAATGACCACCTTCTCCGCTGGAATTCTGACACAAGTCCGGAGTGAAATCCCATCTCTCTATTGAGGAAAGCAGCAAGAGGGGGCAGCGAGAGAATTTCAGCAGGGATGTGTAAAGGGAGGAATTTTGTTTCAAGAGGTGGAGTCTGTTAAGAGGTGGGATCTGAAGCAGGAGTAGGGGTATGGAAATAATAAGGAGAAGGAATATGCACATAGGGCAGCTAGAGTGAGAAGGTGTATGTGAGAGGGGCAAGAATGAGTGGTGGGGGGAGCTGGAATGGGAATAAAAGCAGGAATGGTTAATGATGAGAGGGGCAGGTTGGTTGGGGGTAAGGAAAACGTGCTGGGGAAATGGCAGTTCTTTCATGATCTACCAAAACGCACAGGACCAGTTATGTCCTGTTTACCGACTGAAGGCACATCCTTAACATAAGCACATCAGAGATTTTAAGGGACTTATGGATGATGTGAAAGGGCCTAGGAATTTTTATTGTAGCTGTGTAGTTAATTAAAACTGCTACTGAAACACACACATATTCTGGAAGCCATAAGGGACTTGAGTTCTATGCGAAAAAAATATGACGACGGATTTCATGAATTGTAGAGACTTTTCCTAAGCTCCTTGGATATCTCATAGGCCAAATTCATCTCTGATGTAAATCCACTGAAGTTACACAAAGAAGAATTTAACCTCAAATCTTTGCTGAATCTTGTATTGTTAAAAACAAAGATTAAATTACACAAAATAAGATGAAATTAAATACACTCAACAAAATAAATAAGCATCAGAAATATTTGACTAATAAAGTCACCAGGACATGCACAGGCTTGATACCTTTACTTACTCTGAGTAGTAAACCTTGCTCCTCAAACAGCTGGGTACCCAAAAACAGACAGACCTCACTCAGCTGCTCAGCTTTCACTCTCTTAGCCCTTATCGTTATGGTTTCACTCATTTTCCAATCAGCATAAGCCTTGTCAGCACAGGAAGAGGGGACACTGTTGACTGTGTGTGTCTGCAACAGGTGCAGCTGGACCATTTAACCACAAGCATAGCCAAGGACAAACCATGCTCAAGACACGTCTCCAAGACAACCTCCCCATAACCTTCTCACACGTGAAGAACCTGCCCTCAAAACTTTCCTCTCCATAGAGGACCTCTTTTGCTCCACCCTTACCCCCGTCACCGTCCACACCCAAACACACAGAACACCTCCCAACCACCAGCAATCTCCTCAACTTCACAAAGGGAACCTGTTACTAGAACTGGGTGAAAGTTTTTGATCAAAACTTTTTTGGGGGAAAAACATGGGTGATTCAGGTCAACCAAAACATTTTGTGAATTCATGTTGATTTTGGCAAAAAAAAAAATTTAAGCAAAACCAAGCCAAGAAGTCAAAATGAAAAGTTTTGACATTTTCAATTCAAAGCATTGACTTTTTGATTTAAAACCACTTGTTGTTTTGAAGTTGCCATGAGTTTTATTTTTGCATTTTATTTAAAGGGATGTCATGGTTGGGTCGTGGGCAGCCAAGCATAGTAGTCAGAGCCAGAGTCCACAGTCATGAGATGAGAATGTCAGCTGGATCAGGATACCAGGAGGTCAGACGCAAGAGAAACTGGAGAGGATCAGAACCAAGTATCAAGAACAAGAGTCAGGCAGGATCAGAATACCAGATGGTCTGAGACAGGAGCCAAATTCAGGGTGGCTCCTATTGAAGGCCCAAACCAGGGTGGAATCATGAACATTTTCAACTGGGTCCCAAGTTCCTCTAGGCCATAGTCTTCCCAATCAATCAGGCACCATAATTTGATCTTGATCTTAGAGTCAAGGACTTAGTGAACAATGTATTCCTCTTGACCCTATACTCGCACCAGTAGGAGTGGTGATTGGGCACTATGGGAAAATGTGTTCTCGGTGTATGGTTTTAGAAGTGAGATGTGGAATACAGGATGGACTCTATGCAATAGAGGGAGCTGAAGCTTGAAGGTGACCAGGTCGCTGTGTCACTGAAGCCAGCATGGGCCAAGAGGGTCTGTCCATGCAGAGGTGTTCTGTAGAAAGCCATACCTTTTGTCCTATGGAATAGGTGAGGTCCTTTTCTCTACCCTTGTCTACATGCTTTTTGTAGTGTTCCTTCACCTTGTCAAGGTGTCCCTTCACATCCTCTTGGATGTGATGAATGTGCTGTACTAGGTAAAAGATAGATGGGTTGGGGGAGGATGTGGTTAACTGTGGGTGAAATTGGGGATGGCACCCATAGTTGATAAAGAAGGGTGTGGTCCTTATGGATGCATGGTCTGTGTTTTGGTACTAAAATTCAGCATAGCGTCACAGTGAAGACCAGTTATCCTGGTGATAGTTGATATAGCATCATAAGTATTGTTAGAGGATCTGGTTGATTCTTTCCATTTGGCCAATTAGCTGAGGATGGTAGGCAGGGGATAGGTGTGCATGGACTACTAATAAACATAAGGCCTTGTGCCAGAAGCAGGCAGTAAACTGGGGGCCCCAGTCACAGGTGACGTAGTCTGGCAGGCCAGGAAGATGAGACTACATTGTTTATCCAGAGCCAGGCAGTTTCCCCCAAAAGGGTAAATCTATGCATGGAATGAAGTGAGACTAGAAAAAGCAATTTACCACTGTCTAGATAGTAATGAAACCACTAGATCCTGCTAATTCCCCGCAAAAGTCCAAGGAAGTAGCCCCCCAGGGCTGAAATATAGTGTCCAAAAGTTGGAGGAGATCAGAGGGTTTCTGGAGTGGGATCTTGGTGCAGGCATGGACCTGGCAGGAAGCTATAAAGTACTCTATTGTGGGGCAAACTTGGGGCCATCAGAAGAAACAGGACATTAATCATCAGGTTTTCTATCACCCTAAGTGTCTTGCCAGGGTGGAGGCATGGCACAGTTGAAAAACTGCCAATCTGACAGGTCTGGGGGGGAACACAGTTGCAGTGTTCCTTAGGAACGTGTTCCCTTCCTGGTTTTCTGTTTATAATGGCCAACGCATTGGGTGGAATTCTGGAGACAGAAACAGACCAAATGAGCGTGAGCAGGTCCTAGCAGCAACTCACACTGAGGAAATTATGCAACTTGAAAAAGTGGGCTGACTCCAGAGCAGGGCCTCCTGGGTTGGAGCCATATCTTTGGAAATGTCTGCCTTGCAATTTCTGGTTCCAGGACAGAGGTCAAGATAAAGCTGATCCAGGAGAAAAATAGGGCCCACTGAAGCTGTCACTGGTTTAGGGCCTTGGCCTTGTGCAGGTACTCCAGGTTTTTATGACTGGTAAAAACTTTAACTGGATGATGGGCCCCTTCCAAGTAGCATCACCATTCTTTGAAGGTGGCCTTACCTGTCAGGAGCTCCTCGTCCAAGATCTCATACTTCTGCTCAGCAGGGTAAGCATCCTCAAGTAGTAGGTGATGGAGTGAAGTGTTTGCTTGGTTATGTGCCTTTGGGACAGGACTGACACGATTGCCGTACTAGATGCATCAGCTTCCTCAGTGAAAACCTGCATCATGTCTGGGTGGGCCATACTGAAGTGGTGGTGAAGGCAAGCTTCAACTGCTCAAATGCATGCTGGGCCTTGGGCAACCAATGGAACTGGGTTTTTTACCAGAGTAGAGCAGTGAGGGCCTCTGGCTGTTTTGAAAAATTCAAAAATAAGCCTCCAGTAAAAAGCTTGTGAAGCCTAAAATCTTTGTAGGTTTTAAGGCTGCCAAACCACCCTAATTTTGCCCTGTCATCACACCAAGCAATAACCATTTCCAATTAAATTAAACTGATTTTTAAAAATAATTTTCTTCCTTCTCCCCTAGTGTCACTATAGGACAGAATTATATTATATTGGTGATTTAACTGTATACTTCCATACCATAAGACCTTACAATGAGAACTCTCCACCAAGATCTGTAATTAACCACACACACAAACACATTCCAGATTAACAACAAGGAGTTCGGTGGCACCTTAAGGACTAACATTTATTTGAGCACAAGCTTCTTCACTTCTTCAGATGCATGGATACAGAATAACACAGCTATCCCAATACATAATCCAGATTAGTATTCCTGGTCACAGTTTTAACTATCAAAAATCCATCAAAGAGTTCCGTACAAGCTCATCTGAGAAATGTGTGTAATATGCTGGTAAGATAAGTGCCTGTTCTGGGCAAAGCCTAGGTGTCAGCAGAGAACTAACGAACTCACAGCTGGAAGCCAGGCCAATTCACTTGTGTTTTAATATAAAATCAGAAAGATTGTTAACCATACAGGAATATATTTCATGTTGAAACTTCATGAAAACTAATCAGATGCTGTATGCATTGTTTTCACTTACCTGTAACCTGTTATAATATAATAGCAAACATTTACATTATACATACCCACATAACTAAACCCATCAAATGAGAAAGAAACCTTGTGTAATGCAAATGAAGAACTTTAACAGCAAAGTGCTAATTCTTGTGCATTTCAAAGCGAAGTGGTCATGGTGTATGATGATTGGACCATTTATAACATAGTCCATCTTGCCCAGGTGTCAAGATAGACTGGAGTGTCTAATGGGACTGTCTGTGACTCCATAAGACTATTGTAGAACTTTGGAAGTTCACATTCGGTACTGAGTTGGTGAAATCGAATTATAGAACAAACATACCACCAGTTTGGGGTGACTGCCCTGATGGAGGCACTCTCAGTCATGAGCCATTCCAGACAGTGTGACAACATAACCTGTATGTCCGAGTAAAACTGCACAGGAAATAGGCTAGAGAACCTGATTTTGTAGGTCTTTGCTACCTCCGACTGCAGTAATTTTATGCCACTTATTTTGGAAGCATTTTTTTTTAAAACTGCTACAAATGCAAATTTATTACAGCCCAGATTGCAACATGCTATTAAATAAATGCCAGCTCTTCACAGAAAGTTCTACACACCTAAAAATACCCTGCACTTGTCAAAGCATCTTAAATAGGTGATCATCAAGCATATACCTTCTGCTATATAAAAGAGCAATGCAAGCGTAGTGTATCTGAGCCAGATTAAGAACTGCATTTACCATATTGAGATATTAGAATTCAAAGTGACCTGCAAAAGCATATCAAATAACAAGGAAACAAGGCAGCAGAAACAAAGTGTGGAATAGAGCAAGAGTAGCCACCTCTTAGAGGTTTTCTCTGATTTGACCATGCAAGGAAAATTTCAACATTCTTGTTACCAGTCACTATTCCTGTGAACTTGTGTACCAGAGAAAAACAGTTGTTCCATGAACAATTCCAGCTATAACATCCTAAAGTCATTCTGTTGTTTTTTTTGTGTTTTGCTGTACACACTCATGCCTTTAGACTGTAAAATGTTCAGGGATTTGTTTATTAGACTGGTTATAAACATGGTGCTGAAAACAGATTACGTAAATGAATAATATAAATTAATAAATAATAATTGGGTAGTGTTATGCCATGTTTACAGTAGGAGGCAGGAACCAGAATTCTAGATTCTAGCCCTAATTCTGCCACTGACTTACTATGACACCTTGGGTAAGTAACTTAAATTATTGTGACAGCTTCCTCATGTGTACAAGGGAATCATGATACCTCTCAATATATAGTTATGGTTGGCATAGCTCCTACACACACACTTGCTGCCAAATTCAGCTTACGTGCAGATGGGGCGGGTGCCTGCACACATCCACAAGTTGTTTGACCATAGGGTGACCAGACAGCAACTGTGAAAAAACAGGACAGGGGCCGAAGAGTAACAGGGGCCTATATAAGAAAAAAATCCCCAAAAACGGGACTGTCCCTTTAAAAATGGGACATCTGGTCACCTTATCTGACCATGTACTCTTGGGACCGTGGACCATCAGGAAGCACGTTAGTAGGCCCCTCTCCCAGCTTTAACAAGAATGCTGACAGCTTATCCTGTGCAGCGTAATCTGTGGATGCCGGGCATGGGTGAGAAGTTTCTCAGGCTCTCTTCTACCAACAGAACATCTGTCTAACACGGAGTAGGATTAGACTGATGACTGTGCAGTTTCAGAGCACAGTATCATCACCAGATTTGCAGTGATCAAAGAACACACGCATTAACATACTTACGCCCTGAGAACATGTCCCTCAAAACAAAGCTGCTAAGTCTTCCCTGAAAACATATTAAATACGTCTCATAATGCATGGGTATATTTCTTAGCTGAAATGGTTTGTTTCAAAAGATACTAACACCGAACAAAAACCCCTCTGTTAATCTTAAGCTAAGGTTGCTACACTATTCCTCACTTACAGCAAGAGCTGAGTTAAACCTAAGCTGCGAGTTAAACCAAAGCAAAGCTTTGGAAATCTGCAGGTAAGATTGCCAAAAAATATTAATTCTCATTACATTACAGTTGAGCTCGGAAACTGAGTAATTCCAAGCCAACATTTTTAAAGTGGGATCATAAAGCCTTTCTGTATTGCACTATTGAAATATATTGTATCTCAATGGATATATAATTCTCCATATATAACTCAAACATTATCTGCTCATGGATTGCGTCTACATGACTTCTTCAGTTTGAACTGTTGTCCCACATACAGTATTTGATGGAGGGTTTAAGCTCTTCAAGGCAGGCACCTTATATTTTGTGTGTGTTTGGCAAAGCACCATGTACACCTGTGGTACTCTACAAATCATTTCTCTATTTTAGTCATTTCCAAGGTACACGTGCAAAAATCTCTGACTTAACTGCTGCAATCCCTTTACTCAGTCGTTATACAAGCAAGATTCCTACTGACTACAAAACTCGTTTAAGAAGTGCAGAATTTGGCTGTATGTGGACACAATGTTAAGGATGCTTAGTTAATCATGGAAATGAGAACATCAAGATTTAATATGTACCTTTTACTCTACCTCTTTACAGTTACTGATGATAACTTTGTAACTCGGGACTTCTAACATGCATGCTGTGACAAACAGAACCCTGTTCATTCAATATGAAGAAGTTACTGAAGACATACAGTTACTTTAAGATTATGACCACTGTTAATTGCAGGCTGAATTTTCAGAAGTACCTAAGTGATTCAGGAACATAGACCATCGGTAGGACTTGTGCTCTTAAATGACATGGGAGCTTTTTAAAAACTCCCACCCTGAATCTTGTTTCATGGCTAACCATTCAGAAAGAGATTTCAAGGAGAACTTGGGCAGAGAGAGAGAGAGAGAACGTAAGTATAACTGAAAAATATTCCAAGACCAGCCCAGACAGTCACACTAGGAGAATTAATTATTTGTTAGGCATTTCCTAAAGCAGTATGCCTGTAACTGCTAAACATCTACTCCAGGTTCAAACAATTGCTTTGAAGTATTAAATGTTACCTGGAAGAAATTGAAAGGCTGTGATTAGTTAAATAGGGTTTACAATGACAAACTGCATAGAAAAGGTCTGAAAAAATAAATGTACTCGAAAGGTCTTGTTAAGAAATACCATAATCTGGTCACTGATCAAAAAAATGACCTTATATGTTAATTAAGGCATTCACACTTAAATATAAAAAGGAGGCACATGCCAAAGGAGAGAAACAATAGAAAAGCTTTGCACTGACACAAAAGTGCGTCACAAAGCAGGAGATGCAAGGGTGCAAGTACACTGTTGCTTAAAGTGCACTCCTAATCTCACCACGTAACTTTGTTACAAGCATCTTTTGGAGTCCTCTGTTTATTGTGCTCAATGATTTCTACAACAGAAATAAAACACAGACAACGCGAAACAAAATTTTAAACTGAGTTTTCAGGGCTCTCACTGGAAAAAAAAATTCTGGAATCTAGCACGAGACTTGAGAGTCAAGCTGGGTTCCTTCTTTATTTTGCATCATCACCAATAATAAAAGTTCTGCTGATCAGAGTATGGCATCTGTAGTGTAAAAGTCTAAAAATCTAATTTTGTCCCTAGAGTAAGCAGCTTTTAACACTACCTGTAGGGGACATGGCTCTTCACTGCCTTGCATTAAGCAGACGTTTTCAGAAAACTATCCACAATGACTCCAAGATCTGTTTTTTGCGTGGGAACAGCTAATTTAGACCCCCACTATTTTTTATGTAAAGTTGGAACGATGTTATCCAATATGCATTTATCAACACTGAATTTCATCTGCCATTTTGTTGTCCAGTCACCCAGTTTTGTGAGAACCCTTTGTAAGTCTTCACAGTCTGCTTTGGACTTAAATATCTTGAGTAATTTTGTACCATCTGCAAACTACCACCTCCCTGCTCTATGTGCAGTCAAAAAAAGGCTAAAGAGAATGTTAGGAACCATTAGAAAAGGAATAGATAATTAAATAGAAAATATAACTATATAAATCCATGGTACACCCAACACCTTGAATACTGCGTGCAGTACCATCTCAAAGAAGGTATATTAGAAATGGGTAAGGTACAGAGAAGGACAACAAAAATGATGAAGGGTATGAAACAGTTTACTTACAAGAAGTGATGAAAAAGATTGGGACTGTTCAGCTTGGAAGAGAGACTTAAGGGGAGATATGATAGAGGTCTATAAAATCATGACTGGTGTGGGAAAAAATAAATAGGGAAGTGTTATTTACCCCTTCACATAACACAAGAACCAGGGTCACCCAATGAAATTAATATGCAGCAAGTTTAAAACAAACAAAAGAATGACTGTGCATTGGGTGTATAACCTGTGGAACTTATTGCTAGGGATGCTGTGAAGGCCAAGATGGTCAGGGGTACAACCCCCTGTTCTGGGTGGTCCTAAGCCTCTGACTGCCAGAAGCTGGGAATGGACAACAGGGGGCGGATCACTTGATAATTGCCCTGTTCTGTTCATTCCTTTTGAAGCACCTGGCATTGGCTACTGTCAGAAAACAGGATGCTGGGCTAGATAGACCATTGATCTGACCCAGTCTGGCCATTCTTGTGTTCACCTAACTCCCAGCTGGGTGCCTAACACTTGAGTTCCTTTGAAAATCTTGCTGTACAAATTAAGGGACTACGTGCTACTTTTCTCTCTTCTAACAACAACAGTATCTCAGAACAAAATACCTGCTACTTCCCAGTATTAGAAACAGGGCATCTAGGATGACTTGAAATAATTTGTAGAGATTTTAATTTTTAGCTCTATTACAGTTTCATTTCTCTTCAGTCTGTCAGAATGCACTGTTCCTGCCAGGAATGAGGAGAGCAAATCTGGGCCTTAACACTTGGAACAAGAACCTTTCCAAGCCTGAAGTCCCCTGCGGACAAAGGTTCTTGAGTTTAGCAGTCTGTTTCAGCCAGCCTGGCATTCTGATGAATTAGACAGCCTGCAACTTAACCGAACAGCAATCACATAAGCAGTATCAGATATGTAATTCAACTTCTGGTTTCAGCATTTGTTTCTGCCTCCATGGGCAATGACTTGCTTTGCAAGAATCCACTGAAAGAGGTCAATTTATTCTTTGATATATATGTATGCCCAGCTGTCATTGATGTGAATGGGAGTTATGCACACTTTTCAAAAGGAGAAGAACCCCACACGTGAACACATTTCAATTTCCTAAACAAGAGACTTTTAAAATTTTGCCTTGCTATGACAAATGTTTAAAACATTTAATGGCTGTGCCAAGTAACTTGCAGATTCTCTTTGCTTTCCTGTTTCTTTTGCGTCAGAAAAAAAAATTGCCTTCCAGGCAAAAAACAGTGGAGAAATTACATAGACTTTGTTTACTTGTTCTTGAAGTAAGGTGAGCCTGCTTCCTACTGGCAGATCATTTTGGGAGCTGTTCCAGATCATTTCAGAGTTGCTCTCCCATTAACTTGGAGCAGCCCTCAGAGGTCTCTGCTCCACCCACAACCAGCCTCTCTCTGCCTGATCATTGAACAATGATCTTAAAGCATGAAGGAAGGATAGTCTTGTTATTCAAGCACTTAGAAAATCTGGGTTCAAATCCAGCTTCTGCAACAGATTTCGTGTGTGACCCAGAGCAAGTCACTAAATATCTCTGTGCCTTAGTTCTCCACCTGTAAAATTGAGATAAAAATCCTTCCTTTTCCCTGCCTTTTAATCTGTCTTTTCTATTTAAACCATACGCTCTTTGGGTGAGGGACTGTCTCTTAACATATCTATGGAGCTTAGCACAATGCAGCCTCTAGTCACTGCTGAAATACATAATAATCACAGCAAACATTTTACAAACATTAGTTTAGCCTCAGAACACTCCTGTGAGGCTAAGGTACTGACAGCCACGCACAGAGTATGTCAGCGGCACATGCAGGAGTAGTTCTCAAAAGCCAGAACTCCTACTCCTCCTGCTCTAGACAAACAGTCCCCTTTGGGAACACAGAAATAACCTTCATACAGAGCAGTCTGTTCTCCTCCTATTCTGAGCAGAAGAGTAAAATGTGCACGTGGAGGAATTCACGCCACAAAATGATCTGGTGAACTAAAGAAAAAGCCCTTCTTAGGGCTTGTCTACATCAGAAAGTTGCAGCGCTGGTGAGGGAGTTACAGCGCTGCAACTTTGAGAGTGTCCACATCTGCAGGGCATCACCAGCGCTGCAACTCCCTGTTTGCAGCGCTGGCCGTACTCCCGTTTTGTCTCGGGTGTAGAGGATCCAGCGCTGGTGATCCAGCGCTGGTAATGCAATGTAGACACTCACCAGCGCTTTTCTTGACCTCCGTGGAAGGAGGAAGCCTCTGGTAATCAAGCTGGTTTCCTTTCCCGGTTTGCTCTCTCGGTCCCGGAGCCAGCCAGCAAACCGCAGGGAAGGAGACCTGCTTGCTCGGGGTTCCGGGACCGAGAGAGCAAACCGGGAACGCCGCGGTTTGCTCTCTCGGTCCCGGAGCCAGCCAGCAAACCGCGGGGAAGGAGACCTGCTTGCTCGGGGTTCCGGGACCGAGAGAGCAAACCGGGAACGCCGCGGTTTGCTCTCTCGGTCCCGGAGCCAGCCAGCAAACCGCGGGGAAGGAGACCTGCTTGCTCGGGGTTCCGGGACCGAGAGAGCAAACCGGGAAAGGAAACCAGCTTCGCCGCGGTTTGCTCTCTCGGTCCCGGAACCCCGAGCAAGCAGGTCTCCTTCCCCGCGGTTTGCTGGCTGGCTCCGGGACCGAGAGAGCAAACCGCGGCGTTCCCGGTTTGCTCTCTCGGTCCCGGAACCCCGAGCAAGCAGGTCTCCTTCCCCGCGGTTTGCTGGCTGGCTCCGGGACCGAGAGAGCAAAACGCGGCGTTCCCGGTTTGCTCTCTCGGTCCCGGAACCCCGAGCAAGCAGGTCTCCTTCCCTGCGGTTTGCTGGCTGGCTCCGGGACCGAGAGAGCAAACCGCGGCGAAGCTGGTTTCCTTTCCCGGTTTGCTCTCTCGGTCCCGGAACCCCCCTTGAAGCCGCCCAACAGCGCTGCAGTGTGGCCACATCTAACACCACTTGCAGCGCTGGTTGCTGTAAGTGTGGCCACTCTGCAGCGCTGGCCCTATACAGCTGTACTAATACAGCTGTAACAACCAGCGCTGCAAAATTTTAGATGTAGACATGGCCTTAGTCTTCAGCAACCGATAGTCATTCGAAGTGTGAAGAGACCAGTCATACTGACCCCTGTAGAGCAGCGCCCCACTAGAGAAATACCATCATCTTTGTACGTATACCCCCATTATTACAAGTAACCCCTAAGATGGCTGTAACAACAAAATCCCATCCCTTCCCCCCACCCTTTGTTTGTTTGTTTTGTACATTTGTATATAGTCAGTTCCACTGTTACTCCTGTAAACAAGAGCTAATTGATTATACATTAGATCCTTTCTTAAATTTTCTCATCACAATAGGAATAATTGCTGGTGGCAGCAATAATGGGGGTGCTGTTGTGGAAAGGCTCTGGCAGCTACTGGTGTTTTAAACACTATGTCCTCCAGATCTGCTTCAGCAGACAGCTGCCTACACTAGGACAGTGGTTATTCAGAGATATGCAGACCCCTGGAGAAACGCAGCGATCTTCCAGGGAGGTACATCTACTTCTCTAGATATTTGCCTAATTTTACAACAGGGTACACTGTGACATTCCCCTGGTGTTATCTGGACCAGTGGCCTTCTAGGTCACTCCAATCCTCAACTCTGGGAGCCAGCCTTACCCTGCTCTGCTGTGAGAACCCCCCACTCCTGGGCTGTTTACGCACAGCCTCTGGCATGTAAGCTGCTCCTTGGATTGTACAACCAAATGACAGTAGCCAATATCTCCAGTCCCAGACATAACCCTAGGAACCTCTGTCTTGCAGTGTCCAGTTATGCCCACTGGACGCTGTAAGCTTATATGAGCTCATCAGTTTAACAAAGAAATTGATATTTACCAGGCTTGTTATCCCAAGAAGAGTCTGACACACTTCAAACCAAATGCACTGCTTCAGGTACAATAAACAAACAGATGCATTAACTACAACGACACATTTTAAGTGCCTATAAGTCAAACAACAAGAAGTCATATTTGGTCAAATGAATAAACGCAATCTAAGCTGATCTTAACACTTTCAATGCCCTTACAAACTTAGGTGCTTCTCACCACAGTCTGGCTGGTTGCTCTTCAGCCAGGCTCTCCCCTTTGATCAGCACTTCAGTTGCTTGGTGTGGTGTCTGCAGATGGAGGTGGATGAGAGGAAGAGCATGGCAAACATCTCTCCCTTTTATCATGTTCTTTCTTTCCTCTTGGCTTCACCCCCCTCCCCACACTTCACAGTCAGGAGAGCATTACCTCATCACAGTCCCAAACTGACCAAGGGAAGGGGGGTGACTCACTCAAGGGTCCAACAGATCCTTTGTTGTTGCCTAGGCCAGCATCCTTTGTTCCTGTGAGGCTGGGATGTGTTTGTCCCATACATGCCCTGATGAGGTGTGAACTACCCCTCTGCTCTTGGGAAGTTTTTGCCCGGGCTTGCTTTAAGCCATGAGGACACATTTTTCAGCCCTATAATTAATATACATGAAATTACAACCTATAACAACGATTACTATAAAATTTCCATAACAACAAAGCTCGGTTCATCATGAGCCTTCTGAAGACACCTGACATGACAAACTTTGCATAAGATACCACACAATCATATTATAAGGATGAACATGGAGGTGCACAAGGACAGAAGACTACACAAAAAGTGCTCACAAAATCAGAACAAATGTCATACAGCGAATGACTTGTTTATACTGCTCTATATACTATACATTGAAAACCAAGTACAATATTTATATTCCAGTTGATTTATTTTATAATTGTATGGTAATAATGAGAAAGTCAGCAATTTTTCAGTAATAATGTGTGGGACACTTCTGCACTTTTATGTCTGATTTTGTAAGCAGGTAGTTTTTAAGTTAGGTGTAACTTAGGGGTACACAAGACAAATCAGACTCCTGAAAGGGGTACAGTAGTCTGGAAAGGTTGAGAGCCACTGCACTAGGGCATCCATTAGTTACCAACAGTGGTAAATATAAGGAGAAAGAAAAAGTTTAACTAAATCTCTTTTGCCACTAATCAGTCTGTGCTGCTGTTTGTGTGGGTCTTTCACACAGCAACTAGTGAGACAGAACATTTTAAAAAATATAATACCATACACTTTCATAATGATATATCGGCAGGTTTCATAATAAATACTGATTGCAACTGATTTTTTAAACTGATCAGATTCCAAGTTAATGGTGTCCCTTTAAGAATTATAGGCAATTTTCCCACCAGTGGTTTAGCAGTTCCACTCATGCTAACAATAATGAGAGCAAGAGTGTTGACTTGCTGCAGGCATTTTTACCATCAGGTAACATACCAGTCCTATGACTCAGTGTTAACTGTGCAGAACAATGATGCTATAGCTGTGCTGTCAATTCTCCAAAAGCAAGAACCAGCTACTAAGGAGAAGCTTCACTATAAACTTGGTTACACAGGGATGAATTTGGCCCCTTGTTTTTAAGGCTTTCATGTTTCCTCTGGCTTTCCAGCATTCTCTCTTTCTTTCAACTCAAACCTGAACACTTTCAGCCCTCTTCACAAGTGTTTAAACTGGCCTCCTAAGAGACCACAGATGATTGCAAATAATCACTTCCTACCTGGAAAGACTCCTGGAGTTCTTTAACAGCTCACTGCTAATTGGAGGGTTAACCAAAGAGGAAGTAAGATGCCATCCTTTGCAAAGCCTGTACTTCAGTGGTACAGTAAATGAACGAATGGAGTCCACCTTTTTCTTGCTGATCGGTATATTATTGCTTCAAGTATCAGAGGGGTAGCCGTGTTAGTCTGGATCTGTAAAAGCAGCAAAGAATCCTGTGGCACCTTATAGACTAACAGACGTTTTGGAGCATGAGCTTTCGTGGGTGAATACATCATGACATGCATCTGAGGAAGTGGGTATTCACTCATGAAAGCTCATGCTCCAAAACGTCTGTTAGTCTATAAGGTGCCACAGGATTCTTTGCTGATATTATTGCTTTGCATTCATTTCCTCTTAACACTGATGGCACAGTCCACATAAAATGCACAGCCTACTTAAACCTTTTGAAACCAAGTCTTGCCCCAAAACTGGGAGGTCATTCAAGAGGACTCTGACCTCTCCCTGTGTAAATCATGACTTATATAGTTGAACGCATTATTATTTCAAATACGTTCTAATGAGTATTTGCCTACAGTCCAGTTTGTCTTTATCTATATGCCAATTAAAATATTTTATAAATCAAAGGAAAAACCAACAGCATCTGATGGGGGCTGACCCAAACTCAATGTGAATGAGCCCTAGGAGAATTTCTTAATGCTTTAGCTCCTGAGTCAAGTAAATACGCAGGAATCTCAGCTTTATATTTTTTTTATTTTTAAGTTTCAAGCCCTCCTGGTTGTTCAGAAAAGCATGAAAATGGGATGCAAGCACATCATAGAGGCTCAAAAACCAAAGGAAAAAAAAACGCAGAATTTATTATTTTCAAATCCCATTATTTTTAAACCAATCTCATAACTTTGGGAGCTCTGACTCAGGCCTTTTGCACAACCAGCATTGGAAACATGGCGAATATTTTACTCTGCAAAACATTACTCCCAGCCATTTTCTTGTTCCCACACCCTCGACAGCAAGCAGGGTGCCGCTCCAGTTGGCTCTTGTCAGCCAGGGGCTAAGACAAACAGGAGCAAGAGGAGCACAGCTCCTCTTCATCTACTTAAAACAAAGCAAAAAGCTCCCCCTCCTTGTTGGCTGGTGAACTGAGAGCTTCTCATCAATCTACTTTAAGCACTTCAGTAGCCTGTAGCACTTGGAGGAGCGTGATGCTCACAGGCCCCTCATCCTATTCCGAGCACCAGATCCCCACCACTGTAGCTGAGAAACTTGAGCCTCAAACAGCTGGCAGCAAAACTAGCAAGCTGTCACCAGGCCAAACTCCAACGTGAACGTTCTCAGTGTTTCCTAAGGAATTAGTAATCAGCCCAGATCTTCCAAAAAGGACTTGGAACAGAGAAACAGGATGAAAAAAAATGTTACAAGGTAATGTGCTGGGGAAACTTTTTATTTCACTCAGTATATTGCATTTCTTTTTATTGCATACATAGAAAAGCATATTTCCCACTCTCCATTCACTCTGCTACCTATTAAAACACTGGCCAGCTTAGTTTGGGCCAGCAGAAAGGAAGTTTTCTAGCCACTGAGAGGCACGGTTAATTTATTTGTATCCCTTACACAGAGCCCTAGATGTCCCTGCAAGGAGCCACCTGCTTTCCTAGCTTGGCCTACCGTTGTGAACAATCTGTGACCAATAGCTGGTGCCCACATGCTGTCAAGTTGGAAACCAGCTAGGGGAGGTTTTCTGCTTGGGAAGGTAGGCCAAGGAAGGGGACACACTGGCAGAGGAGGCAGGAAGAATGTGGAAGGTTCATTACCTACTGGGAGAAGGAAGGAGAGCAGTGATTATAATATGGGACAGGTAGGGAGTGGAGAGGAGCCATAGGGAGAGAGATAGACCTGGGGTGCAGAGGGCCACAGGACCACAGCAAAGAAGGAAAGAGGAGCAGTAGGCAAGAAATGAGTCAATAATTATTATTATTCATATTATGGTGGCACTTAGGGACCCAAATCATAAACCAGGACCCCTCTGTCCTAGGCACTGTACAAAAACACACAATAAAAAACCAACAACTCTTAGAGCTGGTCTAAAGATAGCAAAATTCAGAATTTTTCAATGAAAAAATTGAGACTTTTTGGGGAACATGCCACTTTTCAACTTATTCTACTTAACTCAGCTCCTCTGTTCCAACATGTACTCCTAAAGACAATTGCATTCAACCTTAGGACTCAAAGGGTGAAATCCACACCCTTTTGGTTTCTGTAGTCCAAGGGCGGCTCTAGGCACCAGCAAAACAAGCAGGTGCTTGGGATGGCACATTTCCAGGGGCATAATTTTGGGCATAGTTTTTGTTTTTTTTTTAAACTCACTTCCTCCCGTCTCACAACCCTGCAGAAGCGGAGCCACAGAGCAGCTGGGAATCCAATATGGGAGCTGAGAACCCACGGGACTCTGGGAGCTGTAGTTCCTTGCATAGCTCCCTGCCTACAGAGCCGGCCCTGAAGCAGGGAAAGAACTACATTTCCCAGCAATCCCTTGGCAGCTATCAACAGAAAAGTGAGAGGTAGGGAGCAAGGTAGCTGAGCCACGGTGCGAGTCGAAAGGGGTGGCACTGTGAATGGGGAACAAGTGTGCCCAAGGAGTAGAAGGCTTTGCCCCAGATGTTCCCTTCAGAAGACTTCTCCAGACTGCATTAGAGATACTGGTGTGACCTCACCTTGCAGACCCCAAAGAAGGAATTGGGTGGACTAAATGGACAGTTCCCCTCTCTATTTGAAGCCTAGCAAGGGAGGTACGTGGATCCCACTAGAATTTAAGATGAAAAGTAAGGGAGGGGAGGCTCTGCTAGGGGACTTCGGCAGCTTTAGATACGGTACCAGGCACGTAGGAGGATTTCCACTTCTGAGCCAGGGAAACAGAAATTGACTTCTCCTTTCCAGATATAGCGAACATTCAGAAAGGGAATCTAGCACCTGCCTTCTAGATTTGAACACCTCAAAATTCAGGAGTGCTCAAGCTCAATCTGGGCAGCTGTTACTTCATTTCTCCCAAATCAAATACACTGATCCATTGTAACTTGCTGTAGAAAAAAGTAGGATAAGAAATGAAGCACCAAGAAATGCTTCCCAGTGGTTTTTAGGACTGGAACTGCTCTTTTCAACAGCTATTGCTCCCCCGCCCCTTTTTTTCCCCAATAGTTTTATTTGTTTAAAAGGAAGACAGTGATATTGCATTGGCAAATTCCCCATAGAAATAAAGAGTAGAACAAAAGAATAATAAAGGCACCTCAACTTTTCCTCATTTATGAAGGACAGTCTTATAATATGCATCCAGATATCCTCCAATCACACAAGCCGAAAATTGTTCCACTTTACTGCAGTTCTGTAACCATATGGAAACCAATCCTGTCTGTGTTCTGTGCACATCCAAAATTCCTGCTGAATGACCTGCCCTGGCAGTTACCAGTGACCCAGGGCTGGGACAGCAGGGGAGTGCGGGTGGCAGGGCCAGCTCCAGGCCACAGCACGCCAAGCGCGTGCTTGGGGCGGCTTGCCGCGGGGGCGCGCTCTGCCGGTTGCTGGGAGGGCGGCAGGCGGCTCTGGTGGAGTTGCCGCAGGCATGGCTGCAGACGGTCCACTGATCCCGCGGCTCTGGTGGACCTCCCACAGACATGCCTGAGGCAGCTCCACCGGAGCCGTGGGACCATCGGACCCTCCACAGAAACGCCTGCGGCAGGTCCACCGGAGCCACAGGACCAGCTGACCGTCCACAGAAACGCCTGCGGGAGGTCCACTGGAGCCGCGGGACCGGCGAGCGGCAGAGCGCCCCCCGCGGCGGGCCGCCGTGCTTGGGCGGCGAAATTGCTAGAGCCGGCCGTGGCGGGTGGGAAGGAAGGCGGGAGCCCAGGGCTAGGCTGGGGGGCAGCCAAAAATGTTTTTGCTTAGGGCGGCAAAAAACCTAGAGCCAGCCCTGCCACAGTCACACCTAAGGGTGCTAGCAAGGCTACAGTGTTATTGGATCCTTTCTCTACAAAGAAGAGGCCAAAAGAGTGTACCAAAGCTTAAACCTAGTTTCTAGTTAAGCTAATTAATGTACGCAGCCTCCCTTTAAAAACAGCCTTGTGGAAGTCAATCTAATATTGTACAATGATGTTCAGAAGTGCAAGACTATTCTAATCCTTTCCTTACAGTTCCACACCCCTTTCTGGACTGCTAGATACCATAATAAGTAGCTATACGACTGCCTAGAGCACTGAGGTTAAAAGCCTTCTAATCACCCTGGTTACAATTCCCCAAGTCATTCATGTGTACTCAAAAAATAAACTATGCTGTACTCTCTCTTCACTACAGCTAAAGTCACCCCACCCAATATCAGCTCATTGTTTTAATCACTCTTCTAGATTTCATTGCATAATCAAAAGCCATTCAAGCCCTCTCTGCAGCTGAGCTTTGCATACTGATTTAACAAACTTTTCTTCTCCCCCAAGAAAGCAACACATCAGGGGTGCTGGAGCTGCTGCACCCCCTGGCTGGAAGTGGTTTCTACCATATACAGGGTTTACTGTTGGTTCAAAGGCTTTCAGCACCCCCATGATACAAATTGTTCCAGCAACCTCGCAATATATTGTCTTGAATACTCTCGTACACTGCCATGGAACAGTTCAATTGCTAAATTATTACTACCTCCGCCCGCCCCTTATCCGATGGCACTGTGTCAGTCAAGCAGTATCAATCAAGGTCTGGCCCCCCTGCTAAGAAAGCTCTCTCAAATGTTTATTATTCTATTATCAGCCAGATTCAAAATGTTTGTGTCTGAGATGGTGATTGCCAACATATTTCAGGCAACATTGGATCTCTGATTTGGCTGCAGGCCTCAGTACAAAATTGACACACGATTTGCTTGCAGGCTGTATGACTCTGTGTCAGCGATGAGTTTGAGACACAGTTACATATTGATGTCTGCCAGCCTTTGAAGCTGTGCTCCGGCTCTGCTCCAGCTCCAGGCAGACCTGAGAGCAGATGCAAGCTACATTTGATAGTACTACCTGTGAGATATTGTTGGCCTGATTTAATGAAATAGTTAAGGTGTACTTTGGACCAGTTCACTCCTTTCAGATCAATTAGTGGTTTGGAAAACTATCAGGCCTCATCTCTTGATGAATAACCTCTAACATCACAATTCCACTCACCTATGAATTTCACAACTCCACCAGAGAGGTCCTTTGGGGCCATCTGCCTGTCCCAAGTCAGGACAAAGGAGGAGGGTTGGGAGTGGGGCTAGCAACTCCACCTCGTAAAATAAATCAACCTGCTACAGAAACACCAACAATAGAGACAACAGAGACTTTTACCCTGGAAAAAGAACGGTCTTCAACTTGAAGATGCATGACGCTGGGTGGTAAAAGCCGTGAGGAAGCCACTAAGCCGATTACCCTTCTTGCAACCAGGAGGATTACTATAGGCACATGGAACGTAAGGACCATGTATGAGTCAGGAAAGACGGCGCAGGTTGCAGCAGAGATGAGGAGCAACAACCTGACCCTATTAGGCATTAGCGAGACAAGATGGACGCAAGCGGGACAGAGACGACTGTTGACAGGAGAGCTGTTGCTGTATTCAGGACATGAAGAGAGTGACGCACCCCACACACAGGGAGTAGGCTTCATGTTGTCCAAGCAGGCACAGAGAGCACTGATTGGTTGGGAGGCACATGGTCCCAGGATCATCACAGCATACATCAGAACTAAAATGAAGAGGATTAAGATGAATGTTGTTCAGTGCTACGCTCCAACTAATGACAGCGAAGAAGAGGACAAAGATTATTTTTACAACAGACTCCAGAAAATATTAGAGATTCTCCCAGACAAAGACATCATCATCCTTATGGGAGACTTTAATGCCAAAATTGGACCTGACAACACAGGATATGAACAAGTCATGGGGACCCACGCTCTGGAAGAGATGAGTGAGAATGGAGAGAGATTTGTGCATCTGTGTGCACTTAATAACCTGGTCATAGGAGGAAGCATCTTTCCTCACAAGCGGATCCACAAGAGTACCTGGGTATCACCAGCAGGCATGACAGAAAATCAGATCGATCATGTCTGCATTAGCAAGAAGTTCAGAAGATCCTTGCAGGACGTTAGAGTTAGAAGAGGAGCAGACGCGGCGTCCGACCATCACTTAGTGGTGGCCAGATTGAAGCTGAAGCTGAAAAAGAACTGGATAGACGCGTCAGACAGAAGAGTGAAGTACAACGTCAGCCTTCTGAAGGACCGTAAGACCAAGGAAGATTTTGGACTGAGGCTGAAGAATAAGTTTTCAGTATTACAGGATCGGTCTGAGGAAGAGGAAGACAGTGTACTAAACAGATGGCAGAAAGTGAGAGAGACACTTAGGTCAGTATGCCAGGAAGTGCTTGGAATTAAGAAACACCAGCAGAAAGAGTGGATCACAGCAGAGACCTTGATCAAGATAGAAGACAGCAGTCAATAACAGCAGGACTAGAGCAGCAAAGGCCAAAGCTTAAAAAGAGTATGCTCAAGCCCATAGAGCAGTGAAGAGGAATATCAGGAAGGACAAGAGAGAGTATGTGGATGAACTGGCAGCAGAAGCGGAGCAGGCAGCACACAGCGGTAATATGAAACAGCTGTATGATACTACCAAGCGACTGTCTGGAAAGTTCAGCAAGCCAGAACGTCCCGTTAAAGACAAGCATGGAAAGTCTATAACAGGAATAGAAAAAACAGATGAACAGATGGGCGGAGCACTTTGAGGAACTCCTGAACAGACCAGCACCACCAAATCCACCAGATATCAACCCAGCCAACGAGGACCTCCCAATTAATTGCGATAAACCAACCAGAGATGAGATCAGAAAAGCCATCACCATAATGAAGAATAGGAAGGCAGCTGGACCTGATGACATCCCAGCAGAGGCCCTGAAAGCAGACCTGGATGCTTCAGTGGAAATGCTGTACCCCCTCTTTGAGAAGATATGGGAAGAAGAAGTGATTCTGGTAGACTGGAAAGAGGGATATCTCATCAAAATCCCCAAGAAAGGACATCTTAGCAACTGTGCCAATTATAGAGGAATCACACTCCTGTTGGTGCCAGGGAAGGTCTTCAACCGAGTCCTCTTAGAGAGAATGAAGGATGCCGTCGATCCACAGCTACGAGATGAACAGGCAGGTTTCCGGCAGAATAGATCATGCACAGACCAGATAGCAACGCTTCGCATCATAGTCGAGCAGTCTATGGAGTGGAACTCCTCATTGTACATCAACTTTGTTGATTATGAGAAAGCGTTCGATAGCGTGGATCGAGAGACCCTCTGGTAGCTCCTTCGGCACTACGGCATCCCAGCAAAGGTGGTCAACCTGATCAAGAACTCATATGACAGTATATACTGTAGAGTGATCCATGGAGGGCAGCTTACTAACAGCTTCCAGGTGCAAACTGGAGTCAGTCAAGGATGCTTCTTGTCACCACTTCTCTTTCTCCTCGTCATCGATTGGATTATGAAGACATCCACCTACGAGCGTAGGAACGGAATCCAGTGGACGTTGTG
Organism: Gopherus evgoodei; assembly: GCF_007399415.2. NCBI lineage: Eukaryota > Metazoa > Chordata > Testudines > Testudinidae > Gopherus > Gopherus evgoodei. The sequence goes on along the minus strand of NC_044322.1, from coordinate 240,353,935 downwards.
GACCCAGCTTGATGACCTGGACTTTGCTGACGACCTTGCACTCCTTTCGCACAGTAAACAGCAGATGCAAGAGAAGACCAACGTAGTGGCAGCCACGTCATCACAGGTTGGCCTCAACATTCACAAGGACAAGACCAGGATCCTTAGGATTAACTCCACTAGCAATGACCCAGTCACACTGAATGGAAGCCCCCTGGAAGAAGTGCAGTCCTTCACCTACCGAGGTAGCATCATCGACCAGCAGGGCGGCACAGACACAGACATCAAAGTAAGGATTGGTAAGGCAAGAGCAGCCTTCTTACAGCTCAAGAATATCTGGAGCTCCAGAGAGCTGTCTTTGGCAATAAAAATTCGACTGTTCAACTCCAATGTGAAATCAGTCCTACTATATGGAGCTGAAACCTGGAGGACAACCAAAACAACCATCAGGAAGATCCAGACTTTCATTAATAGCTGCCTCAGAAGGATTCTCCAGATCCACTGGCCAGACACCATCAGTAACATCCACCTCTTGGAGAGGACCTGTCATCTCCCAGCGGAGGAAGAAATCAGAAGGAGAAGGTGGGGTTGGATAGGACATACACTACGTAAACAGCCAACTAACATCACCAGACAGGCACTGCGGTGGAATCCCCAAGGCAAGCGGAAAAGAGGCCGTCCAAGAAACACCTGGCGACGCGACCTTCAGGCTGATAGCAAAAAAATGGGCTATACCTGGAACCAGCTAGAGCGAATGGCCCAGGATAGAGGACTCTGGAGATCTGTGGTTGGCGGCCCATACCCCGATTGGGGTGACGGGCATGAGTGTGAGTGAGTGATGAATTTCACATGAGTGCAATGTCCTAAACAGGACCCTGGGAGATGACTCCTGGCCTAATATAACTGAAATTGGTGAAACTCAAATTACGAACAACTCTGAAAGGCCAGGACACAGTAATTACTCCATAAAAGGACAGCATGTTTGGTATTCTGTCTCCATGGAGATTGATTTTGGGGTCTTGCAAGCCAACACTGAATACTTTTTTGTTTTCACTGTAATGTTAAGTTTGTGATTTGCATCTGCTCTCAAGTTAGCAAGTGTAGATGCTGGGAATAAGGTTGGACTTTTGTTGCTGTGGGTAGGGGTTTTTTTCATTTGTTTTTTGTTTTTACGCACGCACACACACAGGTGCGCGCACAGAGTCTGAATAGGTTTTATTTTATTTTGCATTCTGATTTAAATTTTCAAAGGTAGTGGGTGGCTTTTTAAAAGCACCACAAAAAGGGAACCAAAATAATTACAATTTTTATATAAAAGTGCCATGAAGACAGATTTTTATGTACTTACAGTCCCAATACAGGAAAGAGATACCATAATATTTATGCTCACTAATTCTATGCAAAAATTACTGGAAACCACATTAAGAAGATTCTGCCAAGGTTTCAGGACAGATCCTCTTCTGCATTTCTCAGGCACTGCAAAGCAGGCAGAAAGCAGCTTGATCTGTCCAGCTGAGAATTCTCATATTGTGCAGGAGCTCTCAGTTGGTACAAGTCACCCTGGTGCCAGTTCCCCCATCTGGCTGCACAAGAGGGGCAGAGGTGAAGCTAGACCACAGTGCACTCCAGCAAGCCCCAGCAGACACAATCATTTGGAGACTATTAACAGCCGATGTATCTTAGAGCAACCTCAGAACTGATGTAATCTATCACGGGGCTGGTATGGATAAGCCCAGAAAAATCATAGAGCCATTAGTGGCTCCCACAGGCCACTCCACCCTCCCCAATCAGGTTGTAAACAGAGGAGAACTTAAACCTTTATAACTAGACCTAGCGCCAACTCAGTACTATCATTTCACAGAGACAGGGAGAAACATTTTCAATATGCCAGCCATGATTTCATTTGGACTGAACACCCGGGCTTGCCTGCATCACTGAGACATCATTCAATGCCTATCCTAGCACAGATAGTCTTCCCAGGATATTCCATATGTCAGAAGCCAAAACAGACCTCAGAATGCACCAGACAAAAGGAGGGGGAGTAGAGTAGTAGTCTTGCTCCCTTTCAGCTGCAGAAGACTTTCCATCCCAGAAGCAAAAACATAGGAGTACATCCATATGATCTGTGAGATAAAGGACAAGAGGAACCTAGGATTCCTAATGGTGTGTAGACTTGCAGATAACAATTCTGTCAACTTCCTGGATGAACTTACAGAGCTGCCACCCATGATGGTACTGGAATCCCCAGACCTCAGCCTTTACATAGACAATCTTAATGATACAGTAGTACTTGATATCATGGCCTCCATGGGATTCTCTCAAGCAGTCTGAATCTACACATGCAGCCAGGACATATGTTGGACCCTATCTTCAGCCTAGGACCAATATACCACTCCCTTGGCCTTATCACCACCTCATGCAAGCAAAAGGTAGAGCCTTCCCTACTTCCCACCAGGGTAGTGATCAACAAAAGACGGTCCATCCCTGAAGACTCCTGAACTCCCATAGGTTTTCAGCTTGCCCTAGGAGAATAACTCACCCAAATACAAGATTCACCTGATGTCCAGTACCACCAACATTTTGGCCCAAGCCATGCACTCCCCCCACACTGAGCAAGAAGATTACCATGGTTTACAGATGAAGTGCACAGGCAGAAAGCTAAAATACAAATGGCACAAAAGACACTTTGAACCCCTCCACCAGCAGCACCAAACAAGTCTTACAGGATTACACCACTGCAATAAAGGAGGCAAAGATAAACCTTCTGCTCCTTCACATAGAATGTGGCAGAATCACAGCCAGCAGAGCTATTTCACATGGTGAACCCGCTAATCAACCCAGGCTGTACAATCCAAACGCCAGTCCTAACCATCAACCACTGCAGAGAGCTGTCTACATACTTCGTGGATTAGATCAAATGAATACATACGGAACTAAATCAGAAAGAAAATTACACCCTAACCAGATTGTATTATCTGCCCTGCCACCCCTGACTGAGTTTGGCCCCATCACATATGCCAAAGCTCAAAAAACCCTGAAAAGTATTTGAGTATGAAATAGAGCCATGTTCACTAGCTTTTACCAGACAGGAGGGGCTACAACTACGTGCTCTACAAAATGGAAATAGTCATTGTAACAAACTGAATGTGAAGAGGACGCCCATGCTCTAGCTGATACAGAATGCACCTGCCCATCTTCTTTGTGGCTCAGGCTGCCATGAGCACATCAGGTCCCTCCACTGACTTCCAGTCAGCTTCCGATGCCAGCGTAAGGCCCTAGCTCCAATTTTCAAAGCAATTAATGTATCACACCCCAGCTACATCAAAACACACTAACTTTAATCTATGAACCCAGCACTTAATTTGTGCCAGGGTTTGCCAGAGCTGAGCCCTGGCTGGCACCTCTAGTTTTGGCAATTCATAGCCCCAGCACCACTGGGCTTAGCACATCAGTTATGAAACTAAACCATTGCTTGAGCCCTGGCACCTCTTTCATTACAAATTAAGCACACTATGAACCTCTGCAACCGCTGCACACATATGGGACAATGCAGATCCCAACACCAAGGACGAAGCACATGAGAGCTGGGGACAAAACGTTCTCTGTCCAGGGTATCTGGCTATGGAACCATCTGCCAGAAGAGCTCAGGCAAATCCAGAGTTTGATCATCTTTAGGAAATGTTGCAAAACCTTCCTCTTCGAGAAAGCCTTTCCACTATAAATGACACTCTCACTATGAGCACTCCTTTCTACTCTCAAAACTCCTACCAACCCCAATGCCCCAGCCCCACACAAAAAAACACTACTCCAAACAAAGTTCTTACCCCATAAAGAGAGAAGTGCCAGAGACTTCATGAAGTGTACTGGGGACTTTGCTATTGAGTTTATGTGGAAAGGATTCAAATACTATGGTGATGGGCAGCAATATATACCCTGGGATGGATGGACAGATACCCTAAAACAGTGAAGTAACATTTTGGACTGGTAGCTGGGGCTGTGTCAACGCTCAGTTATAGAAATCATAAAATAGAATCATAGAATATCAGGGTTGGAAGGGACCTCAGGAGATCATCTAATCCAACCCCCTGCTCAAAGCAGCACAAATTCCCAGACTTTTTGTTTTTTTGTTTTTTAAACCCCAGTTCCCTAAATGGCCCCCTCAAGGATTGAACTCACAACCCTGGGTTTAGCAGGCTCAATAATTTTCCCTGTGACTCTCTCGGGTATTGTCAAAGACAGTAACATCACCTCTTTTTGATCTCATCAGTTAGCCAATTTGGAGAGGTTTTGAGATTATTTCCATTAGAAGGAGAATTTGATGATGAAAGCAGGTACTTTGTAGATGTAATCCTATTTAAACACAAAGAACATACACAATACTGTCTTCCTAAAAACAGTAGGAACCAAATGACAGGAGATAGTTCCTCGTCCCTTTAAATCAGCACTTTGGATGTTGGAGAGTCCTGATTCTACCACTCTAGTTATATTCATGGATGATGATTATAAAAGCAGCCCCAACCTGGTACAAGAACTTCCTATAGATTAAATGTACAATCTTCATCCAAATGCAAAGGTATAACACAGAACTTTGCATATAATGGATTGACTTTTCCTGGCTATTACACACAAAATATGAAGGAACTGAGATCCAAACACATCAACAGAGAATCATGCTTAGGATTTAAGAAGTATGAATGTAACAGGCAAACAAAAATGTTTTAGCTGCCAAGACCTGAATACCGAAACCTCAGAAGCGTTAGTGAGTTTTTGTTCATTTGTTGCAAGAGAGGCCACTAATATATAAACTGAGCAAACGGCTAACCCAATCCTGTAGCAGCTCCATGCAGATAACTCCCATTTGAAGTCAACAAAAGTCCCATGCAATGTGCAGGATCAAGGCCTAAGTTATATATAAGTAATGCCTGTAACTCTTGCAGGAAAAACTCATCTTTGACAGATAAGTAAAAGAGGGAAGGACTTTCCAAAATTTTGTCTTAAAATTTACTTACAATGTGTAAGTCAATGTATTCTAATGATACAGGGCCTTAAACTGCTTTTATTTATTATTTTTAAGCAGCACACCTGTAAAAAATTAACTTTTGTGACTCTGGCATTATTTTATGGCTGTGAATCAGAATACACACTACATAAACTGCTGTCTGTAGTCTGGTATAATAATAAAATTCCTGCCTTAACACTGCCAACAAAAACAAAATAAATTAAGCTGGATGCATGTTTTATAATTTTTAAGTTACATGCTAAGAACTTTTTTAATTATATTCAAAGGGACATTCAAATATCTAAAAGACTGATTAAGTCAAATTTGAGATTTGAAATTCTTTTATGCATTGCATCCCTAACCTTGACTGGTGATACAGTGAAATTAGAATTAGCGACATTTATTATATGTCTTCAGTTTATTACTTTAGAAACCTGCTTTACTTTTAAAATTGGCCTGTTGAGATCTGTATTTGACCTAAAGAGCACCACACACCTTCCCTCCTTTAATTTTTCTGTTCTTGCTTACACTGGTCTTAGAACAATGTAATTCAAACGTCTGTTCATTTACTCATGATTTACAAACAGATATAGGTGAGGAACATCAAGCATTAATGGACTTGATTCTTCTCTCACTTATAAATAACAGCAGTTATTTAACTGAATGCTATGGCATTACATACATAGCTCAGAATAGGAAGTGAAGAAGAATGCATTCAGTTGAAACTGAAGAATAGACTCTACACTGGCAAAACACAATTACCCCAATTGGAATTTGTCCAAGACATCAATAAGCAGTTAACCTTTTCATTCTACGTGAATTTTTTAAATCCTTTTTAAAACTTTGTGAATAGTCTTGTTATTTTTATTTTATTGTTAGAATAATGAATTTGCTGTGTGATTTTTTTAAAATCACATTGCTCTGACTACCTTAAAGATTTCCATTCCAGTCCTTCCTAGTACATCAGTTTAATTTTCCTCTTGAATTATTTTCTAAATCCTATTGCACTAAAAAAGCAATATGGAATTACCTACTACTTGGCCAATGTGCACCATTGGTCAATTAGTCTGAAGCAGTATGACAACACTTTGGCAATCTCAATACAGCAAACTTAAAAAAATATTATCAGCAAGGTCATGCAAAAAGCATCATTTCCAACCCCAAGCGTTCCAATATTATAAATCAAGTTCCAAAAAAACCCAGGGGTGCAGCTAAAAATCATGAGATTCTTAAAAATAATAAGAATTACTTGGGTTCTGGGTTTTGAGCATTAAAGAGTCACATTTTCAAGCTTTCTTCCACAGTCAGAACAGCCACAAGCTTACTTTTTCTTACATGAAAGCTGAGGCTATCCCAAGAATCCCAGGAGCTGGGGCTTTAAGAAAAACACCAACTATCGACAGGACTTGAGAGACAAACCTGTTGACAACACTGAAAATGGCAATCCTCTAAAACCCCCAATTGGCCAAATACGTCAAACTTAAGTGCCTCAAGTTTAAACACCTAAACAAGTTCTCCGGTTTTTCAGAGATGTTGAGCTGCCAGTGAATTTAGGGACCAGCTGTTCAGCCCAAACCCAAAACCCAAGTGGACTGAAAGCTGCCCTGAAGGGGTAGCTATGGATTCCTGTAATACAACTAGGGATAAAGGATATGGGGCCACAGTGTACTGTGCTCGGGCGACCCTGGGACAGCAGAACAGTCTCTGTAGGTACTCGTATACCAAGGGTTGGTTTAGCCCTAGCATAAAGGGAGGCAGAAAAGCTGCTAAAGGTATGTCTGCACAGCTGCTGGGAGCAAGTGCCACAGCCTGGGTCAACAGACTTGCCTTAGTGGGGCTTGGGCTTGCATGCTAAAGATAGCTGTGTAGACGTTGCTTTGATGTTCTAGTTCAAGCAGAAAGTCAGGCTCTCAAACCCCACCCCACCCTCTTAGGCTTCAGAGCCCAAGCCGGAACATCCACATTGCTCTTATTAGCATGCTAGCAAGAGTCCCACTAATACAGTGGTTCTCAAACTTTTGTACGGGTGACCCCTTTCACTGAGCAAGCTTCTGAGTGTGACCTGAATGACTTATAACCCCCTTTGCCTACCTGACCTCCACACTACACACATCTGCATAAACAGATCTTGGCACAGAGAAAATCTGGCATGAGGTTTTAATTGTAAACTCACAAGGTTGAACATTTGGGGCTAACAGTATATTTAAGAGATATTTACTCGACTATGCATGTACGTTTTTATCTCCCTTTAGTACATTTGTTAGATGTGTGTATCAAGTGGAGAAAGAAAAAAAAACAACTGTTTCAAAGTCAAACAAGCCATTAAAAGAAAAATCAAGATAAGAACTCCAAACATACATCATTAGCGAGCTTCTATATTCTGTGATTCACTATAGTTGTCTAGTTTCAGTTTTATTTTTGTGATAATGATTTTATATATTAGGAGGTCAAAGACCAAAAGTCAATTCCTGTCTTGAAACCTCTTTTTTTTGTACAGAGTAGAGCTACAGTAAATCCAGTTCAATGAGATAAACACTGGAAATCACATTTGGACGTGTTTTTATAGTTTCCCTCTGTTTCAAAATATTTTCACCTCAGTTTCAACAGTGAGCTATTTGGCATGTGGTGGCCATCAAAATAAAGGAAGTTCCTGCAAACCTGTCCGTCCAAAACACTCTCATATAGAGATTACAACAGCCTCCTTCACTACACAACCCTGATTCATTCCAAGTGCATTATCCACCCTGCGTATTCCATGTGAGCATGTAATTAAAGACTGTGTCATAATGCACATGCACAAGGTGGCAAATTAAGGTTGCATGGGCTACCTTAACTTTGGTGTTTCCTACCTTTTGAGAGCTTCACTTTGCAACCTTAACATTCTTTTAATGTGGGGGGTATATAATTTCCGAATATAAAAAAGCCTGGAAAAAAAATCTAATACATGGAACCATCTTGAACCTCCCCTCCCCGCCCCCATTTGGGTCATCATCAGGGTTTGGACTTTTAGATCCTCTATGTGGACTAATCACAAAAGGGAATGAGACAACACACTTTGTTAGTGGGTTCATAGCTACTTGTTGACAGCAGAGCAATGTAGAGCTCCCAGTTTCTCTCCTTTGTTCCTATCCAGCCACTGGCTCCCCCTGCTGCTCTGTTCCTATTCATACACACACAGTAGCTCCTGCTTCTTCTTCCCCCACCCCACTATCATCCATCTTCACATACCAGCTGTCACCCTCCCCTTCTGCTCCCCCCACCCCCATCCTCTTTCAACCCGTTCTTCCCTCCACATACTCATCCCTCAGCATTCCAGTGTGGCTACCTTCTCTTCCTATTTGCTACCTAGGCCCCATTTGGGGGAGCACTGAGAGCCCAAGAGAGACAATCTGTCTTAGCTCTGTGTCTGATGCCACAGTGGCCTTCCCAGCTGCAGAGAGGAGCAATGGCAGGGAAAGTCTGGCTCTACCCCTGTAGCCCTGGAACGGAATGTGCTCATTTGTTCTGCAGGAATGAAACACGCCGTCTGGTAAGCATATAGGAGCTTGAGTGTCTGCAGCATATTCACCAGAGACGGACTCTTTGGTGAATTTAGTAGCCAAATTCTAAAAAGTTCTACGCAGAAACTGAAATTTGTCAGAGGCTTATAACTTGGCTAAGTTTTCATGGGGATTCCAAAAGGCCTGTCCCTGACACTAGGATGACACCTCAGCCAAATTTCAAGACTCTGCTCCAAAGCATGGTAGCAAAAGAGCTTCAACAAAATGGTTGCCCATGTTGAAAAGAACAAAAAATTGTACAATGTATTTTTCCCTAATGTCATTCTCTGAAATGACTGAAGCATTTTAATTGAAACTTTCAAAAATAAAAAAAATTAAAAAAACCACCAGCCTGAGGCAAAACACCTGGTATGAAAGATTTCAGCCCAAATGGTCAAACTTTTGCAAAGTTACAGGAAACTGAAAACAGGATCCATAATGGGAAGTGCTAGACAATCTTAAGTATATGTAATGCTACCAGCTCCAGATTCCATCTAAATTATTGATTTATAATTGATGTGTTTGAAGGTTTAAAGAACATATTTTTTCCTATTTGTTTTCTCAATCTATTTTTAATTATAGACACCTATGTATAAATAACAAAAACTGAACAAATGCATAACTAAAATGTACTCCTTCCCCCCCAAAATCATGAACTGCCACTCCACTTTCCTTCCCTCTGTGCCCCAACATATCCCTCTTAGGCGGTACATGCTTTGGGAGCAGGGTGTATGACAGGTTGGATCACAGAACCCCTCGGGGCTGCCAACTGATGTGCCAAGACTACTTCTGCCCTTGCTTTCCCCGCCAGCTTGGGACTCCGGCATCCTGTCCTGCTGAGCCAGACACACCAGTCTGCTCCAACAGAGACCCAGGATCTGAACCACATGCCTCAAAGCTGCAGACTTAACTGAAAGCAACTTAAGATGTGTTCCTGTCTTTAACACTCAGATGCCCAACCCCCACTAGGGTCCAAAACCCAAATAAATCCATTTTACCCTGTATAAAAAGTTTATGCAGGGTAAACTCAAATTGTTCGCCCTCTATAACACTGATAGGAGAGATATGCATAGTTGTTTCCCCCTCCCCCCAGATATTAATACATACTCAATTAATAAGTGATTTTATTAAATATAGAAAGTAGGATTTAAGTGGTTCCAAGTAGTAACAGACAGAACAAAGTGAATCACCATGCCAAATAAAACAAAACATGCAAGTTAAAACTTAGTACAGTAATAAAACTGAATACAGATAAAATCTCACTCTCAGAGATGTTTCAATAAGTTTCTTTCACAGACTGGATGTCTTCCTAGTCTGGGCACAATTCTTTCCCCTGGTACAGCCCTTCTTCCAGCTCAGGTGGTAGATAGGGGATTTCTTATGATTGGAGCCCCCTTTGTTCTGTTCTATCCACTTTTATATCTTTTGCATAAGGCGGGAATCCTTTGTCCCTCTGGATTACTATCCCTCCTTCTCAATGGAAAAACACCAGGTTAAGGATGGATTCCAGTTCAGGTGACATGATCACATGTCACTGTAAGACACCAAGCCTTCCTTCCTCCCAGCCTGACTCACAGGAAGGCCTGCCTGCAAATAGAGCCATCCACAGTCAATTGTTCTGGTTGATGGGAGCCATCAAGATTGCAAACCACCATTAATGGCCCACATTTTGCATAATTACAATAGGCCCTCAGAGTTATATTTCATATTTCTAGTTTCAGATACAAGAGTGATACATTCATACAAATAGGATGACCACACTCAGTAGATTATAGGCTTTGTAATGATACCTTACAGGAGACCTTTTGCATGAAGCATATTTTAGTTACATTATATTCACACACATCAGCATACTTTCATAAAGTCATATAGAGTGCAACGTCCCAGGATGGTCTTTTTGTTTGTCTTTGTACAGCACCTAGCATAAAGTGTTCCTGGTCCTTGATTAAGGTCCTAGGTTCTATGGCAATACAAATAATAAATAATAATAATAATGTTTATATAGACCAGTGCATCTGAGTTTTTTCTCTGCAAGAAATAAGTAACTTTTCAAAGCAATGTAACTTTCTGCTCAATGTGTTACATATCTCCCCATCTGCCACAAATCAACAGAGGATAGAAGCCTAAGATTCTGGTGATAAGCATGACTAAGTCAACATGTCAAGGACTCATCCTTTCAACGCTACAGATCAGCAGGTCAATTTCTGCTCTCCACCTAAATGGTGGTCATGACACAAACAAACTTCCATATAACAGCAAGAAAACTGAAAAAAAAAGGTTTTATATGCATCTAAGGATTTTAAATGATCCTTAGATTTTAAATCAGAGTCCCACATTGAGAAGTAGAACTTGGTTTGTAATTAATCCACCCTCCCTGGAACCCAATCTTCTACATATCACCTTTGATTCCCAATGAGGTTGGCACCTGCTGTCCAGCCGTCCTGCTGGAGAGACAGTACCTATGAGAGTAATAAGTGTTTTATATAAATCTCTTCCCCCTGCGTGTGGGAAAGGTAGAGGCACAATGCAGCTAGGTCCTGATTTTTAGAAGTAGTTAGGCATTGACTGTCAGGGATAAAGGCTTCCAAGTGCCTAAATCCCTTTTGAAAACAAGACTTAGGCACTTAAATCAGTTAGGCATTGCAACGTTGAACACAGCAACACCTACATACCTTTAAAAATCTGGGCCTTAGTCCTAAGACTAAGGAGAGGTTGATTATGACCCCCTATCTCCTGTAAACTTATTGAGAATTAAAAGTGTTGGTAAGACCCTTTCTCTTATCCTCATTTAAATCCCTCTTACCAGTTTCAAATAACCATAAGCAGAATGGCATCAACTTGTATATAAATCAATTGCCTTTTTCTTCTCTTCCCCTACTGTCTATAGACTTGTCTGTCTTTCCTTATGTTGTGAGCACCTCAAGGCAGGGACAGTACTACTTAAATATTTAGAAAGCATCCACATAGTGCTCTCACAAATAAGAATTAATTGTTTAAGTGTCAAGTATCAGGGGGTAGCTGTGTTAGTCTGGATTTGTAAAAGCAGCAAAGAATCCTGTGGCACCTTATAGACTAACAGACGTTTTGGAGCATGAGCTTTCGTGGGTGAATACCCACTTCTTCAGATGCATGTGGTGGAAATTTACCTGCCCCTGGAAATTTCTACCACATGCATCTGAAGAAGTGGGTATTCACCCACGAAAGCTCATGCTCCAAAACGTCTGTTAGTCTATAAGGTGCCACAGGATTCTTTGCTTGTTTAAGTGTGATACTTTGCTCCCACACATTGAAAGTGTGCACTCTTCCTCCAACAAGCAAAAACCTCTGATATAGGCAATCCAGCTCTGGAGTTTACCACCTGTGCAGCTCTCATAAGAGAGTTTTACGTGAAGCTTTTTGTTACAGTTTAACTAAAGATGGCACCACTAATAGAATATTTCAGATAGGCATTTAAAGAAATTCATTATGGATGGCTAAGTTACAATAGAGTGTTCTATAGCTGTTACTTCAAGTGGGAGCATTAAAATGGATATAGGTTTTGATTCATGTATTGTATTGCAGGGAATGGAAGCCACTGAGTTTTATTTATATCTGTGTGTGTGTTGAGATTTTTGTAAAATCAATACAAATATCTAGTACAATATATATTATGGGCTGTGTTTAAGTGGGAATAGTTACTTATCAGAAATGCAATGTAACAGGTAGCTGAAAAAAATAATACTCTACTCTAAATTTACATCATGTAACTGAGAACAGAATTTGGCTCATTAAGTAACTCCACTGATCAAAGCAGGATTCAGACCAGTCATTTTACAGTAGGAAGACATGCAGAGCAACACATTTCAAGAACCTTTAATATATCAGCGAGAAGCAGAGCTGGGCAAACGGGGCGTATGCCCAGGGCGCCATAGCTAGGGGGCGCCACAAGGGGCTCAGACTTCCCCTGACTGGCTGTGGCCAGACTCCTCTCTCCTACAGCCCCTCCCCTGCACTGGCTGGCTGAGGGCTCTGGCGCTGCCCCACCCCCAGCCCCAGCCCAGAATGGCACAGCCAGGGTCGGTCACTGGTGGCACAGCCCACCGCTCGCTGCCCAGAGCGAAGTCGAGTCCCTCCCTGCTTGTGGCCCTACACTGCTTGGTCTCCAGCAGGGGCCAGCTGGAGTGAAACTTCCACATGAGTTAGGGGGTGGGGGAGCTGGGCCAAGTGGTATGGGGGAGAGGGAGGACTTAAAGTGACAGTGCACTCACTGTCTCAAATTTCCCTAACACACATGTGCGCACACATACAGGCTCACACACACACAGGCTCTCACACCCACCTACATTCTGTCTCTCACAGTCCCCCTAATGCAGATTGTGTGTGACACACCATCTCACACTCCTAACACACACACTGTCACACAATCTCCCCAACACAGTCTCTCACATGCACACACACACTTGTATTATTGTTATTACTGCTTGGTACTTCCTGTCAAAATGCTCGTGGTGAGCCAGGAGTGGACAGAGGGCTGTGGCCTCTGGCAAGATGCAGCCCCCACATCACAGCACGAAGCCTGCCTTGAGCCACAGGCCAAGCGCCAGGCACCACAAGCCACCGCAGCAGCACAGAGGTAAGTGTGGCAATACACCATATACCATGCCACTCTTACTTCTGCTTACAGTGGCCTAGGAATTTGCTAGTTGTAGCAGTTACTCATTGTGACATTATCTGATTAAAACATGACCACGTAGATCATTGTTGCAACTACTATTATATATTTGCAACAAATCTTGTACAAAATGTGGCATAAGATGTCTATGAAAAGGTTATGATTTGCAGAATATGCTTATGCTATTTGTATGCATGTATCATTTTTCTATTTGAAGTTATGAGTATTGGCTCTATACCTGTATTTCAAATGTTTGCTCCTAGGGTACCCACAAGGTAGTTAGCCAGCACATCTCAAAGGGACTAGTCAAAGTAAATGGCTCATCAAGGGACACTTAATTCACAATTGGCCACCCTAGCATCTCCCGTGGTCCGATGTCCCAATTTTATAGGGACAGTCCCGATTTTCGGGTCTCTCTTATATAGGCTACTATTACCCCTCACCTCGTCTCGATTTTTTGCATTTGCTAACTGGTCACCCTAGGAGATGCCCATCTACACTGAACGGACTTTCCTGTGGACATTCCATATGAAGTATAGGTAACCGCCGGGGGAGGGGAAGAGGGGGGAGCCCATATAAGCCAGAGGTGATGGTGGGAGGGGGAGTGCCAAAATACCAGTTCACCCAGGGCACCATTTTCACTAAGGCCAGCCCTGATGAGAAGAAAGTTGTTAGCAAACAAGTGTCTGCATCACAAAATGCACCCTCAAAACCAGCACCCCCATAGGCACCATCAGCATGGAGGTCAGTGACTCAAAGGGCCTGGAGAATAAGATACCCTTTGACCCCAGACTCATATGTTTTCAGCAGGGTTAAGGCTCATCCTCCTTTTTGGGGGCTGCTGTTTGTCTTGATAAAACTGTGCCCGCAAAATACATTATAGGTACAATTCTCAGTATTTGTACCACTTGTGACACTGGCAGACCAGGTGCCAGCTTATGCCAAGCCCCTAGGTCTCACTGAACACTGACAAATGCGTAGCTGGAAATCAGTCTGGCTCTCCTGTGTCTTGATATTGTTAGAATAGGTATCAGAGTTATAAGAATGCGTTTAGACTTTATGTAATGCTAGTAGGAAGCTGCATGTATTACTCTTACTTGTAATATCTGTATCTCATGTTATAAGGTAACATGCAAGTGTTTACTCTGTAACTATCAAAAATGTTTGCGAAGACTGTAAACCAAGCAGCCTGACCAAGTGTGAAATATTAGCTTATCACAAGTGGTGTCTCCTCCCCAGCAAAAGGCCTACGAGTCAAACCATTGTGGAACATCAGTTAACAAGACTTTGTTGATTGCTTCCCCCACACCCATGAAGAGCATACATGCAAAAGCCCTCATCCCCACCACAGCTTGAACACTGGGGGAAGGGCAGGGCCATCCTTAGCCACAGGCAGAACAAGCAGCCGCCTAGGGCACCACTGGGTCTGGGGCACCGCTCTGCCAGGAGCCTGAACACACAGGAAGCAGTGGAGCATGTAAGAGCAGGGCTGCTGGGTCCTAGAGAGAGCCGAATGCAGCACAGTCTCAGGGAGGGGATTGGCTGCTGGGGTCTCTGGGACGGGGTGAGGGAAGGAATTCACCTGTAGGGTGACCAGATGTCCTGATTTTATAGGGACAGTCCTCATTTTTGGGTCTTTTTCTTATGTAGGCTCCTACTGCCCCACACCCCTGTACCAATTTTTCACACTTGCTGTCTGGTCACCCTAGGTGGGGGTAATTGGTACCTATATAAGACAAAGCCTCAAATATCGGGACTGGCCCTATAAAATCAGGACATCTGGATCTGGTCACTCTAGCTGGGGAGCGTGTCTCTCCCCCGGGCTGGCAGTGATCCATCCCATCCACAGGGAGCTGCACAGGGTAAGATGAGCTGCTGTGGCTCCATGGGCGCCCCGTCCCCAAGATCAGATGCTGTGCTAACTTCACCATGGTCTGTTGGGCTGGCGGTGGTGCCCATCACCGTGTGATCGGACCTGAGGGTTTGCTGCTGCTGTTGCCGCCACTCTGCACCCCAAGAGGTGGATTCTGCGGTCCTGCAGTTTTCCACCTATCTCCTCCTCTACTGCAGCCGTTGGACCAGCAGGCTGGGGGGGTGAGCCAAGGATGGAAGCAGTATTGCATTGCCATTTAGATTGTCATTTAACAAATTTGTTTGCCAAAAAAGCTTGCTAACAATCCTGAATTAAGTTGTTGACAATTATTTGTGACAAGTTGGTATGGGGAAGGGAGTGGGCCAGTTTTCATCAGAGAAATAAAATATTGACTGACTTTCCTATAGCCCTGTTACTGCTAAATAGAGCCCTCAAACAACTGTAATATACTCATCTCCTTACTAGTGTATAGAGCAGGGGTTGGCAACCTACGGCACACATGCCAAAAGTGGCAAGCGGCGGTGGGCTGAGTGGCTCAGCCCGCTGCTGCTCTGGGGTTCCAGCTGCTGCCCCATTGCCACCCAGGGTCCTGGCTGCCAGCCCCCCTCAGCACCCGCTGCTGGCCTGGGGACCCCCAAGGAATCCCAGGCTGGCAGCAGGCTGAGCAGGCTGGCAGCTGATACCCTGGCTGAGCCACTCAACCCACTGTCGGCCTGGGTTTCCATTCACTCAGCTGGTAGGTGGGCTGAGCAGGAATACATTCAATGAAATAGGAAAACAAGAGCAACTAATGACAAAGTGCAAGAACCTAGAGCAGTGGCCCCCAAACTTTTTCTTCTGGCTGTCACCAGATGAAAGACCATGGCAGTGGACGAGCATCCACCGAAATTCTATGACATTTCAGCAGCGACACCTCTGGATGACGCTGCTTATCGGCGGCAAGCGGTGTCATCCAGAGGCGTCACCGACAAAATACTGCCGAATTTTAGCAGCATTTCGGCAGATGCTCGTCCACCAGCCAGTACGCAGGTGCACTGAGAGGCCCCTGTGGGCACCATGGCACCCTCAGGCACCGCGTTGGGGACCCCTAACCTAGAGAGCCTCCTGAAGCACGGCGATTGTTTTGATTTAAATGGACTTGAACTGTACAAAGAATTGAATACACTGTCATCAGTGCTGCCACATGCAAAATCGATGGACATTAAACAGTTTACTCATACCAGCAAACTTGTTGACATATATCCTAACGTGTACATTGCCACTCGTATTCTCCTGAC